>NC_132998.1:32890240-33193270 GCF_048564905.1 Vicugna pacos
TCTCCAGGAACATCCATGTTGCTGCAAATGGCGTTATGTTGTCATTTTGTTTTTAATATTATAATATCGCCAATCTTTATTCAAGATTAGGAAAACGTTTTGCATTATTTTCTTAGAATAAATCCATGGAAATAGAATTTCTGAATCAACGGACATAACATTTAAAAATTTTTATATTTCTTGTTGATGTATAGTTGGTTCACAATGTTGTGTTAATTTCTGGTGTACAGCATAGTGATTCATTTCTACATATATACATATATTCCTTTCCATGTTCTTTTTCATTATAAGCTATTACAAGGTATTGAATATAGTTCCCTGTGCTATACAAATAGGACCTTGCTGTTGATCTGTTTTGTATATAGTAGTATCTGCAAATCCCAGATTCTCAGTTTACCACCACCACCTGCCCTTTCCCCTCTGGTAACCACAAGTTTATTTTCTATGTCTGTGAATCTGTTTCCGTTTTGTAAATTAGCTCGTCTCATTTGTTTGTATCAAAGAACATAATATTTTAATAGTTCTTTACTATGTTAACTCTTCTTCAAAAGTTATCATACCCATTTATTCTGTGCAGGTATAAGTGTACTGCCTCATTGCTGAAGGAGAGGCCTGGAATACTCCTCTCCTCACTGTTCCCAATGGTATCTCTCTTTCCTCATACTCTCATAGTCTCCAATTTCCAGAGGTGAATGGCAGGAAGCATGAAGGGATTGGAGTTGGTGCATTTCATCTTGGAGAGGAGCCCTAGTGCTGCTCAAAGATCGGCTCCCCTCCCCGATGAGTGAAATCACACAGAGGCAGAGTCTTAGAGTTTAGAAGAAAAGAGGCAGCTTTATTGCTTTGCCAGGCAAAGGGGACTCATAGCAGGCTAGTGCCTTCAAACTGTGAACCTGTCTTAGCATTGGGGCTTAGTGATTATACAGTCAAACAAATTGGGGTGTAAAAGGGGATATCAATCAACAAGAGTCTCTGGTGGAACTTTCTCCTAAATCTTGGTGAGTCTGTCTGGCATCATGGGACCATCCAGTGGTCTGAAGAGTCATCAGCCCACGACCTTCTTCATCTGGTCAGACTCATCAGGCGCTAGCCAGGAGGAACTTCGGAGGGTCTGGTCATTTTCCTAAGATCATCTTCGCATGACTCCCTTCCTGGGGGAATGACTCAAAATCCAGACATGATTGTAAATTTAACTTGCCAGAGTAAGGTAAAACAAACAGTGAAATCAATAACTTCAGCTTTAACAATGAGCCTGGGGCTGGGAGCAGTGTCCAATCAGTCAGATTTGCTGACCATTTTAAAAAAAAGCAGTAAGCATAAAGCCAAGAATTTGTTAGCCTAAGTGCGGCCATTTTATTACTTCTCCTTCACTAGTGCAACTTCTGGATAGAACACTTTGCACCTGTTCAGAGTGAGAGAACCAACAAGGGAGATACAGAGATACTAGACTGTGGGAATCTGACCAAGGAACTGTCAACAGCTTTCCCTCCAGCAGTGGATTTCAGAGCGGAACTATACTAGCACCTAAGTGATGTCAAGGAGAAAACCAGTCCCTGACATTCAGAAACTAGTCGTTGGTGTCATTTTAAGCTGGGTCTGGCACTCACAGTGAAGTCTTGATGTGCTCGGGTTGGACATCACAAATTTCATAGAACATCAACATCAGACAAGACCACTCCATGACCAGGATGCTTCAAAGCCAAAACAAGAGCACTTGGTAATTGTGTCTGAATCCAAACAACACAGGAACGTTGTCCAAGTCACAAAATACCAAACAGCCTCTTCCAGCTAAAATGTGTGATGGCTGCTTCCTTGCCAGTTACACCTTCCGTCTGCTCTATTCTGCCCTCCCTATAAATAAGACTTAACTGAGATACCCAGTTATAAAATTGTCCCTGCTTTCTGACAGTGCCTAATCTGCCAGATCATCCAATCTGAGCCCAAACCCTATAATGAGTTCTTTCTAAGATCCTCTTACTGAAATGCCCCATGTTTCCCCATGGCATAATTCTCTCTTACTACAACTGGTAGCAAGTCCAGCTTGTTCAATGTGGTACTGATGGCCTTTGGCTTGAGGGCATTGATGGATGGAGAATGGGATACATACTTGGCAAATACCAATTAAGTGTTCGTCTCTCTTTTTTCAAAGATAAGCAAATAGTAAAATGAAACAAAACATGAGGTCTAGGGAATAAATTATTGCTGAATAAAGAGAAAAGAGCACCATCCCTAGACTTGGTGGGAAAACCTAGCTGTCCATTTCCATAACTTCTATTTTTGTACCACTCATCATAGAATTCCGAGGAAACTAATGGGAAAATTAAAATCCTAATTGGAAGGATTAAGGAGCCAAACTGATACTGTGGGAAATGGCAGTGGTAACATTGAAAGGAAACTTGAGGGGTCTTCCTAGACTGAAGAAAAGGATAATGGGAAAGCACACTGTAGATGTAAAGTGATTCAATCCAAGAGGTATTTGTGTTTGTAATGAAGAAACAAGAGCGATTTTTAATGGAAGCAGCACTAGTGGCCGTAGACTGGCTTGCTCGAAACGCATTCCAACCCTCTAGCAGTAGGCAGAGGCTGGAAGAGCCAACTTCCTAGGATTGCCTGCAGCTTTGGTTGTTACAAAATGATGCACTCAGGTGAGACTGGATATAGAACTGAGTCACGTGGGAGAGAGGTGGGGTGGGAGGTCGTGGGGCATCCAGTTTGCTGGTGTTGATTATGGCAGAGGTAACTCTGAAGGCAGCTTGCCAGTTCAGCAGTTAGCTTCCTGATGAGGGCAGAGGCAAGAGAGTTTTGGAGCGAGCAGGTGTGGCAACGGCTCTTCTCCTGACAGGCAGCACCCTGCTTCCACACTCCCTGACTGTGGCTGGAGCAGCCGCTTTACTGGCAGCACGGTTCTCAGATGTATCTCGGGGAGTGCCTCATGGAAGGTCACTCTAGAGTGGCGCTATCCTATAGAAATGTAAGAGCACACATAGCAATTAAAAGTTTTCTAGTAGCTGCAGTTAAAGAAGTACAAAGAGATAGATGACGTTAATTTTAACAATATATTTTATTTAACACAATATAGCTGAAATAGTATCATTTCCACATGTAGTCAATATACCACTAATTTTTTTTTGTACTGATGCACATTTCATTTGAGACTAGCCACATTTCAGGTACTCAGTAGCCATATGTGGCTCCTGTATTGAACAACACAGGTCTACAGTCTGTTGTTTTGATTCTCCTAGTGATTTAGTAAGTCACTTAATACCCTATAATAAATCTCTCTGCTTAAATTTGTAGGTTGTGTTTTCTGCAATTAAGCACTGGCTGATACAGAAGCAATAACCCGATAGGTAAACATGAAAAGGACTCGATATGAACCAGCAAAACTAATGAAAAGAAAACCATACCTGGACACACTGGAACAAACTTTTTGAGTTGCAAAGATGAATGGTAGAAAGATGGAATGATGACTATACATTTGGGGATAAAAGATATAGCTTGAGAATTTTATACTCAGTCATGTTGGTGTAAACACAGCAGAATGACATTTAGAAATACACCTTGCGTAGAGCATTCTTGAAAAAGCTATTTGCTAATATTTTCTTTTTCACATCAACCTTTTCCTTGTTTTGCTTCTACCGCTTTTTCTTTCATAGTTTCTTTTATTTTTCTGGCTACTTAAATATTATTTTAAAATCTTTTTGAGGATACTAAAATACATTTATTTTTTAAAAATTTAAAGTGAGTCATCTTTATTTTCTTTTAATAGTGATTTCATCCATTGATTGTGGTACAGTTGGTTATCTTCTTTTTTTTTTACATCTTCCTGTTGGTTTTTATTTATTTATTTTATTTTTTATCTTTTTACTTTTTTTATTGAGTTATAGTCATTTTACCATGTTGTGTCAAATTCCAGTGTAGAGCAGACTTTTTCAACCAGACATGAACACATATATATATTCATTGTCACATTTTTTTTCGCTGTGAGCTACCACAAGATCTTGTATATATTTCCCGGTGCTATGCAGTATAATCTTGTTTACCTATTCTATATTTTGAAATCCCATTCTATATTTTGAAATCCCATTCTATATATTTGAAATCCCTCCAGTTGGTTATCTTTCTTAACATGACTTTTCTTCCTGTGTTCTGGATGTTGGTTTGCAGGCCTTTCTGGAATGGAGGATTTTATATCTTTATTATTCTGTCTATTTTCTCTCTCTGACCCTCCCCACCCCGTCACCATTCTTGAGGTTTTGAGGTTTGTCTCCACTTGGTCCATGGGGTCCCCAGGTCTTACTTGGTGCTTCTGCCCAATGATGCACTCAGTGGTGATGAGGAACAAGTAATGGACATTCTCATCTTGCCTTTTAGCCTAAAACTAGTTACAACTTTTTGCAAAACCATTTAATGATGCGTTTAAAGAGCCCTCAGTGTATCAGTTTTTTAAAATTATGGGAATATATTTATTAAGTATTGGGTTCATTGCTACACATCAAGATACCAGGGAAATTTAACCAAAGCATATAGTATTGAACAGAAAATATTTTAGCTATGATGTCAGAGTGAAAAAAAAATGCTTAAGATTCTATTTTCTTCCACTGGAGGCTCTGCACTTATACTCTTACTGAAAAGTTTCCAGATACGTTGATACATTTCCAGAGAACAACAGAAAAGCTGCCACTTTCTGATCATGATTTCAGTGGCAATCTTTGAAATAAACCTCCGTGCCCCGCCACCCTGCTTTGAGGACAAATTGCAACCTAATCGTTGAACGTGGATCTGAACAGTGAGGCCATCTCGTGGCTGCTTGGAAAAGTTTCTGATTGCTGACTCCCAGCGTTGTCGGCGTTCCAGCGCTGCAGCCCTCAAGCTGGGGCACGGCCTTGAAAGCGAGGCTACTGCACCGTGGTGAGGACTTCTGGTATTTCCCGAACGAAATCATCTGGAATGAGTCCAGGTTTCAACTGCCAAATTTAAATTCCATTGTTTGTGGGCTGGTGGGTGTTGGAGAAGGATTTCATGCTATGTGGTTCATTTGTATGCACATGTCCCGACTGTCACCTGTTCACAGCTAGGCTCATCTGTCAATCATCCTGTTGTAATGGAAAGTTTCTAAAACAAAAAGATTCTTCTGGAAACATTTAACAATGGGGCACCGTGAACAGAAGCAGGGCCAGATTTGAAGGGCAGCACATAGAGAGAGAGAAAAACACATTTCAGTACTTTCTTCGTCTCAGTCCTTTGTGGATTATTTATAAACAGTATAGTCAGTTCTCAGAAAGCATATTAACCCCGTGTAAGTGAAAGAGAAATATTAAGATGTAAAGAACAGGCAGGTCGTATTTTCTAAAAATCTCTTTCCCTGGACAAAGGTCCTAGACAAAGATGAGAATCTACTAAAATTGTGACTTGAGTTGTGATAAGCAAATTGATCTTTGCTTAGTAAAGATTGCAAATACTTGGAACATCACTCTGACAGTTTTATCTCTCTGTGTTGTGAATTCACAACTTTACATAATTTCTTCTCAAATTGTCCTTAAGTGTGAGGGATGTAATTTCCCTTTCCAACTCTCAAGTTGTCTTATTTTCCTGTTTATTTTGTTCCCTCTGAAACAAAACATGAAATTTCCTTACAGAGAAACAAAAAAACAAAAAGCAAATTTTGAGAGAAAAGTGTTTTTTCCTCCTTCCAGTCACTTAAGCTTTCTTGGGCTATCTTTGTGGGTTGGAATAAACCCCAGATACTGGCTTGAATAACTCTGTGAATTATGAAACGAATGCAGACCTGTTCTTTGGCTACTTTGAGTCTGTGCAGGGAGATCAAAGGAACCAGGAGAAAAAATAAAGACCAGAGAGAATTGGAATGCTCAGTGAATCTCTGTCTGAAAAGACATTGCAAACTTTAGAAAGCTGCACTGTGATATTAACAGGCTGTGAGTGTCCAGCAATTTCCAGTTTCTAAAGCACTTTTATGTCCTTTAGCTCAGGACTACCTCAAAGAGAAGGGCAGGGCAGGCATTATTGCTTTCTTGTTAAAAAGGAGACCACACACTTGAAGAAACTGAGTGCGTAGCACGTGGCTACTCACCTTGTGAGCGTGGGAACTGGTATTTGAATCTGGATCTGACGACTTCAAACTTAGCCTCTTTCTGCCTCACTGCGAATTCCATTGGCTTTGATTACCCTGGAAAGGTAGCCTGTGTTCACACACCTTCTGCTATTTGGACTGAAGTCTGCAGACAGTGCATTCCTGGGTCTTCTCCAGCCTCACACCCTGCGTCTGCGCCCTGCAAATGCCTTTTCCATGGAAGAACTCCAGATGGGGAAATGTTTTGGAATCAGTCCAATTTAAATACCAAACTCAACTTGTAATTTCTGCTTAGTCCTAGACACTTCAAGGATTCCAAAGGGCGACAATTACAAGTCCACTTGGCGTCCCTTCTTGGGGCAGTGGGGAAGAGAGTGGCAAGTCACAGGAAGTCAGAATTTGACCCAGTCCCGGCCGAGCCTAGCTGCCAGACCCGAGGCTGAGTTGATAGTTAAAAAGAGACCCAGCAGTGAGTTCTGAATCAGATTTCAGTGGTTCCATCTCGAATAGGATTTTCCCATGGGTCTGGCAAGAGCCATGCTGGATTTAAAGTGAAATTAAGCTGTGGACTCTGGGGAATAACTCAGGAAATTACAAATGACAGCTGCTTATCTCAGTAGCCACATCTGGTCAAGAGGCCCCTTCAAGGCCCCTGTTATTTGAGAAGTGGGGACATGTTGGCATCCAGTTTCAAGCCCCTGGGCAAAGGTGTTTTAGAGCAGAGTGGAGACTCAGAAGGTTGGTTCTATTTCTTTACTAGCCATGTGAACTTGAACCAGGCACATGGCTTCTCCTAGCCTCAGTTTCCTCATCTATAAACAGGAGAGTAATAATACTTGCCTCTCAGGTTTTTTTTCTCTTTTCCCCTGATGAAAAGCACTTTATAAGCTGTAAAGTGTTCTAGAAATACAGGGTTTGTTAGTATTGTCAGTGCTTATGGGTCTAAGTTTCCTGTAGGAAAAGGGAATAGAGAAGCATAAGAAATAAGTGGGAGTAGTGAAGAGAAGAAAAAGAACAGCGATGAGAATTGAAATCAATTTTTAGGTGTTTACAGGCACCTGGAACCATACTAAGAGCTATTAAAAATGAGGTTCCTGGGATGCAGTTGTTTATTCAAGGCCGTTGCAGGACATAGCGCACAGCCGGTATAGAACGGGGTAGAGGTGGGAGTTAGGGGAGGGACAAGGGGTAACATTAATGCAGCGCCTCTGACGTGGGAGGCATTTTTATTATCTCATTAAGCCTTCACACAAAGTATGTACCAACCTCTTTTGACAGGAGGAAACAGAGGCTCAGAGATACTGAGTTCTTTGCTCAAGGCCTGTGGCCAGTGAGTGATAGAGCTGGGACTTTGCCTTCAAAGCACATCCTCACCTGTGATAAATGAGTCAGTCAACAGGTAAGAAGTAGGTAATTCACAGGACATGTCTTGAAAGAGGTGAGGGCTGAGAAACAGAAAGGCAGCCCTGAAAGCTAGGGTGACCAGTGCATGCCTCTTTGCCTGTGACTGTCTCCAACTTAGCACTGAAAGTCCTGTGTCCCAGTCCCTCAGCCTGGGGACTCGTTAGTTGCAGGCAGACTGGCACGGTTGGTCACCCATGGCTGATAGTTGGTGAACATAAGCAGTTTCATGGAATATCAACAGCAGATGAGGACTTTCTTGGCTGTGGTGGAACAAGACAAAAACAGGACCACTCTGTAATTATGGCTGAACAGGGATAAAAACAGACACCATGAAACTGCAAAAATGACCAAACACCCCCCTCTCCTGGCTAACAGGAGGGACTAGTTTTCTTCTTCAGTGACAACTCTAGCCCTGCTTCTTTTCTCCTGCCCAATTGATAAAAATTAAGATAATCATTAAATTTACCTACTTTCTGACAGCTTCCAGTTCACTTCCTTGAGCCCTCCTCCAAATCAGCTAACACAGGCTCAGCTCCTAGAACAAGCCATTCCTGATACCCTCTTTCTGAGACACTTCATGGTTCCCCATGTCAGATGTCTCCATAGCAGGGAGCAGCACCGACTCTATTTGACCTCATGTGTGTTCCTGGATGGTTTTTGACTAGGGGACCTTGACAGGACTTATCCAAGGGCAGTGTGTTAAGAAGGGCCACCCATCACTTATCATATTGTAATTCTCTCTCCCTGAGCCATTTCTACAGCTAGACCAGATGTTTTTAAAAACTAAATTGCTTACTAAAGATGGTAACTAGCCTTTATTGAGGACTTCCACTTGCCAGGCACCATGTTAGGCTCTCTCCATGGATTGACACATTTAAGGCTCACCTGAGCTTTCTGAAGCAGGTGCTGTAATCCTCATTTCACAGATGCCGAAGAGGATCCTAAATGAAACCATAGACATTGCCCAGAGTTAGTAAGTGGCAGAGCCAGGAACCAGAAGCACTGAGTTTGACTCTAGAGCCCTGCTGGCACCCTCAGAACATTCAATGTTTGGGGAATAGATCAATGACTAACTTGTCTTCAAATGAGTCAGGTGTCTTGGAATGATAATAATGCTAAGGTCTCTTGCCCTGAACCGTACACTGTTTTGGACACTTTCTATGTGTTAACTTACTTGACGCTCACAACTTCATGCAGTTGGTACCCTATTACCTCCATTTTACAGATGAGGAAACTGAAGCCCAAAGAGGTATACAAAACATTTATACAGAGTTTTTAATGAATAAAATCTTTTCATATTTGCATTTTCTAAGTTCTGTGAAGTACTGTATTTCATTAATCTAAGGTGACATTGATCATAAGATGTACCATTATTTTACATGCCATTGAGAAAAGAAGCTGTCAGTTACAATTTGTAGGAAGCCCTTGAATGTATCCAGTTTTTTTGAGATACTAAAATGCAAGGAAAAACACACTTTAGAACTGATGAATTGGAGTATCTATTATTTATTGCCATTGTTTAGATGCAGAACCTGGGGCTCAGAAATAGGTATATTTCTTAAGGTCATAAAAATGGCAAAAGAGGGACTTGAATCCAGGTCCACAGTATGTGCTTTTTTTTCAGTGCTATTCTAAATGTTATGAGAGTCTTTGACCCTTGAGTTTAAAGGTGTGCTGATGGAGTGTTTCTGACTCTAGGGCGCCCCGAGATAGAAAATTTTTGAGCAAGAAAACACTTTTTGGGAAGTTCATATCACATCTTGTGGGTGGCCATGCACTGCATCTAAATGCAGGGCGAGCATTTCTCTTTGCTTTTTAACTTGGCTAAGACTTTAGGTTCCCGTGGGTCCTTTGGCCAAAGAGACTGCGTGAATGAGCTCACCATGCCCAGGAGACACTTCTCTTTTCAAAACCCCAGAGCTTCTCTGTAGAACTCTCTCCCTCTCTCCCTGGGCTGCCCCAGTTGTGGTTTAGGTGTGGGACTGTCCACTTGCTTTAAGTTATCTCGAGTCAGAGATCTCACGAAGAGTCTGATTCCATAATTGATGCCGTACTGTTGACAGCTTTTAAGCATCATCTCTTCCTCTCCCTCTCTGCCCCACATCTGGGCAAGCTGATAAGAAAGCCAGGACACTCTCTTTTGGTGCTGGTGGGAGATTTAAAGCCTGCTAGCCCCTGCCAGCAGATATATGCCTAGGAATGGGATTGCTAGATCATATGATAAGTCTATTTTTAATTTTTTTAAGGAATCTCCATACTATCCTCCATAGTGGCTGCACCAAACTACATTCCCATCAACGGTGTAGGAATGTTTCCTTTTCTCCACACCCTCTCCAGCATGTTTTGTTTGTGGACTTTTTAATCACAGCCATTCTGACTGATGTGAGGTGATACCTTATATTTTTTTTTAACATTTTTTGTTGATTTATAATCATTTTACAATGTTGTGTCAAATTCCAGTGTTCAGCACAATTTTCAGTCATTCATGGACATATACACACTCATTGTCACCCTTATATTTTTGATTTGCATTTCTCTGATAATTAGTGATACTGAGCATTTTTTCATGTGCTTATTGGCCATCTGTATGTCTTCATTGGAGAAATGTTTGTTTAGGTCTTCTGCCCATTTTTGGATTGGGTTGTTTTTTTTTTGTTATTGAGTTGAATGAGCTGTTTGTACATTCTGAAAATTAAGCCCTTGTCAGTTGCATCATTTGCAAATATTTTTTCCCAGTCTGTTAGTTGTCTTTTTGATATGTTTATGGTTTCCTTTACTGTTCAAAAGCTTTGAAAAGAGGTCATGCTCACCAGCTTCTGTGTTTAGCTGAAAGTCTATAGATGCCTCTCCATAGCTAGGAGAGTGGCAGTAAGGGATGGCTGTGTCCAGTTCAGCCACTGTCCAAGGGCCAGGACATGTGACAATTAAGGCAGGTGAGACATTCCATACTGTCAGCCAAAATGGGCATGGCTAAGAGAATCTGGAGGGTTTTAAAAGGGTCTTCTGGGGCAAATGAGAGATGGACTGAATAAATCAGACAGAAAAATGAAAAAGGAGTAAAAACAGCCAATGAATTTATACACATACATATACATGCAGAGAGAGAGATTATGAAATTGGAGGAAAAATAGAAAGGGAAATTAGAAATAAAAAGAATGAAGAATGAAAAACAAAAACAAACAGATTGCCCCAGAGGCCTGGTATGTTAAGAAATCGTAGGAGAAATGAAAAAGGACGAATTGGACAAGGAGAAGACGATAAACAAGGTAAACAGTAATGCAAGAAAACGATATTCCTATCTTATATAGACTTTTAATAAGAACCACAAAGTTTTACCCCATGAGGGTGGAAATTCATCCACTTCTGGGGGGTAGTATGAATAGCGTAAGCTAGTTGCTGCCTGGGCATGATTCACAAAGTAATTACAAGGTCCAACGATGCTGTTCCCAAGACTGAATCATTAATCACCATTTCCGATGATGTTGAAACCGTAATGAGAAAACCCATACCAATGTTTCCCAGGCCAATTTCAAGCTCTGGTATAAGAGATATGGAGAGAAATCGATGGCATATTATTTTCTTGATTCTGAGTCGACATTTCAAACAGCACGGTGTGAAAATATAAAGACAGTGCCCTTTTAAAGGTCAATAGAGATTTCCATTACAATCTCTGATTTATCATTCAGCCCAGAAGATTTATTCCAGGCTGGGATGTAACATAAGAGTTTGCTCTACACAAGGGAGAAACAAAGCAGAAAAAAAATTACTTAGTACTTTTGAGGGCCTTTTGCCCCATGTACTTTTCCCCCTTTGAGCTCAAAAGGCAGACACCAGACCAAATCCTCATACATTTAGATTTGGGGCTTTCTCTCTGTTTTGTGATAAATTCTCTCTAACCCCTCCACTGAAGCCTGCTCCCAGTAGCCTCAGAGGTCTGGGGAAAATGCTGTTTAGTTTCTTCTTTTTGGCATCTTGAAGAAGTATTCCTGAAGGGTCTCTTCCTCACTCTTCACTGGCCTCACTCTATCTGGCTTTGCCAGCCAGAGAGCACTGCTTCCCAAGAATCCCTTAGGCCCTTCAGCCATCCAGGAAACGTGTGACTTCAATACAGGGCGTCTCGAATATTTAAGAAAGGGCTATCCTAGGGGCTCTGCCCACAAAGGCAAGGTTCTTATTTTCACTGGCAGCTCAGTGGTTGGGAATGTTTTGGGCCAAATCAGGGAGCACACTAGCTGGGAGGCTGTAGAACGAGCCATGAGACCAAAGCTGGACTGTCAAAAGGTTATAGAAAGTATTATTTTGTAAGTTTTTTTCCTCTTAGTTATATTACTGGTCAGTAGTATTGTGGGTCCCAAAACTGATGCAAAATGACTAAATTAACGATGCTGCCTGGGCCTCTGGTTATTTTGTTGACTTGAGAGGGATGCTGTCTGCTGTCTCCTCTAGCCATTAAAATAACGCAAGTGGCCAAATTCAGAATCTTGGCAGAGAGCCTCTAAAAATAGGTGTATTTGGAGTCAATGCTAGTTGGAGGTGGGGGAGGGGAGACCACTTCTGGTGTCTTCTTCTAAGAGAGGGACCGGGAGCCCCATTCATTTACCAGCTTTTCAATTCCTGCCTCCCTCTGCCTGCTGGCGGTGGAGAGATGCCTCTGATCAGTGGGTGGACGAAGAAGCCGTGCTTTTGGGGCCCACACCCTTCTGCCCTTGCTCTTGGGAATGAACTGTCCACAGGGAGCCTGTGTGCTCTTCCACAATTCTCTACCAGAATTTTTCCCATTTTTTAAAATTGTGGTAAAATGAACCTAACGTAACATTTACCATTTAGCCATTTCTTAAGGGTACAGTTCAGTGATCTTAAATCCATTCATAATGTTGTACAGCCGTCACCACCTTCTGTCTTCCCAGCTCCTTCATTGAGTAGAACTGAAGCTCCGCACCTGTTAAACAGTAACTCCTCATCCCCCTTTTCCGCACCCTCTGGCAGCCACCACTTTACTTTCTGTCTCTATGGTTTTGACTATTCTAGGTACCGCATATAAGTGGAATTATACTGCTGTATTTTGTCATTTAAAAAATTCTTTTTTCCCCAGTTTTATTGAGAAATAACTGACATACATCACTGTATCAGTTTAAAGTGATATGATAAAGTTAATGGTTTGATTTATATATATTATGAAATAAGTACCACAATAGGTTCAGCTAACATCCATCTTCTCATATAGATCCAATACAAAGGAAAGAAAGAAAAAAGAAAAAAGGACAAAAATTTTCTCCCTGTGATGAGAATTGATAGGATCTACTCTCATAACAATTTCCCTACACATCATACAGTAGTGTTAATTACATTTATCATGTTGTACATTATATCCCTGGTACTTACTTATCTTATGAATGGGAGTTTGTACCTTTCGAGCACCTTCCCCCTCCCCCCACCTCTCCACCTTTGGTAACTAGAAGCCTAATCTCTCTTTCTATGAGTTTGCTTTCTGGTGTTTTGTTTTAAATTCCACGTATAAGTGAGATCATACAGTATTTGTCTTTCTCTGTCTGACCTATTTCACTTAGCATAATGCCCTCAAGGTCCATCCATGTTGTTGCAAATGGTAGGATTTCCTCTTTTTTATGGCCGAATAATATTTCATTATATGTAATAGTATTTGTCTTTTTGTGACTGGCTTATTTTCCTTAGCACAATGTCCTCAAGATTCATCCATGTTGTAGCCCATGATGTAAGTTTTTAAGGGAAGCTCCCCCAACCCCAAGCAGAGACTGCCTAGAGATTAATGGTTGACTTTATATGATTCTGAGGTTTATTACTGTGGGGTCATTTGCTAAATTTTTAAATTTTAGCTCGATTGTTAATGAACATAAAATTTTGATTCTCCATCAGCACCTTTGTTTTAATTCTCAGCTGGCTCAGAAAAGGGAAAAAGAGTGCTATTTGTTGGATCTCAACAAGGCTGAAATGATGACTCTCCTTAATCATCTTGAAAACTTAATAACTCGCTGACAGAATGAAGAGATTCCAGAAGATAGTTTGTTTCATACTTTCTGGCATCACTCATTTCCCGAACAGATTTTTTTCTTCTTAAATACCTGCTGTGTTTCAAGAGCTGTGCCTCAGAGATGAGCAAGCAGACACATCCCTGCCATCAAGGACTTCTAGTGGAGAAAGCTAGCGACAAGAGGATGTTGTTATGAACTGCGATTATCCCTAGGATGTAGAGGATGGAGAGAAACAAAGGGCAAGAAAGAGTAAGAGAGGCAGAGGTTGGCTTTAGGTAGAGTGGACTTGGTTAAAGGCAAATCTCACCCCTGTATGTTCTGTTCTACCACTAAAATTGCTGATGATGTCTGAATGAAGACAAAACCAGTAGTTGGTAAACCTGATGCATGGTATGATAATTTTTAGTCTCCCTGTAACTTGCACTTTTTTTGCTAGATTTATTATATATTGTTGTGCATTCATTTCTTCAGTCAATGCACACCTAATATCAGGAAATATGAAAGAGGCAAAGGATATAGGGAGGAATAAGACAATCTTGCTACCCCAAGGAACAACCCACCTCCTTGAGAGTGCCAGTGACACACATAATTATAATATGGTGTGATAAGCTAGGTGAAGATCATGAAAACACAGAATAGGGGGTGGTCACCTCGAGATATGAAAGTTGGGGAATTTCAGGCAGAGTGGGTGTGAGCATCTGCAGAGGCACAAAGCAGTGAAAAGCACGACTTGTGTTTTCAGTGCAGCGGGAGTAAGTGTGCTAAGGAGAAAGTGTGGTTAATGCACCGAGCTTCTGAACGAGCCCAAGCATTTCCAGCATTTCTCGGAAACACAAACCTGATTGCTTCACCTTTTGCTTTGAAACTGTCCTTAAACCTTAGCTGAATTATTATTCCCATTTTAAAGGTACACAAACAAAACCTTTGACAGATCAAGTGACTCGTTCAGGTCATGTGGTTGGTAGGGAGCAGAAACAGATTAGAATGACCAGGAACATAAAATGGATTTTATTGGTATCGATGTTAGAATTTATGCAAAGTCAGAGTTCAGATAGTTTTTTAAGAAGACCTTTTCCACAGAGTACACTGTCCTGTTTTGTGCAAAATTTCTGCCTGATCCCCAGAAAATTATATACAATCTCACAAGCATTTAATGGTGGTTGTGGATCTGTCCTACCCTCTAGTGAAATTTTAATTTGGGTGGTGGTGGCAAGGAAGCAATTGCCTTAATTCTCAGCTAAAACATGACAGATAAAATTCAAGCACGAAAAAGAGTGAGATTTAAAAACAAAGGGAAAAAGTCAGTTTAATTAATATTTTGTTTGGCCTGGGTGCAAACAATTTCTTCCTTAGGCTCTTGTTGGCTAGAGTCAGAAGATATTTTTCTAAAATATCCAAAGCAGGGTTTGGTTAATTGGTCTTGGTATGTATTTAAGAAGATTATTAGAGAAAAAGAGGTTTAAAAGTGACTTATGCACTATCTCCACTAATGATCTTTAATAAGGAGTGATGAACGAAGCAGAGTGCTATTTTTTCCCCTTCCCTTTGCATGTCCAAAGCAGAAGCAATGCTATGTGTGCGCCGAGGCATATCAAAGCTAGGCTGAACCTTCCTTCGCAGGTCTGGTGGTTTGATGTTAGTTCAAAGGAAATAGCCAATCCCGAAGACTTTTATATTTCTTTCCGCAAAATAAACGCAAAAAGCCAATATAAACCTCTCTATGCCTCTGTATGTGAGGGATATAACCAAGTTGTTTCTCTCCAAAGGGTTCTTTGGAAATGCGTGTTTTTTTTGTGCATAGCATACACATATGTGATATTCAAAATGGTGAGTCAATCTTGGAAAGATGGTCCAAGAGGGTGGGGGCTGCTATTGCTGGCGACTCTGCCCACCTTCCCTGCAGCTGGCCTGGGTGGGGGCCCAGGGATGCTGAATGCGTGATGAATGTGATTTGATAATTTATAATTCACATGGAGATTTCTGCAGTCCAAGTGCAAGTGTGTCACTCCTTCTCCTCCAGGTGAATAAAGAAAAACACCCGTCATTGTCCTGTAAGTCCCACAGGGTCTGACTCCTTCCTCCCAGGCCAGTGCTATCTGCTCCCCTCCCCCTTCTGTGTTCCTTCAGCTCCTCCTACCACATGGCCTTTGCCCCTCTTCACTTCCTCATGGAAGGTACTTTCTTACCCTCTTTGCATGGGGTTCCTCCTATTGGCATGTAGGTCTCCACTACGTTCACTGCTTCAGGCAAACCTCTGACGTCCTGGAGTAGCTCAGACCAACTACATGTGCCCATACAACTCTGCGCCTCTGACCTTGTGATGTAGTAAGAAATATATATTTGGTCTTCACCCCAGCTCCCAGCACACAGCTCTACACTAAAGCCCTTGGAATTTCTGTGTGGTAGGAGGGGTGTTTTTTTTGTTATCTGTAACAAACCGGTCTCAACCATTCCGGAGTTTATGCTAATAAGGTTACCTGGAGGAGGCGGGGAGGCTGGTTGCCAGAAGGACCAAGCATGATTAGAGGGTTGGAACTTTCAGCCGCACCCCCTGACCTCTGCGCAGGGGAGCCCAGCTGGGGGTTGTGTTCAGTGAACAACAGCCAACGACTTAATTTACCCTGAGTGCGGGCTCATCTTTCTGGGATGGGCACACATGAACCTAGTCTGCAGAGAGTAACCTGCGCCGCTGAGCCCCTCCACCCGCCTCCCCCGCGAGGGAGCCGCGCCCTCAGGCTAAGGTTCCTGCACAGGCGGCTTCTCTTGCCGTTTGCTCGGAGCTCCCGCTGCGCGGCCCCTGCTCTAGCATGAGCTTCAATTCTAGGGGTGCTCTCCTGGCGACAGGCGACATGGGGCTCGGACACTTGCCGCTAGGAGCCTGTCCATCAGTTTCCCTCCCTTCACTTCCTCCTAGAAAAGTTTCTCCTTGAAAAGGATGGGTGTTTAGAAGTGGTCTCCTTTCATGTCGAGGAAGGAAGTAAAAGGAAGGAGAAAGATGGGCAAGGAAAACATCTTTATAGCTTGACGGGAGGAGTTTGGGACACAGGTCAGACCTGGGTTCAAATTCTGCTTTTGCATTTGTAACTCTAGGTTCCTAGTCAAGCTGTTAACCTCTCCAAGCCTCAGTTTCTTCTCCTAACACGTGAAGATAATTATCCTACTGATCATGTGGCGTTGTTGTAAAATGAGGCAAGATATATAAAATCCTTGGGAAAGAAACTCTGCGCTGCAGTAAGTACTCAAAAATGGTGACTGACAACCACTGACAGCTCACCTGAAGCTTTTGCTGTTGATGGTGGTGATTCTGGTGACCAGCTCTCTGGGCTTCAGCCTTGTTATCTGAGTGACTTGAACCAGGTGGCTAATGACATCTCTTCCGAGAGTCTCTATTTTCATAATTAAGAGAAAAGAGAAACAATAGGCTTAACGGGGAAAGACAAGCACAGCTGACATTTGCAGAGCTCATCAAATTTGCAAATCGTTTTACATAAATATTCATCAGAACCTCTTAGCATAACTGTGAATAGGGCTAATTATTATCCCAATTTACAGATAAGGAAACTGAGTTTCAGAAAGTCAGGTCATCTATCCAAGGTCATGAGGTTAGCAAATGGCAGAATTGAGACTCATCTTTCCAAAACATCGCTGGCCCTGCATGGGTTCCCTAAGCCGAATTCACATTTGTATCACTGGGTCTCTGCTCCTGCCTGCCCCTCTCTCGGGGGTGTTCTCCCCATCACAACGTCTCCTTCCCAGTTCTGCCTATCCCTTTTCTGTCCCTCTGGAGCCTGTACTGTGAATATGCTGCTATCACAGCATTTATCCCCAGATGACTATTTCCTGCCTGCACTGGGAAGCCCTTTAAGACAGAAGCTAGTTTTTATTCTCTTTGTATTCCTAGATCCTATCACATCATCTGACACAGCAGGTTCTCAGTAAGTTTTCAACTAGTGATGAGGACAGTCGATGCACGTTGTCCATCAGCCTGGCTGGGGAAAGGGATGTATTTGATGCAGTATAAAAATATTGGAGAATCTATCAATTTTACAATGACCTATATGAATCACCTTTTTTTAAAAAAAAATAAAACCTTTGTCTTTGGAATTTGCATAACACTTATGGAAACCCATTAAAAATTACAATATAGCTTCTTGGAAATTTTGATTGGTTGGCATTTTCAAGGTGGCATTTGGAACATTAAAATTACATTTAAAGGGCTCAATTTGATGAATATCATTCAATTCCAGGTATACCACAGACAGCAACCAACACAAAGTGATGTGTTGTGAGTGATGCTTTCGCTAGAAATGTTACTTCTTTAGGGCCTGTTTTTATTTCTTTCTCATCCTGGGCTCATGGGTCATTTATTTTATCCCCCAAAGGTTCAATCTGACAGTTGTTTTAGACGACTTTGATAGGATTTTAAATGTCATGGCTCCGTGTAGGAGGAGGTGATTCAAGGTTAATGAGAGCCCAGACCATGCCGAGTGTAAATCTGGCCCTCTGGATTGACAGCCATGGGTGACAGAGACTGAAGATTCCTGTGCACAATAGATGCGTTTTGACCTTTACCTGGGGAAGAGGCTGAGCTGACTCACTCTGAGCCAGGTGGAGCTCTGCTGGGATGGAAGTTTCAGGAAGACTAATTTGAGAGCTGGAAGGGCTCTTCTTGAGGGGGCGTCTTCCATATGTATCTGTATGTGTATATATGTATGTATATGTCTGTGTCTAAAGTATATATACCTATGGATGTACTTGTCTGAGTGCATATATATAGGTGTGTGTATATATGTGTGTACCCGTTCCCATCTGCTTCGATGTTTAGGGCAGTGGATTTGCAGAGATGCACCTGCTATGGACTGAATATTTGTTGTCCCCTAAAATTCATATGTTGAAGTCCCGACCCCCAAGGTGATGGTGTTTGGAGGTGGAGCCTTTGGGAGGTGATTAGGTTTAAGTGGGGTCATGAAGGTGGGACCCCCCCCCATCCAGGAGGGACGAGAAGAGACACCAGAGGGGTTGCTCCCTCCCTCTCTCCTAGCCATGAGAAGCTGCAATGAGATGGCAGCCATCTGCGAACCAGGAAGCAGCCCCTCACCAGACACGGAGTCGGAGGGCACTTTGATCTTGGGTTTCCCAGCCTCCACGTCTGTTGTTTAAGCCGCTCCGCCTGTGGTATTTTGCTGTAGTAGCCTGAGTGGACTGAGACACTGTTCAAGGCGGTTTGTGGAGCCCATGAACGTGTGTGCAGAATATAGTGTGCATATGCGTAACCTTCACCATTTCTCAGAAGAGGTCCCTCATAGGTGGCTTGTTTCTTCCCTACTCCTCATTTTCTGTTGAGGAGAAGGAAGGCATTTCCATTCTACTTCTCAGCAGGATAGAGTGTGGGGAGACTAGTCCCATCTCCCACTTTCTCAGGAATCTGGCTTACTCCTCCCCAGAGCAACTTCTCTGGTTAGGGGGTCTGAGTGCGCACGTCTCTAGCCTCCTGGGCGTCTCTCTCGTTGGACTCTACCAGCTGCAGAGGCAGGGCCAGCTTCGTAGGTGGGCAATGAATACACTTGCCCAGGTCCCCGTGCTCAGAAGGGCTCTGTGCTTGGGTTAGTGTTCTGCTGCTGCCATTTGGAAATTATTAACAATTTTTGAACAAGGGGCCCTGCATTTTCATTTTGCAATGGTCTTTGCAAATTATGTAGCTGATCCCGGGAAGAAGGCACATTCTTGTTGGCTCTCCATTGAAGGAAAGGGTCTGCCCTTGCAAGGAGTGGTGTGCAGTTGAGGAAGATAAAGTTCAAGGGATGGTTTAGGAAATGGAAGTTCATTTGGCCACAGAACGAAGGCTCATTCTCCAGTTGGCATCATGAGCATGTTAGGCTTTTGGGGGCAGTGTAGCATGGTGGTTACGAGTTGAGCCCTGGCACCACTGCCGGGTACCAGTCCTCGTTCTGCCGCTTGACTAGTGACATGACCATGGACAAATGATTCAAATTCATGTCCCTTGGTTTCCTATCCGAATACTATCAGATGACTTAACACGTCTGTGTACTTCCTAGAGCACAGTGTTACTAATAATTGTTATTATAATCTCCGTGATGCTGGTACCTTATTTCTCACTTGATTTGGAATTCAAAAGGGGAAGACAGGCGTTATTTATTGGCTTCTCTTAAACTCATGTCTCAAAAAAGATTAAGAACCACTGATACATTTTAGAAGGAGGGTTGGGCCCTGCCCTCAAGGAGCTTGTACATAGCCTGAAAACCGACACTGCAAGGTAATATAGGATAAGAGCTCTATGAGGGTTAAAAATGAAATCCTCTAGGATCAGCTGGTGAAAGATGAACCCCTCTCATTTTTAAAAGAAGGCTCTTTTATCATTGTCTTTGTAAATTCTCCAAGGGCACCACGGATGGGTATTTTTCCTTTCCTAGACAATAGTCACAAGCATGTATCTGAGAGGACAATGTATTTATAAGATTTGGTTTTCAATTCAATAAATCACATCCAGTGCAGTATTTGGGTAGAGCTGTGAGCCTGTGATTGGCTTAATAATTCTCTAGAATCATTTTGATTATTCTCTAAACTCCAAAGAGGAGTGATTATTCTTTCACATCATTCCTCACCTCAAGAAGCTTACAGACTAGTGAGGCAACCAAAATGTAGTTATGAGGTGTGCTAGGGAGTAGAGGGGGTTTCTTGGTCAGTGTGGGCTGTTGTAAGAAATGACCGCAGTGGGGGCAGCATAAACAACTATTTACTTCCTCCAGTGCTAGAGGCTGGAAGTCTGAGATCAGGGTGCCAACAAGGTCAGGTTCTGGTGAGGACTCTCTTCTGGGTTTGCAGAAATCTGTCTTCTTTTTTTTTCTTTTATTTTGCAGGGGAAGTAATTAAGTTTATTTAAAAAATTTTTTTAATGGAGATGCTGGGGATTGAACCCAGGACCTCATGCATGCCAAACACATGCTCTACCACTGAGCTGTACTCTCTCCCCTCAGATAGCCATCTTCTTGCTGTGTCCCTACAGCTCACTGTTTCCCAGTGAGCTCTCTGGCCTCCTTCATTAAGGCTCCACCCTCATGACCTAATCACCTCCCAAAGGCCTCGCCTCCTGACACTGTCACATTAGGATCAGGGTTTCAACGTAGGAATTTTGAAAGGACACAAACATTCAGTCCACTACAGGAGAGGAGGGGTACTTTGGGCTGCCTAATGGGCCAGCAGGAAGAGCTTCACAGAGAGGGTTAGCTGTGAACTCCCTGAAGTAAAAGAAGAGTTTTTACGGTAGATAGAGGTGTATATGTGTGTGTGTGTGTGTGTGTGTGTGTGTGTGTATAATGAATCTTCTCAGAAAAGGAAGATGAATGTAAAAATACTACTACACAGATATAGCCTGCTCTCATGGTGGTGATAGCTTCCATTCTGGACTCATTGGTAGTGTAAATGAAAACCTTAATTTAAATACTTTCCCAGCAAAGACTCCCCTGCTCCTCCTTTCTCCCCAGAATGTCTTTATGTTTTTTTTTTTTTAAATCGTCCTCATTTGTGATTCATACCTGATTTAACAAAATTTCTCCCTGGGAGAAAATAGTTTCCTAGATGAATTGTGATGGGAGAAAGTTTTGAAAAGCTTCAGATAACTTCTGAAAGGACCCTTTGTGAACGTAGATGCCACAGAGAGAAGCGAGAAGGAAGGGTTCTATCGGGAACAGTGGCCAGGGTTTGGTGACTTACTCTTGAACCTATGAAAATGTGCTATGTTTTAGAACAAAGGGTAACATCCTCCCTGCAGCTTGCATCAAGCAAAGGAGAGAGTTTTACCAGAAAAGATCTCAAAACGTCAGGCTTTAGTGTGTACCGTGGCTCAAATGGTGACCACATGTGGTCTTCCAGGACTACAGTATAAATCATATTTCTGATACTTTACCAATAAACACAGAAATGTTCATATACAAACAAAATATGAACTCAAATCCCTTAATAAACAGGCCAAAATAGAAGTAATGATTTCCTGACTGCCGCCATCAGGTTCCTTGTTGTCCAGCTGCAGTGTGGACACTCCACTCCTGCTCTAGCTGTTTTTATGTTGTGTAGTAAAGATGGGTGTAAAGCCTCTGTCCCCTTTGGGTAGCTCTTGATCCCATCATATAGCAGTTAAGGGATGGAGGGAAGGAGAGAGGGAAAGAGGGAAGAAAAGTAGAAGGGATGAAGGGAGGTAGGAGGGAAGGAAGCATCCTTTGATGCAAATTTCAACAAAAGCTATTTCTTCTGTCTGTTTTGACACTGGTCTGTGGCCCCCTGAACAGAGCTTCTGCCATCATCCTGAGGCTTTTGAGCCCGACAGGTATTTGGTTCAAAACATTTATGAGAATTTGCCAAGCACTGGAGGTCCAAGGACTCTTAAGGCACAGTTTACTTTGTGCTTCCAAGTCTCGACAATCTCCCTTGTGGCCACTGGGTGGCAGTGTGTCCCACAAAATGTTCATTTTTGTGGCGCTGGCATGTGGCTCCTCCCCAGGCTTAAGGCTCAGAGATTGTTGTTCCTCACTTGGATTTGTTTAACGCACACTTCCAGATTGAACCGACAGCTCGTATTATAGCCGTGCATGAGCAGTTTATGTGCTTAATTATACTGTGGAATTAAATTCAAAAGGGTGAGAATGTGGTTACATATGTACATTTCCTAAAGCCTGCTCCAGCTTGCAGCTTTTGCCTGGGGCTCAGGCAGGGATTCTGCAACTGCTTGGGAAGATGAGGGAAGCCTCAAACCCAATGGCTGGCGGCATCTGCTTGGAGCAAAGGCATCTGCAAATTTTGCATCCGGGGCCACTGATAGCTAAGGCCTTGAGGGCACTTCCCTTACCTGCTGCCCTGGGTTCAGATGCTCAGCCTCTGTGCTCTTCTGCTCCCAGCTGGGTTGCCTCCTGAGAGATGGTCTTCAGGGGCCCAGTATCCTGCCCCAGACTGTCTTCTCCCCATCTCCCAGCATTACCACTTACCCTGCCTACACACAGAACACTGCAAACTTTACTATGTGAGACATCAGTGACTTCAAATGATATTTATTAGACAGGACTTTAATGTCCAGGGCTGTCTATAATGGTGTAATTTCAGGCACTGGAAAGGTCAGTGAGAATGCTCACTGGAATGGAAAGGTCTCAAGATTACCTCCATAGCATCCCTAGCAAGGGGGTGTTCCATTGATGTTGAATACACCCAGTGATGGGGAACTCACTGCATCACAAGCAAATGCTTTCCTTCCTGATAGTTTTAATCATTAACTTTTTCTCATTTTCTTTGAGCTGAAATTTTCTTTTGGCCTCCTGTAGGTTTCAATCAGTGGCCCCCATTTTACCCCCCTAGAGCCATCTAGGCAAGACTGTGGATCTTGTTAAATTGCACATTTTGATCTGATGGATATGAGATAGGGCCAGAGATTCCGGATCTCTAACAAGCTCCCAGGTGATGCCAACCCTGCTGGTTCAAGGGACATACTGTGGATTGCAAGGGGAGAAGAGGAAAAACCCCAGGCTTTGCAATTATCCCTGGGTCCAAAATCTAGCATCACCCTCTAGCTCTGAGACCTTAGAAAAGTTACGCAAGTTTCAACCTGTAAAATGGGGATAATAAAGCCTAAACGAATAATGCCTAATTCACTTATTATGATGCTTTAATAAAATTATGAGTTTGTATCACCTGGGAATGCAAGTAAAAGAAACCTGACTAATATTGGCTTAAGCAATTGGAATTAATTTTTCCTGCATAACAAGAAATCTGCTGGTGGGTGGCTGCTGGCTTTTGTTCAATTGCTCAATGATGCGATCTCTTTATATCTTCTTTACTACCATCCTTTGGTATATTGGCTTTTCATTCTCATGCTTGCTGTTGAATGGTCACAAGATGGCTGCCACAGCTCCAAGCATTACATGTGCATTCAAGGAAAGCATAAAAGGGGGGGTTTCTGTAATGGCCAGATCTGACTCTTTTATTAGGAAGTAAAACACTTTCTAGAAGCCCCCCCCCCCTAAGATTTTTCCTTAGGACTCATTGGTTGAAGCTGGGTCACATGACTACTCTTAGTTTTAAGGGAACCTGGCATAACAAATTACTCGCAAAAACGGATAGGATTATTATGGTTCATTACCTTGAGCTGGGCACACTGCTACTCTGAACAAAATTGCAGTTTTGTAGTTCTTAGTCACATATGGGCTGCTGTAAGAAAGTACCATATACTTGGTGGCTTAAACAACAAATATTTATTTCTTACAGTTCCAGGGGTTGGGAAGTCCAAGATCAAGGAACCAGTAGATCTGATGACTAGTGAGGGCCCACTTCCAGGTTCATAGATGGCTGTCTTCTTGCTGTATCCTCACATGGTGGAAAGAGGGCAAGGGAGCTCTCTGGGGTTCCTTTTATAAGGGACTAATTCTATGCATGAAGACTCCATCCTTATGACATGATCACCTCCCAAAGGCTCCACCTAACACCATCATATTGGGGATCGGCATTTCAACATATGAATTTGGCGGGGGAGCAGGCATTCTGTCCATTGCAGCAAGGAAGAAATGGGAACAAACGTTAAGTAGATAACTGTGTGGTTTTTAAGTCATGTTCACAAACTCATTGACACTTCTCCCTTTATGAAGTGGAATCTACGTTCTTTCCCCTCAAACCTCATTTGTGACCACTGGAGTACAGCAAAAGTGATGCTATGTGACTTCCGAGGCTGGGTCATAAAAAGCCATGCATCTTCCACCTTGTTTCCTGGAACACCTGCACCTGGAGCCTTGAGATGCCTTGTGAGAAGTTGGACTCCCCTGAGGCTGCCATGCTGTGAAAAAGCCCAGTGACACACAGGAGGCCACATGTAGGGACTTTGGTCGGTGGTGCTGGTCTTCCAGTTACTTCAGCTCAGGTCCCGACACGTGAGTGAAGAAGGCTTAGGATGGTTCCAGTTCCCCACTGTTGGGGCCCCAGCATCACGTAGTACAGACCAACCTGTATGAATTCCTGACTCATAGAATCTGTGAGCATGATTCAATGGTAATGGCTTTAAACTACTAAATTTTGGAGATAACTTTTTGCTCAGTAGTAGTACCTGGAATAGAAACTGATAGGATTTGCCACAGAGCGTTTCCCACGGTGCCCGGAGGAGAAGAGCTGCTTAAGCTACGCTACTTGTCTTTACTCTTTACTCTCTCTCCAAAACTGTTTACTTCTTTGGCGTCAAGGATTCAACTAAACAAGTTGTAATAAGGATCTTAATTTTCTTCCAGTGTTCTTCACTTGAGTTGGTTTCATGTTCCTTTGCCAGCCTGCTTGCTTTTCTCTGAGCATGTCCCTGGTGACATATGTAATTTTTTGAGGTCTGGCTTCCAGAACAAATGATGGTAACTGTTGAGATTTATTGAGTGATTACTATGTGCCAAGCCCTTTGATAAGTACATTACCTTATGAGGTAGGTGCTCATATTATACCCATTTTACAGTTGAGGAAACTGGGGCACAGAGAGGATAAATAGTTGCTCAAAGTCAGAGTTAATAAGTGGTAGAAGCCAAACCATCTACTCTAGCTGTTCTTCATAATGGAAAGCAGTATGTTGGCTGTTTTAGGACCATTGCAGTAGGAACATGGCCCAGAGAGTGCTTTTGAGATTCGGAGGGGTTTTGGGGAGGAGACGTATTGTATATATGAACAGCTTAGTGAAAACCATGTTGGGAGAAGAGGAAGTCATTTGGAAGGTTTGTCAGGTCCCTGAGTTCCCATATCTTCAGAAATCTTGGCATTCTCTGGTTCTGATATTTGTTCCTTCCCTGCATGACTCAGCATCACTTCTGGAATGACTGTTCCTGCTGTTGACAGTCGCTCCTGACTCTTGTTCTGCCCAGCTGAGCAAACACCAGCAGACGTTTACTAAGTCTACCTTGGCTCCCTTTGAGATGTGTGTTTCTAACTTGCCTTCTTGATCAGATCTTCTCTTGCCTTCCCATTTATCCTCCCATCAGGGCCTCCTCTGTGCTAGGTCTCAACAACACACCTGCCCCTTGTCCATGGACTGTTTGTCCTGGCCACTCATAATCCCCTTCCCTCTGTCTCCTCCCACTGTATGCATTCCCCAGCCCATTCATTGCTGACTGCTGCCATTCAGATGCTCAGTGATGGACTGATACTGTCTTCCTGATTACCCCAAATGACCCTGAACGCTAGCTCCACGAGTCTCTGATTCTGGGGCAAAACGGACTAAACTTATCTTAGTAAATTCTTCAGGAAACCTGGTTATCACTGCTTCTTTTTCCAAGTGCTCATAATTTATAACCATATTAATAATTTTGATGGAAATTGACTGCAAAAATCACTGAGTCTGCTTTCTTTTAAAGAACTAGAATAACACACATGTCTTCAGTCTTCTGTCAGTAACAGTAACATTCCCTCTTCTAGCCTCTCCCTACCTACTTGCCAGAGCCAATGGCTTCAACTTTGAAAGCTTCTCTTGGTATTCACTGCTTTTATTTCTAAATAATAAGCTTAAATTTTTTCTTAGTTTAAAATTTTTATAAATTTTCTACTTATCTTCTGTTAGAATTCTCATGCCTCTTATTTTCTTTCTATTAGTATTTTTATATGACAATTTTTAGTTCATTTAATAACCAATTTTAACATTATTTTGACTATGGACAGATTACTGTGCCAGTTAGGGCACTATGATTACAGTATGAAAAATTCAAGCAGTGGTTATAGAAAAAATACCCTAACACCCAGATTCCTATTATCTCACTTAGTCATAACCTAACATTTTGCCGTAGTTGTTTTGGGCATAAAACGAAGCATTACAGATACAGGTGAAAATCCTTTGGGTTTCTCTTCCTAATCTCATTCTGGTTCTCCTTCTCTTTCCTCACTTCTTTAGAATAACCATGATCCTGAAGTTGCTGCCTGTCATTCTGTGAATTATTTTTTACTTATGTTATAATGTATTCTTAAATGATATGTAGTGTTGCTATGTTTTTAAACTTGCTGTAAATGGCATAATACTTTATTTAGCCTTTTGTACCTACTTTTCCCCTCAGTATTTGCTTTTGAGATTTATCCATGTTGATACATGTAACTGGCTTTTAAACCTAATGTATGGTGTTTCATTGCATGACTATAACACACTGTATGAATCTATGTTTCTAGTAGCAAACAAAATTGCATTTTTATCCATTTTTTGCCATTATAAACGATGCTTTAAAGAATATTCTCATAATTGTCTTCTTGGGCAAATGTGGAAGAGTTTCTTTAAATACGCTGAATTTTGGTATATAAGCATTGGCAATTTTAGTAGGTATTGTCAAATTGTTCTACAAAGTGGTTGAAATAATTAAATACCCACCAGCACTGTATGAGGGTTTTCCTGAAACAATCAGACTGTTATTAATATTTTTTCCAATAGCAAGGGCGTAAAATGTCATCTAAATATGATTTCAATTTGTGTTTCCTTTTCACTTGTGAGGCTGAAATATTTTCATAAGTTTATGGGCCATTCTTTGTGGAATAAATGATTGTCTCTTTTTCATTTGCTCAGATTTCAGTGTAGTTACTGTTAATTTTTTTAAAATATATTTTTATTGAAGTATAGTCAGTTTACAATGTTGTGAAGGTCATTAGGTCTATTTGTTTATTTATTAGTTTTTTTTTTTTAAATAGGGATACTGGGAATTGAACACAGGACCTCGTGCATGCTAAGCATGCACTCTACCATTTGAGCTATACCCTCCCCACTATTTTTTTCAAAACAAGTGTTCTGACATATCTGCCAAAGCCTGTCTATGATATTTTCCATAACAGTTAAGACGCTTTTGGCCTCAAGTAACAGAGCATCCAACAAACAGTAGCTTAAATAACAAAAACGTGTAATTATCTAAGGTAATAAGAATCATGGCAGTAGGTGGCTCCAGGGTGGCTTAGAGCTGGCTCTCCCTTTTTCCTCTGCCATCCTCAGCATGTTGGCCTTATCTCTTGGGTGGTCCCAAGATGACCGCTGCAGTCCAAGGGTCATGGCCTCATACCAGACAGGCAAGAGCAGGAAGGAAGATGGTGGGAGTCAAAACTGGGCCTTCACCTCTCTTTTACCAGAGAGTGAATTCTTAGAATTCCCCTGAAGTCCTGCATTTATATCTCATAAGCCAGAACGGGTCACATGTCTGTATTAGATGAATTATTGACATTTGGGAATGGGATTGCATGATTGTTTTAGGCCGATCCCACTTCATCTTGAGAGCTGGGCAGACTGCAGCCCAAAGAGTACCTAGAAGCATGGACAAAGAGGGAACTGGCTGTTGTGCAGGCAGCCCAGTGCCTCCCTTTCCCCACTTCAGCAGGTAATCAGCAGATCCTAACTTTTCTGTCCTGGAAACTGCCCTCTTTAGTCCTCTGTCCAGCCGGTTCCTTCCATGGCCTGCTTCACAGATTTCCCCTTTAAACTTTCCTGTACTGTTCTCCTCTGTTGGTTCCCTTTCCTGAATGCCATGTTTTTCTCTCAATTTTCCTGCCTCTTTTTTACAGCCCAACCCTTCAGTAACTTCCTAGGAAATAATGCATAGGAAATATGTGCTCTAAACCTTGTCAGCATGAAATTGTCAATATTCCATCCTCACATTTGATTCATCACTGGGTTGGAATACAGTGCTAGGCTTCAAACACTATGCAGGATTTTGGAGGCCTTATTCCATCATTTTTTTTATTTCCGATGTCTAGAAGTGCAAAGCCATCCTGATTACTGGTCCTTCAAAGAAAACTCTCCTTCTCTTCTCAAAGGCTCTCCCTAGCTCCTCTTTATCTCTGGCCTTCTGGAGCTCCACACAGCTGTACCATGGCATGGGGGACCCAGAAAGCTCTCTCATGCAGACTTCGATCCTGCAAGTCCTGAGAAATGTTCTTCTTTTATGCCTCTGATAGTTCCCTTCCCTCAACTTTCTCTGTCCTGAATTCCTGGAACTCCTGTTGATTGCAGGGCAGACTTTCTGAATTAACCACGGCCTGCTCCCCACTAACATTCTTAGTATTTGGCCAAATTTTCCTCTCTTGATCTTCTTGTTTTCCTTTCTGTGAGGTTTTTGGGTTTGATTGTCCAAACTCCTTATTAAGGTTTTTTTTTTTGCTTTCATATTTTTAATGTCTAAGTTCTCTTTCTTGTTCCTTAATTCCTTTTCATAGCATCATGTTTTATGTGAGGATATTTTTTTTTGAGATCTTCTTGTTTCCCAGATCTTCTGTTGTCTCTAGGTTCCTTTTCTTCTGTTTTGCTTGTAGTTTGCTTTAGTGTCTCTAATCATGGACTCTCTGCTCCTACGTTTGGTGGCTGTTTGTTTGTCCACGTTAAAGAAGCAGGCATTGAAAGGTCAGTTGGAAGCTCTGAGTGAATGATGGGCTTGTTGATGAGGGAGACTTTATGTAGGATGATTGGAGTGTAGGATAACCTTTTGATGGGATATCTTCAAACTCAAAATACGTAAGCCTTGATTCTTGGACCATATCCAGTTTGGTCTTGATAGGATCTAACAGTAAGTCTCTGTAACATCAGGTTTCTGCAGCATTAACTTATTCATATTTTTCAAGATACCTGACTTCCTTAGGCCTCAGTTTCCTTGACTGTAATCAGATGGAACTGGGCTAGGTGACCTCGAAGGACCCTTCTCACTTTACAGTTTTATAATATGATTCGGGACAGAGATTACTTAAGAGTTGGAAGTGTATTAGAAGGAATCAGCTATGCTAAAATATAAAAATCCTTTGAAGCTGTCAGGAGATAGGCTCCTAAAAATCTAATAAAATTTTTGACTCATTGAGGACATGCCTCAATGGGAGATAATTAGAAATAAACTTGGGGGGGAGGATTCAAGAAGGGCTAATATTTAGCGGCAAGGCCTTAATTAATTTTGCCTATGCCCTTGGGATGTTAAAGTCACTAAATTTTGCAGTCTACCTCTTGGAGCTGAATTGCACACATAAGCTGGACGTTGCTGATTGAATGGGGCATTACAGATCCAGAGAGAAGGAAGGGGTATTCGATTTTAATTTATAATAACCCATCCAAGACCCTGGGTGGCTGACAGATCCCTACACAAAGGTCAACATCTTGGAGGATTTCTAAAATTAGATTCTTGTTTACTCCTAAAATGAAGCTGTGTTCTTCCCCTCCAGGGCTGCATGAGGTTAAGGGACTCTCGAAAGGTGGTAGGGAAAACATTGCTGGGAGATTTCACATTTCTGCATAGGAATTTACTAGGGTCTGATGTGTACATATTGAAATTAAGACTAAGTCTTAGTTTAAACTCTATTTGCTTACTTGGACTGGAAATTCCTGCAAAATTGGTACCTCTGTCCCCACGTTTGTATGTATTTCTCATACAACGTGTGCAGTTGGTATTTATTACACATTTGAGCAAAGGAATATATTGAGATGCAAACATGCCCTAGAAAGCTGCTTCCTTTTATCTACCTCTAACTCAGGTTGAAAATCTATAGGTCATCATCCAAGTTCAGTGTGTTCTAAGCAGGCTGAAGATTGGAACTGGGTCTTGTTTATAAGTTAAAGGTACATTCAGCTCGATTTGATGGGATTCCAATGTCACAAAATACCTTAAGGAATAACATCTCAGCCAATACTCCTTACTTCAGCAGTGTGACCTGTCCTGCAGTCACCTCAATATCATACTGCCCAGTAGAAATACAGCTAACCTCTCATAATGGTATTTACCCATAGCACAGGGGAGAGTGATGATGGGGGAGACATTTAAGGGAGATTTCCTGAATTTATGATATTGATTTTTGGTTTTTGTATGAGGAAGAAATGAACATCCCTCCTGGAAATATGTTCTCTGTAATGAGCCCGGTTAACTTCATGAAATACAGCTTACCAAGCTAGTGTTTGCCAAGAAGGGAGACTGGGTTGGATTCAGAGAGGGCCAGGCAATCTCACCCAGAGATGGAGCTCTTTTAGACTGCAGACAAGGAAGGGAAAGACTTAGGCTGTCTTTGGTTTTGGCAAAGCTGATAAAAGACAAGCTTTAGTTGGGGAAACTTGCTTAAGAAAGAATTGCAGGGGAGAGAGGATTTTCATAGTAGCACAGACTTGGAAGCTACTTTTTATATTTTTGTTTTGAAGAAAGCTATTCATTCATTCATTTGTCCATTCAACGAACATTTACCAAGGGCTAGACACCATCCTCTTTACTAAGAATATAAGGAACTGCTTTTAGGGAGCTCAGAGACCAGAAGAGGAAACCGCTCAGACCAGCTTATGGCAGTTGAAAATGGAGACCTTAACTCCTGGGGAAATTCAGACTCTCCTCTGAACATTGTAAAACGGGAAACTTTGTTTTGGCAAAGCCTAATGTCTGTGTATCATCTTTAGCTCTCCAGTACCCAGCACAGCATCTGGCCGGAATGTTGTAATCAGTCCTCCTAAAAATATGCCTTTCATCATTTCTCCCTTTCTTAGGGATCTACAGTGACTTTCTATGTTGCTTGCTGAACTTGAGATCAAAAGCTTGTGCCTGAATTTTAAGGCTTCTTATAAGTTAGCTTATCTTCCTAATATTTATTTCATAGGGGGATAGCCCTCCAGGGGGCCCTCTTCACCTCTGAGATTGCTCTCAGTCAGCTGGTATTTATTCTCTGAATCTGCAGCTTGTAAAATGTTGGTGGCTAGCTACTGCCCCGAGAAGCAACCTTCCCCCCCTCCCCACCCCGTCCCAGGTTTACCTTTGCCTGGGATCTGCCCACCCTTCCACAACCCAGGAACAAAGGGGTTAACCCAGGTAGGGAGCACCAGCCTTGAACCATCTGCTCTGTGTGGTCTGAGCCCAGTCGGACAGCTGGTGAAATGTTTTGCATCCACCCTGCACAGCCCCCTGGGGCCCACTCTGCATTCTTTCCACACTCTGTGTTTGCTCTTCTTCTTTGCCTGTTCAGATTCTTGCCATTTTTAAAGACCCACACAGCAAACTCCATCTATGCATTTAACAGCTATTTATTGAGGGCCTACAATGGATGCAACGATGCAAAACATACATTGTTAGACCTTCACGGAACCTAGAGTCCAAAGTGGGGAGAGACACATCCATCTAATAATCATCCGAATCAGCATAAATTGTGTGATGTGGGCCATGCAGAGGGTGGAGCATTGGAGTTTGTGGGAACCTAACTGGATCTGTATATCCAGACTGGATCTGGACCTGATCTGGGTTGGGGAAAGGACGAGGAGGTCAGGAGTGCCTTCTCTGTGGTCCTGGCCATTGGACTGAGGTTTGAAGTACTAGTGGACATTAACCAGGCATATAGGAGAGGAGGTATTATCACACAGTATAAGTGGCATGTACAAAGGCCCTGGGGCAGGGGAAGCACAGTATGTATCTTCATGAACTGACAATAGCCAGCAAGTCCTATTTCTTCCATGGACTCTTCTAGGGCTTCCTAGAATTATATCCGTATATCCTACTGATTCATCAATAAAGAGATTGATGGTTTCAATAAACATTAATTTAGGACCTAGTATGTACTGTAAAAGGCACTGGGAATACAAAGCTACAAGCTCAAATACAACCTTTTCACTTTTTCCTTTCTCTTTTGTAATGCTCAGCTTACTTTTAAGTACTGTTCATTGCTTCTTCTCCCTTCCCTGTATCTCATCAGAGGCTGCATTCTGAAGGGATCGTCTATCCTCTTTATTAGAGTATCCCCAGACCCTGGACCAGAGCCTGGCATATATATTGTAGGTGCTCAATATGTATTTGTCGAATCAATACTTGTGTTGAATTAAATCCTGATGAGCAGGGTTTGACCTTCTGTATTGGTCTGTTACGATTTCAAACCCACTTAAGTTTGACTTAAGTTTTTTTTTTTTTTGAGTTTCATTAACACAAATACAATATACACACGAGCTGTCTATTCGTTTTGTTCGTTGTGTAGCCTGGCTTTGGGACTGGTGACTCTAATGGCCAGCTGGGCTGCTCTTTCCACAGTGGCTTTGCGGTTCTTGGAGGAGACGTGAGCAATCTCAGTGCGGTAGGATTTGCTGCACCCCAGCAGCACTTCAAGCTCTGTGACGTTGTGGACCAGGAACTTCCGGGGGCCGCTGGGCAGCACGCGCTTTGTTTTCCTGTTGCTCTGGTAACCGATGCTGGACATCAGGATCTGGCCCTTGAGTCTCCTGCGCACCCTATTGTCAGTGCTTCTGGGTTTCCACAAGTTCTGCTTAATTTTGACATACCGGTCTGACTGGTGCCGGATGAACTTCTTTGTCCTCTTTTTGGCCATTTTGGGCTACACGAGGGGTCTGAGGGCGGCGTGATGCAGATTAGGAGACGGCTGCCTCCTCCTTAGGTAGCGCTCAGGAAGAGAGGGGGAGTTCAAGTTGTTTTGATCTAAGAGTGAATTTGTTTACATCGAGGAAGCTGTGCCAGGATGACGTCATCAAAGTCCCCTGTTAATAAGCACTCGGTAGCTCAGCTATTAAGGGGCGTTGCTTGATTTGAGCTAGAGTCCAGCAGCTGATGGACAGAGGTTTGCAAAATAGAATCCATCATGATTAAACAAAGTCCTATGAAACTTCCAGGAGAAAGTACTTTAAGAGATGATGATGATGATGATGATGATGATGATGATGATGATAATGATAATAATAATAATAATAATAATAATAATAATAATAAAGTTAAATTCAACTCTCTCAATGCTATGGTGCTTTTCCCATGAATTCCTGACTACAATACATTTCGTATTATTGGGATTAAAGAAAGTATTTAGCCTGTGAGGTAAGCACCATATATGTTTGATTTTTTTGATGTTTGAGGAGCAGAGCAGATAGACCAAATCTCTGGCCACTTCTTATCTCAGTTTACTAGGTCACTGCCTGAACTCTCCCGTATAGAGGTGAAATGAAATGCTGGTGGTTTAATATTACATTTCTTTATGGCTTATTGCCTCCATTAAAGAAAAATGGATCTGAGACAGGATCCTTCAACCTGGACTCAGAAGAGGCTAGCCTGAGCCCCAGGGGAGGGCCAGGGGTTACTTTTACCCCCCTTCTCCCCTTCGTGAGCCCGATGCAGAAAGTTCTTAGGGGGAAACTCATTAGCTATGGAATGGAGTTCTATTTGGAGCATTCCAGGTCTGTAACAACCCCTCCAGTGACCTGGCCCAGACTCGCGAGTCCGCTGGTTCTGCACTGGCTGGTTTGTCCTTCTCTTCTGTGTTTTAGACGATGGCTTCGAGGAAGACGAGAGGGCGCGGTTAGGAAGAAATGAGCCCCAAGGAGCGCTGCCAATTACTGCACCTGTCAGTGTTCAACAACAGATAAAATTAATTCAGAAACCCAAACAGTCTGCAGAAAACTGAACACAATTATCTAAGAAATTAAGTTATACCGTTGCCATGACCTTTAATCAATCATCCAACCGTTAATGTTAATTTTGTGATCTAAAAATCATAGTTCTATTTGCATTTTAATGGCTGCTAAATGAGTGTCATCAGGAAGAAATAATGGCAGGGTGGCCTTTTGCTACAAATTCTTGCTTCCTAATGGTGATGCAGAAAGAGAGGAAAATGGTGTTTGGAAAAGGTTTTGTTTCGCCTTCTAGCAGATGTATGGAGCTGCCCTTCTCAAATGAAAAAACAAGCAATTCCCCACAAATACCACCACCTGTTGTTATAAATAAATCCAAAAGCTGTAAAATGGAATGCGCTCTGAATGGCAAAATCATTATGGGCATCCTACCCCCCTCCCGCCAGCCCTTCATTATAGCCTCTTAACAACTTGTTTCTCAGTCATGTACCTTTTTAAGCTTTCGACCGGCCATCAGGCCCCATTCCTAACCAAGAGAGATGGCCTATGGATTTGTGGCTAAAAATAAAAAGTTACCAACCTCCAGGAGAATGATCACACGTCTGTTTGCACGATTTAAGCGGCTAGAAACTGGCTACGTGCTACTCCACGTTTAGGGTTCTCTTAAAATCTTAATCCAGACATCCAGTGGCGTATTTCACAAGTAATGAACCTAACCTTCAACTAGGAGCATAAAATCCTAATTAAATCAGGGCATCGTGAGGTTATTGGAAGGCTGTTTATAATTCAGCAGAATCTTGTTTCTATGAGTAGTTATAAGAAAATTATAAAGCATTAGAACTGGAATGTCGTAGCCTTTAATTATCCTCTTATCTATCTCCAAACTCCTTTAGTCTACAGACTGTGTCACTCCATCTATAAACATTGATCGTTTAGCAGGCCTGGGGTATTATACTTACTAAAATATTGTTTTTCTCACGTGAAACTCAGCTTCTTGCCTCTAATCTCTTGGGAGAAGGTTAGTATGGATTATTTCTACTGATGAAAGAGGTCTTGAACTTATAAATTTGGGTAAAAAGCTTTGAAAAGAAAGAGCTTCGGAGATTTTCTGAGTACAGGAAATTCAAATAGGGAAGGGAAGAGAAAATATCAAAGATGAATGTTAACTTATTTTTGTCTTCCAAGGAAAGGTTGGTGGGGGGAGGAAATGTTCCTGCAAAGATTGCAAAACTCCATTTCATAAAAGATTTATTAGCAATGACAGAGGGAGATTGCTGAGTGGGAACCCTGATAAATGTCTTGCCTTTTTTCCCTGCTTTAAAATTATGGGTTCTGTCCATAAAGTACTGATTAATTCATATTCAGTCAATGACATACCCTCTTTTTCTCCCCCAAGCAAAGATTGTAAGCATTTTACTTCAACAAATAAAGAACTCTGGGTGGGATGCATACTAATTCATTTGGCTCTGGAACTCGCACTACAATTTATACAGCTAATCACAGCAAAGCAGGAAAGATTCTTTTCTTTTCCTGTGACAAGACCTGCCTACCTTTCAGCACTTTTCCCCCAAAGGTATTATTAATCTCTAAACTTCACAAAATTGAAGACTTATCTAAGACCCTTTAAAACAGAGTGGCATCATACGTAGCAACTCTCAAAGAGAGAAGTTTCTTTGCTTTTCTAAAAGACTGATGGTAGCAATTGGAGTTTTTGCTGGTGGTTGTTTAAAGAATCCAGATAAAGTAACTGGTGTCTGTTCTAAACTTCCAGAGGAAATTGGTTGGATTTTAAACACAGTATTTATTTTGCAATACTGGGTGGTTCAGGCCTAAAAAAATGGCAAAGTAATTAGAGTAATTAGGCAAAGAAAATGGACTTTGAGCAGGAGATGAAGAGCCAGCAGTGGCTGTTAACTCAGGAGCTTACCTGGGATGGGCCGACGCCGTTGCAGTGGGACGGCCAGGACTTTCCTGCTTCATAAAGTGGCCTGACACTACTTTCATACACTTCTCAGAGCGTCAGCCAGTATTTTTAATATTTAATGCATTTTAAAATTAGAAGGGTAATAGCCTCCCATCGAAAATGTTGGAAAATGTAAATAAATACCAGCAAAAGAATTATTTCTCAAGCCAGCACTGTGCTAGACACTGTCCTGGATTAGTAAGGAGATTTCCACGAAAGAAAGCCCCTTAATTCTGGTTGGGGAACAGAGCTGTAACCTCCATGAGGACAAGTATCGGTTCTGTCTTTTCACACGGCTCAGGCCTGGGCACCTGATGGATGCTCACTATATATTTGTTGCAGGAATGAAGTTGTACAAACAAATATTAAAAACAGTGTATGTCCAAATTCAGTTTTGGATCATTTTGATTCAGAGACCTAAAAATATTGGTATGAACAGCTGTCCAGGCTTTTGAGTAGTTTTGTTAAGGATCTAGTTTAAATAGGTAAAAAATGGCCAGACATTAAGTTGCAGTGGAGAGAGGGAGGAGACTTTCCATCCAAAATAAGACTATTTGTGGAATGCTTCTCTGTGCCAACTATGGAACTAAGCCTAATTTACCTCTTTCCACCTTACAGCAACTTGAGAAGTATTCATTTTTTTTAACATTTTTTATTGATTTATAATCATTTTACAATGTTGTGTCAAATTCCAGTGTTCAGCACAATTTTTCAGTCATTCATGGACATATACACACTCATTGTCACATTTTTTTCTCTGTGATTTATCATAGCATTTTGTGTATATTTCCCTGTGCTATACAGTGTAATCTTGTTTATCTATTCTACAATTTTGAAATCCCAGTCTATCCCTTCCCACCCTCTACCCCCCCGGTAACCACAAGTCTGTATTCTCTGTCCATGGGTCTTTAGATTCCACATATGAGCGATCTCATATGGTATTTTTCTTTCTCTTTCTGGCTTAATTCACTTAGAATGACATTCTCTAGGAGCATCCATGTTGCTGCAAATGGCGTTATGTTGTCGGTTTTTATGGCTGAGTAGTATTCCATTGTATAAATATACCACATCTTCTTTATCCAGTCACCTATTGATGGACATTTAGAGAAGTATTCATTTTTATCTCCATTTTATAAATTTGGTTTAGAAAGCATAAATAATTGCTGAAGACATTGAGTTAGTAAGTGGTAGACCTGGGATTTGAACCCTCCTTTGTGCAGCTCCAGCACTGTGTTCATAACCACGATGCTTTACTGCCTGAAGCCTTGATCAGCCAAAGACAGGGGCCAAGTGTAGGAGCATATCCAGGGTTGGCACAGAGGATGTTTAGAAGATCCGTTGGATCCCTGGGTCCAAGGGAAGAACATGTGGGATTCCTGAGCCTTTTAATCCAGGGTCTACTGAGGATCCAAGATCTGGAAAATATGCTTGCCTGAGACTCACACAGCTTTGAAGCTGAGTTCCGATCAAATTGGCAGTGAGCATTGGGACAGCTAGGGACAGGGATCAGGGAACTGGTGACCAGCCTTGAGGGACAGGAAACCTAGCCACTTGGGGCTGGTGTGTGAAACTCTGTGTAACCTCTGGGAAGATTGAGGCTTTGCAGTAGAAAACTTGAGATGCCAGATGGGGGGGCTCAGCCGCTGGTAGAAACAGAATGAATCTTGATTGAGTCCATAAGGCACCCTGTTGACAAAGAGGTCACCCTGTTTGTCTTATTTGGAGACAAAATTAGTACCAGTGCCTGGAATAGAACCGAAAGGGAATCAAGTTGACTCAATTACCAGGGTTGGACGTCATGATTCAGTGAGGGGGCAGACTACCCCATGTTTGTCTGACCTTAGGCAACAGTGACATCTAATATAGGAGACTCAGGTTCATTTTTACCAAATATAAGTGATATGTTTTATATTTCAAGCTTTCTCCTTTAAAAATAATGAGTACTAATAGTTATTGTGCATTTAATGCATGCCAGGAACAGTGCATAGCACTTTACTTGCATCTCTTTTAATCCTCACGATTTTGGGTGGTAAGCAGCACTGTTATCATCATCTTCATTTTATAAATAAATGAAATAAAGGCTTGGGAGGGTTACATAATTCATGTAAGGTCACATATCTAGGAAATATGGAGCAGGGCCGAATGGCTGGGTAAGTTATTAAAATATTGAAAATTTCCTGTTCTAGTGGGTAAGTAGTCATCACAAGCCCCTCTGAGTGTCCACACATCAAGGAACCACCCCCCTCCCTCCCCCACTGACTGCTCCATGATCAACCAACTAAAGAGGGGTTTGTGTAGCAGGAGGTCTCTGAGGTCAGTATCTGCTCTCATTGGGTAGTACCTCTGCTGAATTAGGTGTACGTATATTGAATACCACCCCTGGTGGAGGAAGTTTCCATAGCATGCATCCCACCTGGCAGATACAAAAATAGTAATATGGTAAAATTAGCTAAGTACCTGTGGGCATAGGGTTCAGCACCTTAACAATTCAAAGAGAATGTATGAATCTCCCTGAACGTCCAGGTGCATAAGCTCTTGCCTGTGTTCCTTCACCAACAGTCGCTCCAGAGAGAGCTGATGGTGTTTCCTGTCATTAACCCAACTTCTTTTCTCAGTGTTTTGGGCTTCTCGTTTTGTAAAGGTGCTGATGCTATTAAAACCCACTGATATTTCTTGCCATTGCTCTCTGTGGGGAAAGGGGTAATGAACTCCAAGAATGCTGACATATTGCAGTGCAGAAAGGAGCTGAGATTCAAAGCTAGCTGACTTGAGGTCAAATATTGTCTCTGTCAGTGATTATCTGTGTGACCTTGCACAGAGTACCAAACCTCTCTGTCTCTCTTCATTTGTAAAATGACGGCAATTCTATCCATCCCTCCGAGAATCCTACCAGCCATTTAAATCTTTTCACTAGAGAAAGATGTAAATTAATATCACCATGGATATAGTCTACTGCACAATGCAGTTGTCTAGTCCTTGAGGGGATTGAAAAATTGGCAGACCAGGTGATTAATAGTTTTCAACATAGAATCCACACCAAAGGTTGCACTATTCTCTGCCTCCAAAGAGCAGATGTGGGTTTTCTGTCTTATTTGTTGTGATGAGTTTGTTTACCGGAGCTCTTCTTTTAGAACTGTCTAGAAGTTTTCCAATTTAAGAGATTCTGAAATGACATTTCCGAAACTAGCCTAAGACTTTGCTCTGCTCTCACTAGCCTCACCTCACCTCCCCATGAAAGAACACCCAGGCTTCATTACATTTACCAAGACAGACTCAAGTAAATCCTGCTGTAGATAAACAGCCCGTAAAATTAACCATGTGTGAGCAGACTGTCCCTGAATGCAGTCTTTAAAGGGCATGCTCTTTAAGGGGAGAAACCAACCAGGGAATGGATTTGGAGATAATTTGTGTGTTGCAGGTGTGACCTGATAAGGCACGAAAAATCTCAACTTTATGATTGTAGAAATGCAGTACGCCCATCATCAATGTAGCCTACATAAGCAAAGTCATTTTATTAGAGCAAGATAAATAGCTTATTTGTCAGGAGTATAAATGAATAGATACAAAAATAGTAATATGGTAAAATTTGCTAAGTACTTGTTGTATGTATTATTTCTTTTAGTCCTTAAAGCTATCCTGTGTGGTAGGTATTACAGGTCCTCTTTTACAAACAAGGAAATTAAACCCCATAGAGGTTTACTAATTTATTTGTTTCCATAGCTAGGAGTTGGAATAGTGGTTCTCAACACCCAGGAGACATTTAGCAATGTCTGCAGACATATTTGGTTGTCATAAGTGAGAGGAAATGCTGCTCGTGGGTGGAGGCCAGGGGTGCTGCTAAGTACCCTACAATGCACAGGACAGCCCCCACATCAACGACTGCTGAGGCTGAGAAACTGAGTTGGAGTTCAGTGGCAGTGAACCCAGGTTTTTTTGATTCCTAATTCAATGATTATTTCTCTACACGTTTTTAAAGATAACAGTGTAGTAGAATAGTCATTGATCCTAAGTTTCCCCAGGCTGGTGTTCCTCTGGTACACAGTCTTTTCCGCTGTTTTATTTTGATTGTGTTCCCGACCCTCCCACGTCGGTCTCCAACAAGGGTCCTTCTGCCCAGTGTCACTCGCGCCAGTCGAAACAGACCAAATTCAGTTCAGGAGCAAAGGAAAGCTTTACTCTTTGATCAGAGATTGGAGAGGTGCGAGCTCTCGCTCGAGCCCACGCTCTCCCGACAGGCCGTTCGCCAGGCTGCTTTACGGGTTCTTGGCACAGCGCGGGAGCGGAGTTCTCGAGGGTGGGGGCAGCCGTGCTGCTCGGGCTGCAGACCGCAGTGCCGGGCGCAGCGCCTCTGCGCACGGCCTGCCGCCGCCATCTTGGCCCGGGTGTCGCGGGCGGCGGCGCTAGTGTGCAGCGAGAGCTGAGGAGCCGCGCAGCTGCTTCGCACCAAGAACTCTAGTCTGAAGAGCTTGAGGAGAGGCCTCCACTCGCGGCTCCTGTGAGCAGGTGAAATGAGACTAAGCACAAAGGGAAGAAAAGGTTAGACTTTATTTTATTACCCAGATTACTATTGTTTCTATTTTTATTTCGTTAGAATTGTTAATGGGCTTTGCCGGGGTGACAGTTGGTCACTGTGTCCATTCTGAGGGGTTCTAGGTTGTTAACGATTTTGAGTAACACCCCGGGTGTCACATGACCAAGTTTGGCCGTTTCTAATCTGTAAGTAGACAAAACAATTTCTTTATGTGTAGCAAAGAGCATAAATTGAGGAGAAAAATGAACTGGGGATTTTTTTTTTTTTTAAACAGACTCTCCCTTGGCCTACCTGTGTAAGTAATAATGTCACACCGCATGTGTTGAGGGCTTTATAATATTCAGAGCATTTTTATGTGCCTTCAACAAATATTTACTGAGGAGAAAACAAGTACCACGTACCGTTCTAGTTCTGAGCCTCCGGTAGAGACCGAAACGAAGTCTCTTGGCCTTTTGGAGCTTCTGTACCCGGGGCAGGGGGACAGACAGTAGGAAAGAAGGAAGTATGTCACATGCTGGAGAACGATAGTGCTATGGAAAAAAAAAAGCAGAGTGAACATAGTAGGGAGTGTGGTGGTGGCGGTGGGGTGTCGTTATGTCACATGGTTGTGCCGGGACGGTCAATAAATAGGGTGGATATTTTTGCAGCGATGTGAAGGATGGGATGGAGTAAATCAGTATCAGGGAGAGGAGAGTTTCAGGCAGAGAGAAGAGCAAACGCTCTGGGATTGGCATGTGCTTGACAAGTTCAAGGAGCAGCAAGGAGGCTGGTGTGGCTGGTGCTGAGTGCGTGATGGGGGAAAGGGGAAGATGGGGTCTCAGAGACAGCCACTGAGAAACCTCCTAAGCCTCTGGAGGACTTTGGGTTTTACTCTGATTGAGATGGCGCTCCTCTGAAGAGTTCTGAGCAGGGAAGTGACATGATCAGACATAATTTTAAAAGATCAGTCTGGCTAATGTGTTGAGGCTAAACTACAGAGCTGAAGGGTTGAAGCCAGGAAACCAGATCCAAGGCTGTTGCAATAACCCGGAAAAGAAACAATAATGGCTGGCACCTGAGATATAGCATTGGAGGTGGTGAAATCAGTCTGATTCTGGGTATCGTTTGAAGGTTGAGCCAGCAGGATTTGCATCATATATATGAGGTAGAAGAGAGAGGGAAGAGAGATGGCTCCAAGGATTTTGGCCTGAGAAACCTCCCCATTTAAGATGGGGAAACTGTGAGAGAAGCAGATTTGAGGTGAAAAATCAGCAGTGCTGGTTTTAACGTGTTAAGTGTCAGATTATTAGAAATTTGAGTGGAGATGTAGTTATGTCATAATGAGTAGTATATAACATATCCAGTGTTACATCTCTTTTTGACCAAAGGCCAGTGTTTAAATAAGATGCCTGTGGCTACAATGTGATGAAACTGGGGTGAAGTTACACCTCATTTGATTCTAAGACCAATGTCCTACTGATGGAGAGTTCTTGATGTAAAGCAGCATAAAGAAAGAAGCCTCTAATAAGCACCAGTTCCTAAAAACTGTCTCTAAACTGTGCTGCTTTATGATCTTCCCTAAAAAGCAAGGGATGGTCACATTTGGAAAGAGGCACAGAGCACAGTAAAATGAGTTGACCTCCTGGTATGGACCTTGGAATTATTATCGAAGTCATAAAAAGAGTAGGGCAAAGAAGCCCAAATAACTCAGATTCTGCCTACTTCAAATATCACTTCTTTTAAAAAGCTTTCTTTTTCTATATGCATCTATAGAGTGCACAAAAAAAATGAAATCTTACTCTTTGTACTTGTTTGGTTTACTTTTGGTCAACTGTTTATTTTTTTCCCCTAAGTTTTGATTATAAAAATTCAAACATACAGAACTGTTCAGTACACATCCATGTATTCACATCCTAGCTTCTGTGTTTTGTATTTTCCTATATTTCCTTTTTCACGTATCTAGCCATCCATCTCTCTATCCATCCATCAGTCTATTTTTTTATTTGATGAATTCCATGGCCACTTGCAGCCGTCAGTGCACTTCACCCCTAAAAACTTAAGCATGCATATCATGAACCAAGGTCCATATTGAACCCTGTATTTTTTATACTTGGGAGCCATTTTGCTTTCAGTGGTTCTCTTGTAAACAGCATATAGTTGAATTTTGAATTTGGATCTAATCTAAGAGTACATCTCAGGAGGAGTTTATCACCCCATCATGTTGACTGTGGTTGTGGAATGTCAGTTCTTATTTTTATCTTCTCATTCTATATCTTTCTTTGTGCATGCCTCTTTGACATTTCCCCTTTTGTGCCTTTAGAATCTTTAGTCATTTATTTAAGTTTTCTTTGGTCTTTTTCTTCTAGTAAACATATTCTACTTTTTTTCCCAACTGGTGGTTATCTTTGGATTAAAACAGATATTGAGTCTAAATTTCTCTATTCACATGAAGACCAAAACAGCATCTGTTGCCCCCTCTCTCATGAGATGAGACTATTGAAGCTCTTTTGCTTTCCTTGGCTGCTGAACCATTTCAAAGTTTCAGCCCAAGAAATCATACTCAGAGCATATCAGGCTCTCATTTTGCAAGAAGGGGAAATTGAGACCCAGAGGGAGCAAGAGACTTTTTCCTTCTGAAAATCCCAGTCTTCTGAATGGAAGAATCAGAGAGCTGGCTTGGACATGGATGTTTAGTCCACCTCTACCTGTAGTTCAGGCAACACTCAAACAATGCTTAATAGCTCCCAGACATGAGAAAAGACACTAGTTTTGGAGGATTAAAGAAAATGGATTTCTCAATTCATTGTAGAAGTTTAAAAGCCTTCCAGGAAATCCTTCCATCTCTGTAATAAAAATTTTTAGCCTACATTCTATTAATCTTTATGTCCACAATGGAAAAGCCTTTTGCTTAATAATATCCCCTCAAATATTTGAAGACTATTCTTAAGTCTCCCCATAGTCTCCTTTTCTCGAGAATAAATTATCCAAATTCTTTTAAATTTTTCTCATAAATTCTTTCTCCCTTCTTTCATTAATCTTTATAACTTTCCATGAGCCTTCTTCCTATTTTCTGTCTTGCTTCTGAGTTGTGAAGCCAGGAAGGGGCAAAATGCTGTGATACTACTCATTGAGTTCATGTCAAACTGTGAGTTCCTTGAGGGCAGGGATTATTTCGTATTCAACTTTGTACTCCTAGATTAGGGGTCAGCAAACTTTTTTTTTTTTTTGGAAAAGAGCCAAATAGTAAATATTTTAGGCATTTCAGGCCAAGAGGCATTGTACTTCATTCTTGGAACAGCTGTTGTCTCTGAAAGGCCAATACTCCTTTTTAATGTTTTATGCTATAGAAGTGTGAAAATCATCCTTAGCTCAGGGGCCATGCAAAAACAAGTGGTAGGCCAGATTTGAGAGCTTGTGGGTTCTGGGTTATTGACTCTTGTTCTAGGTCCTAGCACAATGCATGACATCTAGTAGGCGCTCAGTAAAGGTGGTTGAATAAAAGAACTTATGAATCTGTGAAGATTGTTTCATAATTTCTGTCTTTCATATTCTTGTTTAACATTTCTATTACCTTGCTGGCTCAATGAGCTTGTCCACTAAGACCTTTAGATCTTCCTCTCCCATGCACACTCATAGCCAGCACTTTCATATGCTATTTGTACTTGGGTAGTTTTATTGTTTTACCCTTAATCTAAGATGCAGTAGGGATCCTCTGTTAATCCTCATTTGCTGGTGGCTTTGGATCTCACCTTTAATTTAGTGAGGCCATTTTGAACTTCTGTTTTCCAGTGTGGTCAGCAGCTGCCCCAGTCACAAATTGTCTGCGATCTTGACAAGCAACCCTAGGCAAAAGGCAAAACCAAAATGCTGGACTCCATTCAGACTACCTCAACCAAGGCCCCCAGCTCTATTTCCGTTCTTATGAGTCCTACCTGCCCTGCGGGGGTTGGGAAGCTCATTTCTACTTGTCCTGGAATAGACTGGAAGGAGCCAGACAGGCTTATAGAGAAGGCTGGCACTAATGGCAAAAGGGGGAAAAAAACCCAACCCTTCCTTTCTTTCTCCTTAGTTTTTGGGCCTGTAAGAGAACACTTATCATAGCCCAAGGGAGTGTGGAGTTCTGTACTAATGAGAAGAAGTTCCATTCTGAACCGAATTTGGATGAAACAGTTATGAGCAGCACAAACCCAGGGTCAGGGCGTTGGAGCTGCTTTACAGCACGCACAGAGGCTGACCCCTGAGACTGAGTACGTCATTCCTGCCTCCTCCTCTGTCCCACTCCCAGTTTCAGATGAATTGATTCCTAGGGCCACAGATGGAACCTCCCTATTTATCTGCAGTGATCTTGTGGGATACCTGCTATTTCAACCAGGGTCCAGTGGAACCACCTGTAAACTGCTGCTGGATCAACAAGGAGCAGCACCTCTTCAGTGTTCAGCATCTTGCCTTGGGACACAGAGGAGCTATTAGACTTAACCAGATGTGACGTCAAGGCTGATAGAAAACATGGGCAGGAAGTGCTCCTTTTCTTCCAAGCTCCTGATAACTAAGTGGTTACAACTTTCCATGAGAGGGAACTGGGAAGAGCTTTACTCTGATTCCCTAGGGGTCTTATGCATTGCCTGTGGACCATTTATTCAGTTCTCTCTTTCCCTCCCCTCCCTTCGTCTCTGTATTGCTGAAATTGTTGTGATTGCTACCGTTTAAAACGAACAGGAAAACTGCATTTATTTACGACGACTTCCTTCTTAGCCAGCTGGGAGAAGTTTCAAAATAACCAACCCAGTGGTGGATCAATCTTTAACATTTCTTTCAAATGTCGAAGTAAAGAAAATGATGACAATTTTAAGGCTCTATTGGACAGAAATGATCTACGAGGGATGGGGGACGGCTGAAGGTCACAAATCAGGCGGCTGCCTCTGGCTCAGTGATTCAGAAGAAGCACGGAAGGCAATGGGAAGTGTGTTCCTCAGTTTTATGAGAGTCCAAGTTTGGGAATTTATCAGCATGCATGGGATTTGCTATAATGAGCCTCTTTAGTCCTCTCATAAAACAAACTAGTGTCTGATTAGAGCTGGCTGGCCTTCCTTAGATACAGAAATTAATTCATTTTGATTTTAGGGGAAAAATATCACACTTGTCTGGCTTACCTGATAACGACCTCATTTGCATTTGGGGATCATGCTTATTCCCCACCTGGTTAAAAGAATAATGTTAATGACACTGAATTTGCATATTTTCCATCATTAATATTTGGAGAGCTTCTTTCAAGATGTTTTAGATTCTGGGTATACATTCTCTTTTTCTATTTTTGTTAGAGGCCTTTTTTTTTTTCACCCTGTGTATCAGCCAGGATTTATTTTATTCTCATGCCGCGTGTTCGTCTTGTCCAGCATGAGCTGTGCTCCACGATGTTTTCTTTTAGGGACCCTCACCATTGGGAGTGCGGGTTGGCAAACTTCTTTTTCTGAAAAGGGCCAGATGGTAAATATTTTGAGTTTTGTGGGCCATATGGTCCGTGTTGCAGCTACTCAACTCTGCTGTTACAGTGCACAAACAGCCATAGACTATACCTACAGGGTTGGGCATTAATGTGTTCTGATAAAACTTTATAAAAATTGGCAGTGGGCTGGATTTGGTCTGTGGGCTGTATTTGCCCATCCTGTGGTAGAAAAAAGAAGGAAAGGTGGCGAATCTTGCACCAATTTTTTAAGGCTTAACTTCCACCCACACTTAATTGGCCACAGTGAGCCTCATGGCCACATCTAACTTCATGGAGGTACAGGAAGGGTAATCTTCATCTGTGCCCAGAAATGAGAGCCAGAAATATCGGTGAACAGCACCAATGATCACATACCCCTTCCTTATTCTTCATAGAGAAACCGCTATTTCCTCAAGTTCCAGGCTAACACTTTAAAAAGCATCCCTTAAATTTGGTCTAACTCAGTTGCTTTGATGGAGCTAAACAAATTTGGTAGATGAACAGGATCTAATTTCCAGGAGTCATTCTAACTATTAAGTATGTGGTATTTTTTTCTTGAAGCCCATCAAGGTTCTGTTTGAGTCCCTGCGCCAATCTGAGGTGAGATTAAATTCATCCATCCAACTCCTTGTCAGGTGTTTAGACTTCTGGGTCCGGACAGAGATCACATCCTCTCCTTGGCTTTTCTTTTCTTTTTTTCTTTATAGCCATGAAAGTGCAGGGCTCACTCTCCTTTCACTGGGATGGGACTGGGCCTGGGTCTTGCCAACCACCTTGGGCACCCCTCGTCACACCCCCAGGAGATATCAACAACCCCCCCTATCCGGGGCCTCCAGAGCCTCCCCTTGTCTTTTTCATCCATATCATTGTCTATAAGCTTTGCAGATCAGGAAAGGAGACCTGACTTCATCCAGGAGAGGGCACTGTGCGCAAAGTCTACAAGACTCCGTTCCTTCTGGTAGAGGCACAGATTAAGGATTAATGAAACCCATATTCAAACGCTGAAACTATAGCACCTATCATAAAACATAAACCAAAACACCACACTAGGAATGTACTCTATAAAAAGGGAAGAAATGCAATTTATTAACAACTTGTACATTCCAGAAAGTACAAACTGCCTCGTTAAATCAACCAAACATTTTTACTGGCTGCTCCTCTTCTTTTCTTACAATACAAACTCAGGCTCTTTGAACCAAAGCCTGCCTGGTGTTGGCTGCTTAGAAGAGGTCCTTGGGACCTTGGAGGCCAAGGCTGAGAGGGGGGAAGTTTAAGTCCTGTTGCAAAAAGAATAATTTGCCCCTTTCAGGCGTTTTTCTCCCCATTGGAAAGTACAAAAAGAGAAACTTAAGGCAAAATGTGGGAAGCAGATATAACCAAATACAGTGGTTCTGTAAGTGCTAAAATGGAAGATGCTGGCATTTCATAATATGGGGACATTTTGAAAAGACAACTTGGTGTTATAAACTTTTTTGTTCCACACTCTAAGTTCATTTGTACCTAAACCTCTATTTCTGTGGTATGTTTTTAATAGAGCCATCCAGGCTTTTTTTGCTGCAAGTTTCTACTTAGCTGCTAATCTTTCTCCTTGACTCTAATTATGACTGTCAGGTTACTAACCCATTTCTGCCTGCGTTTTCTTGTCTGTAAAATAGGCATAATGATAGTGCCTACCTCAGGAGATGTCATGAGATTCTTATTATGTTGTATTCTTTGGTTGTCTTGTCTCACAAGTTTACAGACTGTTTTTACCTCCCCTGTACTTTTTGTTTTTTTCATATTGTTGTTATGTGACTCCTGAGTAAATTTACTTATAGGCAGATTAGTTATCAATCATAAGATAGCAAACATAAGACATCAAAGGCAACTCTCTGATAGTATTCTTCTCAGAGGGTGGGGGGATTCACATTCTTTTCCCAGTTAATCTTTTTGTTATCATATAGATAACCCAGTATATTCTTCATATCCTATTAAACCTTTCCATAGGATTTTCCCTGGAATGGTGTCCTTCGGAATTTCATCCCCTTTACCTGGTTAAGTTCCTGGATTAGGCTAGGTAAAAAAAGCTAATGATAATATTAACAGCATTAATAGCAGCTAACATCAATTGGCTACTCCTCGTATTCCAGGCACTACGCTAAGCACTCTATGTGCCCTATTTCATTTAATCCTCATCAAACTCTTAAGCAATATCTCCATTTTGCAGATGAGGAAACTGAAGGTTAAGGAGGTCAAGCAACTTGGTGCAAGTCACACACCTGAAAGTGGTGGGTGGACCCGGGCCTGCTCACAGTACATTGATGTCAGTCCTGCGCTGGATTTTTCTAAACTTGTTTCCCCAGTGAGAGATGGAATATACAAACAAAAAATGGCCAGACTATATATAAAAATAGAACTCTGACCCACAATCTGCAGCAACCAGCCCAGGAAACCAACCCATTACCAACACTAGCCAGCCTGGGAAACCAGCCTGCTATCTAAGTCAGATTTGCAGGAAGTCAGGCCACCATCTCTAGCAAGTTGTCCAAGAAGCCAAATAATAACCTCTGGAAAAATTGGCCCCCAGTGGCCCCACTTAATAACTGCCAGCTTCCCTAATCTTTGTCCCCACTTCCAATTTAGGATTAACAAGAGAAAGCGAAATATGCATCCATTATCAATCACATAGGCTGTCCCTCTTCGATTAGCCTCCTCATGCCGGCAGCCTCCAATCAGGGCATCCCTGAAGCCTCCTCTATTTTCCACTGTAAAGCTTTTCCACTCCTCTGCCTGCCTTGGGTCTGCCAGATGTAAGTGGCAGTGGCTGACTCCCTTGCTGGAGCAAGCACTGAATAAACAGGCTTTGCTTGTTCTTGTTTGATTGGCCTTCATTTCTTTCCACACTGGTCACATGTATTTTCTCTGGGCTCTGGTAATTCTTTCATATTCCACACCGATCTGATTTCCATGCTGATTTAAACACGTTCATTTTTTTTTTTTTTGTACTCAGGTTGACTTTGCAACTGCAGAGAATTCTGTTTCTCTGTCTGAAATTGCTCATTGTGTAGACCTAAAGTTATGTGACTTCATCAGTTGATCAATTGTATTTCTACCGCTTTGGCTATTTCTGTTCCAATTTGCTACTGAAGTGACCTGTCCTCCAGTTCTCTCAAGTGTCCATTTGGGTCATTGCATAATGTCTTCATCTCTGCTGCTGGACAGTTGACAGACATTTTTGGGAAAGGAAACAACTTTAGTCCTGAGCACTCCAGGTCTCCCCCGCTGCTCAGAAACCTACCTTGTTGCTGCTTCCTCAGTCACATGGTCAATGTCTGTCCTCACTCTGCTAGGTGCTGCCCCAGGGATTAGGAACAGTCCAGCTGCTGCTCACTATGGGATTTTTCTGTCCAACTAGTTTACGTGTTTTCTAATACCACTAGGTGAAAAATGAAATAGGTGTATATCTGAGTGGGTAACATCTCACATAGAAAGTGTGGATTTAGTCCTCAATTGCCTTATTTGTCAAGGTACCCACTCTTCACTCTGGGTTGTACAAGCTGGTTCTATAGTGTGGGTCACTTCATGACCACTTATTATATGTCAGGGATTGTGTTAGGAACTAAGGATGCAAAGCTGTATGAGAGTCTGATCCCCAGGTAGAGGGATGCTGAACACATAAAAGACAGGCAACAACAGAGAGTCTTTAATTCTGATTCTGGGGTTAGCTACTCTGCTCTGTTGGCATCAACAACAGTGGGGCTTAGGCAGTCCTAGAACTTGTCACAGTACAGTGCAATGGAAGATATTGCTGGACTGTGATTCTTCGAGACAGGGACTGACTCTGGCACACCTGCTGTGCTGTCAACACCTCAGGTGGTACCTGGTTCCTTGTAGGCAGCTTAAGAGTATGAGCTATTTGGTCAAAGAGAGGCAAGTTCAACCCTCAGCTCTTCTGCATATTAATTATGAGAACTGGGGCATGCTACTAAGCCTTGCTAAGGTCCTGTGTTTTCATCCATAAAATGGGGATAATAATAATTATAGCAGTCCTCTCTACCTCGTAGATCATTTCCACATCATTGGCACATATGAAGCATTCAGTAAATATCTTCTGCTACAATTATGAATTCAATTGCCTTGAAATTCCCAGTGATACAGATGACACATATTCCAGCGTGGAGAGGAAGCAGGGATTGCAGGATCACATCCTGAAAGCTGGGTGTTTCTCTGGGGTGGAAGCCAAGTGAGTGCATTCCAATGCTGTACAGCACGAGAGGCAGTGGTAACATTACGTGGTACTTCTGAACTGCACACAGTGAAGCAAAGCATCTAGTTAATGATGGGGGCACGAAGAACATGAATTCATGACTTAAAACAAGGATGGAAACATTTGAGAAATTCTGTTCCACACTGCAAATGTTGGTAAATCACCTTTCCACGGATGCACAGCAGAATCTGATTTATTTCCTGGTGCTTTGGAAAAGAGGTCTTGGTCAGCAGGAGAGTTGAATAGGGGTTTTTGATAAATTCTAAGGAGGAAAATAATTTAGTTGAATACATTTAATATGGGAGAAAACTAGGAGGGGCTTTAAGCTTAAATGCTCTTATTTCATATATCAATGCTGCGAATCTTACTTTCCCCAAATGAGGATAATTTCTTGTTGTGAGATAACAAATGTGAAATCACCAACACAGTGTCCAATTGAATACTAGAAAGAGTCGAATATTATCTTCCTTTTTCATTCGCCTAGTGATAGAAAAACGTTTGGAAAATATATAGTATACCAGAATAGTTATCCTAAGATGGGAAATGAATACATAAAAATAAAAATGATTGTTTTACTCATGACTAGTGTGGCTGAGTTTGCTGATTATTTTCTGAATCCATTCCCCTTTTTTCCTTCTGTAATAGAATCCCTTATTGTTAGGCGGACCCATGGCTGCTTGGACTAATGACTTCATTTTCCAGCCTCCTTTGTAGGAGTTGTGGCATTGTATAACAGGCCTTAAGGGGAAGCGGGGTGTGCCATCTGAGGAATGTTTTCTTGAAAAAGGTTATGTGCTCCCTTCCCTTCCTCCTTTGCTGCCCGGAGTGTTGATGTGATGGCTGGAACTCCATGGAGCAGTCGTCTGGGCTCCGAGGTGTGGGCCTTATTAAAGGATGGAGAAGTCTGGATCCTTTATGACTGTGGAGCTACCAACTGAGTGCTGGACTGCTAATGTTCATTGGAAAGAGAATACACTTCTGTTGTTTCAAAGCCACTGTTGTTTGGGCTTTTTGTCACTTGCAGCAAAATCTAATCCTGATAAAGACATGGCTTTAAAGAGACCTATTTTAGGAGACAAAGTCAAGGCCCAAAGGGAATATGAGTTCCTCACAAGAACTTATTTAAAAAATGCCATCCTATCGAAATAAAGAAGGAAAACAACCAAGCCTGTTGGTTTCCAATACAAGGCTGGCCAAGTCAAAGCTTTGATTCCACATTTTCACTAATGAAGAAGACACCGTGTCAGTGTGCACAGGTTACTGATTTCTAAATTTCTGCATCATTTTGGACCAAGTCAGTCTAGAATTGCTAAGAATCCTGATGAGAGTAATCATACAATAACAAAACTTCTCTTTAAACTAGATCTAGGATCATTTGTGATAGTGCAAGAATCATACATGTGTATATTTCATGTTTGTACTGAAACATGCATTTTAAAAATTAGGAGTCTACCCACAGTGTAATTCTATCACTTTGCATTTGCATCTTATTACTGATAGTTTAGTAATTATTAATATTTTGATAAGATTCAGAAGAACTTAGTGTAAAAACTTCCCCCTCCCCCAATCTCTGGAATACTAGTTTCCTTCATGTTTATCTGCTGTCCATGGTGCATTGCTGGTTCACCTCTTAGAGAATGAACCCATCTTAATTGTAGTACCAGATACCAGGAGGTGTTAGTTAATCTGGAGTCTAAAGTCAGTTGAAATTATTTTGTTACATGAGTCTTCCCTTTCTGTGTAGCTCTTGGCTAGTTTGTAGCTTAAGCATCTCTTTAAAAAATTATTTTATTTTATTAAAAATTTTAAAATTGAGGTAAAATTGATGTATAGCATTATATTAGTTTTTGACATACAACATTATATTAATTTTAGGTATATAACATAATGATTTGATATTTGTGTATACTGTGAAATGGTTGCCACAGTAAGTCTAGTTAACATCCATCACCATACATAGTTATATTTTTCTTGCAATGAGAACTTTTAAGATCTATTCTTTTAGCAGCGTTCTTACATGCAATACAATATTATTAACTATAGTTACCATGTTGTATATTATATCCCCATGACTTATTTATTTTGTAACTGGAGGTCTGTAACTTTTGACCTGCTTCACCCATTTCAGTCACCCCTCAGCCCCTACCTCTGGCAACTACCAATCTGTTCTCTGTATCTATGAGCTCAGGTTTTTGTTTTTGTTTTTGTTGTTTTTTAAAGGCTTCACATATGAGATCATATAGTATTTGTCTTTCTTTCACTTATTTTACTTAACACAGTGCCCTCAAGGTCCATTCATGTTGTTGCAAATGGTAAGATCCTCTTCTTTTTTATGGCTGAATAATGTTCTATTGTTTGTTTGTATCTTTCTTTCTTTCTATCCATCCATCCATCCATCCATCCATCACATTTCCTTTATCCTTTCATCCATTGATGGACAGTTAGATTGTTTCTGTAATAAGGAGATCCACTAGAAGTTATTCAAGCAGCTGATGGGGTTAATTCCATTTCCCACTTCTCCTATGAAGACTTTTTTTTCTGGTACTCCAGCTGCTAGTAGTTGAAAATGGCTTCACAGCTGTAGTTGGTTTTGCTCATCTGGCCCTTAAACAGTATTTTATATTTTAAAAAATTACATTAATGACTTTCTTTTGATTCATTATAGCCAATTCGGTGTCTTTCACATAGTAAACACTTAATAAACATTCGTTTATTTATTACCTGGTGGCTATGTTGGCTCAGAATGGGTATTGGGGTGAACTGGGTTTAGCTGCATTCACAGCTTAAGTATACTTTGATTCTAATTTCAGAGTGAGCTTTTTCAACTTTGAATAGTTGACTTACCACAAACTTGACCTACAAATAATCATTTACAACTCAGTAAGGCAAGTGGTTGATAACAGCTTGGTTAGTAAATTCTTGTGTTTTTTTCTTTTTTAAAATGTAAACTGGAGAGGATTAAATTAATCATACTTCTGAGTACAAGGCAAATAAGCATCACTGTTTCATGCAAGACTTCTTTGTCTGAATTTATTCCTTTTTATTCTGTCCCCCTTCCATTCCTTATAAACAGTAATTCTAATGTGTTTCAGATGTAGTTCTTCTTTGTGTTTTTAAAAAATATAATAATACATAACTCTTGTGTAGAACTTACTATGTGCCAGGTTCTGTTCCAAGCCCTTTACAAGTTATTATTTAATTCTGATAACTATCTTATGAGTTAAGAACTGCTATAAGTCTCAGTTTCTTTCTTCTTTCAATCAGCACTGCCGTTTACACCACGCTATTTACATAAATTAAAAATGCACACATGCAATGCATAGTACACATTCTAGTGGTGTGGCTGGTAATTAAGAGCATAATTTAAGACCTTAACTGCCTAGGCTCAAATCCCAACCTCTTCGCTTAGGAGTTGAGTGACCTTAGACAAATTACTCACTGTCTTTGTGCCTCAGTTCTTTCTTCTATTAGATGGGGATATAAAGGTTTTTTTTTTTTTCCTTTATCTGCAAAGTAGGAATTTCCACCTTGTGGAAGAATAGAAAACTTGGGAAGAAAGCCTCTATCCTTTTTTCCATCTTCTTCCCTGGCTGGGAAGAGGGTCATGATGTGTGAAAGTCCAGCCTCTCTAGACCATAAACTCAGCAGGAAGGCTGTGCCCTTTGGAGGGAAACCTGAGGTTCTTTTTGGCAAGTCAGTTCTGTCAGAGGTCAAGGCAAGTTCATCAAGGAAGACTTTTTTGAAAGTAAAGCTGATCATTTCAGGTCTGCTGTTCTGAGTCCATCTCCTCAATGGGTTCAGAACTCATCAAGGAAGAGGTATGATTAATTAGTATCATTCCTTAAAAGTCTAACATCCATGTCAAAATAAAAAAAAATCCTAATTTTGAAATTCTTTGGATTACTTTTCGCTCTTCTCTCCCTTCTTCAAAAATATTTACCAAACCGAATGACCACTGTGGCTTGACACTTAGGTTTAGTGATTTGTCCTTTCCTTTGAATAACAATGGTTGGCTCCATGCACAGTGTATAGGGTCACCGGCAGCCCAGTTGGCCACATGTACCCATTAATATGAGACACTTTTGTATAATGAGCACACTCGAATCCCACGGTCTGTAAAGGACTCTGCACATTATATATGTACATATACATGGACATGTGAGTGTGTATTTATGTGTTCACACACCTACTACCTGCATACATACTACCACATGCATGCACATGTACCATGTGCAAACACACCCACATCATATGCACAAACTGTGAACCCACACCTATATTACATGCATAGACACACACCGTACACACCCACACACTACACACAATGTACGCAAACACATACATCATATATGCAGTCCCACATCACGTCCCCTGCATGTGTACACACATGAATATTCCTCGTGAACACACACAACATGCACACACACATACTTTGACAGATTGCACATACACCACACATGTACACCACATACATACAGACCACTCACTCATGCAGACACTTCCCACTCCACCATACATGCACAGGCACACACACATACCACTGTGTGCACATGTTACCTCAGGGCTCCCTGACACATTCACTTCTCTTTCTCCCTTTCTCTCTATGTATGTATATATTCTTTTCTGTCTTAACACTGGGATCCATATGTATAGGACTATACAGAACACACACACAGAAACAGCAAACCTCTGGAGTCACGCAAAAACATGCGCCCAGACCCTGGGCAGCTCAGCCTTTATGCATAAGCCCCTACTACTGTGGATCACTCCCCCTGCCCCAGGAAGTCACTCTGACAAAGAAGCACCTGCACCCAAGCCAGACATCTTTTATTATATATTTTTTTGCCTTAGATTAAGTCTCACAATGAAATGGCACACTGAGGGAGGGACGTGGCATTATAGTGTCATTAAAGCGAACATTTCACAAGAAGCGTTGCCTGAACTGAGATGCTTCTGATGTTTTTATTTTCACTAAATTGAGGCCAGCAGTCAGGAAAAAATGACTGTGGCCAAGGCTTGAGAGGGCCAGCTTCACCCGAGAGGCAAGCTGGTCAGGCTAACCCTGAGCCCTGACCTGATTTCCTTAAGAAAAGGTACTGGCTTTGAAGTGCTGGATATGTAAGCAATAAACAGGGCTCATGGGATGAAATACACACACCACACTCGACAGAATATTAATATAATTACAGGGGTAAAGTTGACCTTCTAAAGTGTAAGAACACAGCTAAATTTTTTCCCCTTATATCTGCTTTTTGTAATTGTAGATTTCCATGATTTCCCCCTCAAACAACCACACATGTGTGCACATGCACACACACGTACAGATATTTCCATTGCAGTTCTTTTTAAAGTCAACTCTATTACAGATAGTTTGTTCTAAGAGAACCCTTTGCATGTGCGTATTTAGTGAATTTTGAGTTTTCCAAACCAAGCGCTTTTGCTAAAAATGGCCACTGCTCACAGATGAGACACAACACTTGTGTTAATGTCATTAGCAAGCAGAATGGCAGCATCTACAAAGCTCAGAGCAAAGAAATGATACCCGGGGGAACCACACGAGGCCAAATAAATGTGAGGTGATTGACTGTTTTCATCGCCACCTCCACAGCAGGCTGGAGCCCATTTGTAAAGGGCTGCCTTGTGCCAGTGGGGAGAGGTCAATCAGACAATCCCACGGCAGTTTCCATCGTCCTCAGAGACATATTATCTCCAGGAACAAAGCCCCAGGTTGCACCATTTGTCCTGAAGAAGCTCCTGATAAATTTTTCTTTTTAAAAAAGCCTCTCTTCTTTGATTAGCTGTAATAAAAACGTTTCCTTCTATATAAATGTCCCTACACATCAGAAGCCCGAGATGAAAAATTCATTGTCATTTGCAAAGAATAGTGTCTCTTTCTAACTTGTTATCTGTTGAACTGGATGTTATGAAGTCTCTTTGAGGGCTCTGATAACAACTGGAATTTTCAGCCGCTTGTGGCAAACGCGTTTGAAGGCATAGTTGTGGGGTATGGGCCGAGGTGACCAGCACATTCTCCCAAACTGACCAGATAAGTCACTGGGTTTTGTGTACGCAGGAAACTTCCTCTCCTTTATTCTGTTTCAGTGAAAATGGGACTGATATCAAGTGACAAACTCTTCCTAGGGTGGATTCTAGAAACCTCCGCCTTGTCACCCAGTCTGGATCTACAAACAGCTGTGTTCTGTTGGTGACTCTAAAGTCAAAATCTGGGTGGGGCTATGCACAGCATTAAATGGGGAGAATCTCCAGACACTTGACGTGACTAAATATGACTTTCTAATTAGAATGAATGGGATCATATTTGGATTCTTGAGAAGCTTTTAAATTGTAGTAAAAAAAATATTTTTAAAAACCAAAACTAAGTAGTTCAAAGGAAATGATCCGGATTAAAAAACTTGATGGATTTAAAAGTTATGTTTCTGAGGGAGGAGTGGGGATCTATTATTTAATGGGTACAAATTTTCAGTTTTGCAAGATGGAAAGGGTTCTGGAAGTGAATGGTGGTGATTGTTGCACAACAGTATGAATGTACTCAGTGCCACTGAACTGGACATTTGAAATGATTAAGATGATAAATTTGATGTTATGTATATTTCACCCCAATTAAAAAAATGAAAAATACAAAATAATTCCTAGATGAGTGCCAATAGTGGAATAAACATAGGCTTATTGTGTGTATTGCATTAAAAATCTTGACCCCCTGAAAGTCCTTCTCCTGATATCCTATAGTAACAGTTTGATAGTCGCTCTAAAACTGACTTATTAATGTTGCTGTGTGGATAAAGTACTTGAATATAAGCTTGTGCAATGGCTAATGTGATCTTTTGTTTTAACCTGATGTAAACTATGGTACTCTAAGCAAATCTTTAGAGATTTAATTATGCAAGGAAATATTCTTAACCCTTCTCATTTTAAGTCAGCTAATTTGCTACTCATTTATATTTTAAAGTAAAATCTTTGGCTTTTTTTTTTCTTTTGCTGGATTGCTCAGTTATATGCCACAATGCCATCCCTCTTCATGAGACACTTTAACCTACATCTTTATGTGTTGACTTTTCAAAGAGAACTCTTTTCCCCCCAATTGAGAGACTTTTGGGAGTACAGGAAATCACCATTGATATAGAGCCAGGAGATCTGATTTTGAGTTCTAGCTTTATGAATTCCTGGCTTATTTCTTGGAGTCTCTTTCCTTATCTGTAAAATGGAAGCAATAACTACCCCTGTAGGGCTGTTGAGAAGTTCAAATGACATAATAACAGGAGCTACTCTTTATCGAAGCCTTACTATATGTTAAGCATTGTAGTTTATGGATATCAACCAAATTAGTTACCTTCCCAATAGCATGGTGGAAGTATTATCATGTCCATTTTACAGATGAGGAACCAAAGCACAGAGAGGTATGGAAAGTATCTGAAGTCACAGAGCCGGTCCATGGTAGAGCTTGAATTTGAACTGAGGCAGTCTAATTGCTGAGGCTGTTGTTAATTGCAATACCATCCTACCTTTATAGAGATGTTAAAATGCAATGCAAACTACTTTAAAGCATTATTATATAAAGTGGAATAAGTGAGCAGAGTTAACTTTTTCTAGGCTTACTTTCCATGCAGAATGTTACAAGTACTGTTCTATGCATTAGATCACCTCAGCAAATCTCTTTTCAGTTAAGAAGTCCCAGTGTACCAAAGATGTAAACAACCTGGAACATCTTCATAGCATTTGTCATTCTTGCAATATAAATAATAATCTGTATAATCATATATTTGATATGTTTGCTTCTATACTGTAAACTCCATGAGAGCAAGGACAACGTTTATAGCCTGTTACCTGTGACCTTCCCAGTAACTATCACAACGCTCAGAACAACTAGATGTTTAATAATAATGAGAGCTAACATTTACTGAGAGCTTATCACATGCCTGGCAAACATGGCTTTATATAATATCAACTCATTTAATGCTCACAACAATCCTATGAAGAGGGTAATATGATTACCATCTTTGTTTTACAGATGAATAAACTGAGGCTCAGAGAACTTAAGTTACGTATCCAAGGTCATGCAGTAGTAAATTGTAGAGTCTGGATTGCAACCAGGCTGTCGGATTTCAGAGCTTGCACCCAGTTTCAGTTCCTGATATATTAGAGTAGCTGAAATCTGAATCTCTTTAAATATAGAATTGGAACTGGGAATAAACCACTATTGTAAAAACCCTAACAGTGTGTGATCTTGGCTTCCTGGGCAGGTGTCAAGAGTTGGGCAGCAGGAATGAAGAGGTAGCAGTTTGGGAATTTGGTGACCCTTCTTACAATATGGTGAAACATTTAGCAAACTGTTGTCTATGACAGCCTTGGAAGTGAGACCACGTGTCTCCTGAGCCTGCTCCTGTAGGGGAAGTGGTTGAAAAAGGTCGAAGTATCGAAGTGTGTTGGCTGCTTCTTGACATTTTTAGCAAACTTCTATAAGAAAAGAAACGTGGCTGGTTTGTAAGCAAAGATGAAAGGTAATTAAGCTATGTGAAGAGAGGCACTGCCTTCTTGGCCTGTGGCCTGCAGCCTACGTTGACGGAGGGTCTGATCACGTGAGGCCCTTCAGGACTGAAATAGCCAATTGCTCCCGTATTCCAAAGAGCAGAAGATAAAAGGCAGTCCATGCTCTTTGCAGGAGCCTCCCATTTCTTTCATGGCTCTTGTAGAGGTCACATGCGGAAAGATCCCACGTACATTAGTGCTGAGGTTTGGAAGATTATAATCATAGCTGCTACATGCCAGCTTCTGGCAGAAGTGCTTTACAAACCCACTTTATCTTGTTTATTCTTCATGATTGAGTCTTATGTTAAGTATTCTTTACAGACGATGAGACATGCTCAGAGAGGGTAAATAACCTGCCCTGGATCATGCTGTTTTAAATGGTGGAGCTGGGATCTGAACCCAGGCCAGACTGATTTAAAAATCCAAATTTTTCTCCCAAGGCTGGCATTGAGGCATTCCTTTTGGAGCACGGTTGTGGTGTGCTGGGGCCATGTTCCTGTGTGAAGCACCGTCTTGGTGGCCATGACCTGAGAGGCCATCCTCTCTGGCACCCTTTGTGTAAGGGCTCTGTGGTGGGCACTGGCCTGTGTCAGGATGTGGAGCTGCCCCTCTCCACCGCCCGCCTGAGGTGCTGAGGCCCTCGCTGTGCTCAGAGCTGCTGAGGCACGTACACACGGAGGCTCCTAGCAAGCGCCGAGCCCCTCACGCTGAGCACAGCAAGGCTCTGATGCCAGGATTTGCCAGGAGGGCTGAGTATTTTCTTTCTCAGGAAAAAAAAAATCATTTTACTGACACTTAGGAGAGAAACATCCCATTTTTATTAATAATTAAGGCATTTATTTTCTATTTCGAGGAACATAGCAGGAGAAATATTAGACTTGGAGGGGTGTCAACCGGGTTGGGACAAGTGACGTGCACCAGAGGAAATCAGCCTTATTTCCACATTATCTGGTCATTAAGGTAAACGTACCTGATCGTCTTCAAGACCAGCCCATATCTGTTTGCCGCTAATGTTTCCTGTTCACTCAACTGTGTGTCAAGTTCTGTTCTAAGCGGGCTTCACAGGTTATGTCATCAGTCTTCACAACACTGTGACACTGGCACTATTGCCACCCATTTATGGACACAGAAGCTGAAGCTAGGAACTGGTAAAGTCATAATATGTGCCCAGGCAACATGGCTCCAGAACTTCACCTCTCAGCCATTGTGCTATCTGGTCTTTATGGTATTCGTCGTGTGACAGAATTCCTCAGCTCTCAATCATCAATAGGCAGTAATTGTGCGTATATGATTGTCAGGTCTTTTTATGTAATAGTCTACTTAACCTCAAATAACATCAGTGTTACTGACCCTCCCAGGTCAGTCCCCAGCAAGGATCCTCCTGCCTGATGCCATTCGAGCCTATAGAACAAGATGGAGTTTGGTTCAGAAGCAGAGGAAAGCTTTACTCCTTGATCGAAAAAAGGAGAGGCATGAGATTGTGCTCTAGAGTCTGTGCCCTCCTCCATCAGCTGGGGGTGGGGCTGCCTCACAGAGTTCTTGTGGGCGGGGAGGGGGCCCAGTGTTCTCAGGGTACTGCTCACGCTCCAGATCCCGGTGTTGGGCCCCGTCTCCACACACGGCCCACCGAGTTGAGGTGTTGGCGCAGCCATTTTGCACTAAGAACTCTAGTCTGAAGCACGGGGGGCAAGGCCTCTGTACACGGCCTCCTGTGAGCAAGTGAAACAAGACTAAGCACAAAGGAAAACAAAAGGTTAGTCTTTATTTTATTACCCCGGTTCTATTTTTATTTCCCAAGAATTGTTAATAGGCTTTGCCAGTGACACTGGCAGCTGGCTAGTATTATAATCTCCCATTTCAGAGATGAGAAAACCAAGGTCCAGAGAAGTTGAGTGTTGTCTGGGATTCAAATCCACATCTTTTGGATTTCCGGGCTGCTTTTAAAGAACAGCATATGCCTCAACTCTTCCACACATTGATCTGTGCCTGAAAAATATTTTAGGATATTAGTAATGGCCTAAATAATACAAATTCTAAATATATGCAATGGCTCATATAGTAAGAACTCCTAATTTTAGTTAGCTGAGGCAATTTGCTGCCTCAATATTTACATTTATGACTCTACTTCTCTAGAAACAATAAAGTAACCTATTGACGCGGGTAATTAATGGAACCATAAAACATTCCCACAAATGGCATCTGCAGAAACAAGGTGAAATGAAGAGCTGTCATTTGAGCCAACCCCATTTGAAACTCATTTCAAAACATTTAACCAAAGGGAGATAAGGGAGAGATGCGTGGCTGTTGGTTGCAGGATCATTTAACTAATAGCAGTGTGCTTCCAAATTAAACTTTCCATCTAGAAATGCTAAATATGTGTGTGTGTGTGCGTGTGCATGCACGCATGTATGTGCACACACCTGCACACGTGTGCCTGAGTAACTCTGTGGCAATACAAGCAAGTGGTATTAATTATCTGGAAGTAGTTTTTTCAATTCTTTTAAAGAAGACAGTTTGTATTCCCTTGTCCTGTGAAGATTGCCCATTAGGGACTTCTGTGCTGTAAAGAATAATTATAAGTTGTGACCTTGGGCATATCTCTCAACCTCTCTGGGCCTTGGTTTCTTAACTTTATAGAATGGATTCCTGCAAACTCATGAGAGAGACAGACAAGTAACCAGATAAACTATGACAGGGTACTTTTTTTTTTTTACATTTTTTATTGATTCATAATCATTTTACAGTGTTGTGTCAAATTCCAGTGTTCAGCACAATTTTTCAGTCATTCATGGACATATACACACTCATTGTCACATTTTTTTCTCTGTGATTTATCATAACATTTTGTGTATATTTCCCTGTGCTATACAGTGTAATCTTGTTTTCTATTCTACAATTTTGAAATCCCAGTCTATCCCTTCCCACCCTCTACCCCCCCCCCCCCGGTAACCACAAGTCTGTATTCTCTGTCCATGAGTCTATTTCTGTCCTGTATTTATGCTTTGTTTTTGTTTGTTTTTGTTTTTTAGATTCCACATATGAGCGATCTCATATGGTATTTTTCTTTCTCTTTCTGGCTTACTTCACTTAGAATGACATTCTCTAGGATCATCCATGTTGCTGCAAATGGCATTATGTTGTCGGTTTTTATGGCTGAGTAGTATTCCATTGTATAAACAGGGTACTTTTAGATGTACGCCTAGAACCCCATCAGAATGGGTAAAGTGAAACAGACAATACCAAGAGTTGGTGAGGATATGGAGCAAAGGAAGCCCTCATACACTGCTGGTGGGCATGCAAATTGGTACAGTCACTATGGAAAGCTGCTCAGCATTGTCTACTCAGGATACAAGTACACGTACCTTAGGACCCAGTACCTCCATCACCAGGCATAGACCAGCAGAAATGTGCATATATGTTCAACCAAAAGACTTGTACAAGAATTTACTTAGTAGCACATAAACCCCAAATCGAAACAAGATAAGTATGATCTGTGATAAACTGGAAAAATATATCATGGTATATCCCCTTAATGGAATACTGAACAGCAGTGAGAAAACATGAATTCCAACAACATGGATAAATCTTAGAAAAATAATACTGAACCAAAGAAGGCAGGCACAAAAGAGTATGCACTATATAAGTCCATTTATAGAGAGTTCCAAGATAGGCAAAACCAGCCTCTTTATTAGAAGTCAGAGTAGTAGTGACCATCAAGAGACGTTGGTTCTGGAGGTGGGGATGATCCCTGGAAGGGGACTGAGGGGGCTTCTGACATTCTGACAGTGATTTATTTCTTGACCTGAGTGCTGGCTACTTAGGTGTGTTAACTTTGTGAAAATTCATTGAGCTGTACCCTTATGGGAGAGTTCTGTACACAACTATATGGCATACTTCAATATATATGAAAAAAGAAACATCCACAGGATACTATATAATTACCAAATATGGACATTTAAATCAGAACTTAGATAACCAAGGAAGGCTTCCTATAGGAGGTAGCTCTTTCTTAATCTTTACCCTTTACCTTTACCATATGTCTTTTCTTTTGGCTATGTATGTATATATGTATTTATTTAATCTTCCAGTTTTGTTGTGATGTAGCTGACATACAGCACTGTATAAGTTTAAGGTGTACCTTTACTATACATCTTTGATACTTTACCATAAATATAGTGGAACCTGTTTCAGTGTGAAACTATTCCTATTGATTTGGATTTCAATTTTGATTTCATATGTAAGTGTCACAGTTTTAAAATTAGAATTGTTAAGTCAAGCACCTATTCATCACTCGTCATTTGAAAACTTTCCTCAACTGGTTCCATCTGCTTATTCTTCCACATGAACTTTAGAATAGTCTTGTCAAGGTATGTAAGACAAAATACTCTCCCTGCATTAACATATTGCTTGGGAATTATATAAATTATAGAAATGATGGTAGTTGGGTAAGAAACAGAGACCTTGACAATATTTAGTTTTATTATCCAGGAGCAGGGTTGGTATCCCCACTGGTCACCCCATTTAAATTACAGTTTCTTCTCTACAGATGCTTTTGATAAATGCTACTTCATCCCCTGGGCCTATCTCAGACTGACCAGTTGCCTCTGACCATTGCAAAGGCACAGTGTTTTAAAAAACATTTTTTATAATCAGGAGAGATGAAAATATCAAGACAAGGGGACATCTCCAGTTGAGGGGAAAAATTTCCTTGTGAGAAAGCTGGCCTGGGGATGTCAGTCACCAAGAGAATGGTGGAGTGCACCATTCTGCAGATTTCCAAGATAGAATATAAAAGAAAGATAGGAGAGTTCAGAATAGGGGAAGAGGTGACCCCCTCATTGAACCTGCATCATCAGCCTGCCTGTTTTTTCTACCTCTAGAGTTATTCAGTGATTTATGCCCTAAGAGCTGAAGATAAGAAGTGGTACAGGTAGACTGAGTTCCAGTATGTCTCAGAACCATTGCCAGGTCATCAGGTTGCTTGTCAGTGAACTTAATCCATGAGACCAAATAGATTTTTAATGGGCAAATATACTTTAAGGATCATACCAGAGGCACAAATTGATGCAGTGGAAGTGGAGGAACTCTCAAGTCTAATGGCTGATTCCAGTCTCAAAAATTATAACCTGTCCTGTGTGAGGAACACTGTTCAATGGACAGAAGTGTTCCTTAGCCATTACTTCATTTCACAGCCCTCTGTCCCCAATACCCTAATTCTTAGCTAATAATCCTTTGAGGTAGAGAGAGAGAGCCAGGGCAGGACTTATTGCAATCATTGCAATCAGGGAAATAAACTCAGAGAGGTTGAACAACTCACCAGTTTCCATGGGTGGTAGTAAATGACAGCAGAGGTTAGAATCTAGGTTTGTCTAAGTCCACCACTCATGTCTTTTCCTCTACATTGCAGATATATCTGTTTAAGTCTCCTGATTCAAAACTCCAGACAGTGTTCTCCAAAGTGATCATTCTTGTTTGTGTTGGTACCAAAGGCAGCATTAAAAACCATCTGATATATAGTCATTCTAGTTTATAGTCTGAAATTAAAGCTGTAATGTAATTTCCTCCCCTTAGTTTTAGGGGCGGCTTCTTGCTGTGACTAGTATTAGTGGGCTTTCAACATTATCGTTGAAGTAGCGTATCTTGCAGATCAAGTGGTGACTCATTGTAAATGAGCGAGAGACAAAATAATGCTGTGATGTGTCATAGCTGTCAGTAGGCTCAGGAAGTCTAGACTTCCAAAATGGGCTGTTTTCCCCATAAGACTGAGTTCATCTTCCCCAGGTGGCACATACAGGAAGCAGGAATTCTATACCCTGGGAAGAGGAAGTGGCTGGCTTGCTCTGGGTCATACCCTGCTACCTTATTCCCAAGAGCAGGGATCAGGAAACTACAGCCTCCATGCCACATATGGCCTACTCTGTTTTTTATAAATAAAGTTTAATTGGAACAGAGACCAGTCATGTGTTTACTGTTTGTTGTGTATGGCTGCTTTCTCATTATAACGGCAGAGTTGATAGTTGCCAGAGAGACAATATGGCCAGTAAAGCTGAAAATATTGACTGTCTGGCCCTTTACAGCAAAAGTTTGCCAACCACTGCTCAAGACTCTTTGGCAAGTGCGTTCATTTAACATGCCTGCTTTAAAAAAGGATTAGTCAAATTTATATCAACTTTTGAGAAGAACTGGAACACAAGCAAATTATCATATAAGGGTGCAGCAGAGAATGCATCATACAAATTAAAACTTTGATGCAAACTCAGGTTTTGACTTCTCTAGGTTTATTTTTTCCCTTCTGGCCAGTTTTTGGGGTTTTTTTGGTTCTTAGCAGGGCTCCTCTAAGGATCTGTTTGGACTTCAAACCACTCAATATGATTCCTCTCAGTATGTTTGGGAACACTTTATCCTGCACTTTGGAAAGGGTTATTAGTAGTTTACCTTAATTACCAGAGTCATCTGCCAAAAAAAAGAAAAGAAAATTATTTGCTGGGTTATAGCTTTTATGCATATGGTTTCCAGAGTCATTAAAAATTTCCCCCTTTCTTTTCTTACCAGGTGAAATGAGCGACAGAATGAGATTGGCATTTTGTAATTGATTTAGAAAGCTGGTCTCGGAATGAGCTGTGCACTCTTTCAAATGGGAAGCTGCCCTCCAGAGGTGGACAGCCCCTTCTAAAAGCAGCCATATGGGGTTCTGGAAATAGGCAGCAGCTAAATCACATTTATTTTTTCTGCTTTGTAGAAATGTGCTCATCATCCAAAAAGCCTCTGGTTGAATGTATCCAAACATTTATTGCAATGAAGAAAGAACTGATAACTGAATACAGGAAAGAGAATAATGGGCCAAAGGCACATACAGGGCTGTCGGGATTTAAATTTGAGCTCTGGCATGAATGCCCCCTCTTCTAGGCCTGGCAGGAGGATTATATCTCTTTACCTGAAGGGTAATTTAGCTGTGAGCATTTCCTTCTCACCCTTCACTGTTTGTTTCTATTCAGCTTTTTAATTTCTTGCTATGAGTAAATTATCTGATTTTTTAAAAAATATAATTCATCTTTGTAGAGTTTAAGTGTTTGGCTTCGCTTATATCTCATGGATACTTAGTTGCTTTGTTGCTGTTTTCCCCAAGCTCATCGAACTCACCTAAGACAAATGTGGAAACTCAAATGAGAAATCAGAACTAAAGGCGAGGTTCACTCCTGTCCTCAACCCTCACCCCATCTCATATAGCCCATCACAGAACACTTAACAAATCTGTGGAGATGACGAGGGAGTAGGAAAAGCATATGATTGATGAAATGCATTCAAGATGCAAGTGGCAAATGACCAGAACACAGCGTAATCAGCCTGGAACCCTATCTTCAAAGCTTTGTTGAGGAACGAAACAAAAAAAAAAGCATACCCCAAACCTGTGGATGAGCAATGCCACTAAATGAGCTGACAGCAGAAGTAATTTTAAAGAGGAAGCTTGAGCCAACATTCAAATATGAGGGGAAGAACAGCCACTACACTGGCAGTCAGGGAATGAGGAAAGAGGTGGGGAAGCAGTCAGAGAACCAAATTCTGCAAATATTAGCGATTTATAAAATACCCACAGAGTGTGAGTGCACAACAAATAAAAATAGACAGATGAACGAATCGCTGAACATCCAGACTAGGAATGCAGGTGTGAGGTGGGGGGCAGGAATCATATTTTCCTTAGCCTTACAGACCCTGGCGAAGAGAGCCTGCAACTTCTGCAAATTGAGGAGCTACAGGGGAATAGCAGCTAGGGCTGGGGGGAAATTCAGAAAGAGATATTTGGAATTTGTAGAGTCACCTGAGTATATGAAGACTTGAATGCATGCCCTCTTCAGATCATGTCTGATTGTTACCTTGGAACAGTCCTGGGATCTGCCTCTTTGTGAGCTCCGTGGTGTGACTGGGCTCAGGAACTGCATCACTACTTCGGGGACAAATAGTTCAGGATCTCAAGTGTCACAGCTTCCTCCAATGCCCCAAGTTGTTCTTTTATCCCTGCATTCCCTGTTCTTCCAGCCCTATGCCCAGCATATATGTGATGTTGGAAAATGTATGTTGAATGAATGACCAGATGCTTTAGGAGGAAATTAAGCACGGTGGTTAAGAATACTAGGCAGAGAGGTAGGTACAAATTGTGGTTGTATTACTTACCAGCTGAGTGACCTTATGCAAGTTAATTATGCTCTCTGACCTTCAGGTTTCACATCTGTGCAATGGTTCCAATCTTACAGTGTTGTGAAGAGTAAATGCAAGTGTGCTTAAAAAGCATGCCTGATATAGTGTCTGGAGCATAAAAGGCATTCAATAGATGGTTGGCATTGTTGGATTATAAAGCATCACACCTCTCAGGATATTTGCAGTTGTACAGAGCACCTCAAAGGGAAGTAGTTCTGCTGTTGGAGTTGAAGGAAATGAGATAAGAGGAAAGGGCTATGGGTTGAAAGAGAATTGGATGTGGAGCTTGAACTGGGTCAGAGCGGGTAGTTTGGGATCAAGAAAGTGGATCCTGAGGTGAAGCTGGAGGCCTGCTGTGTAGCATTGGGATGGGTCTGCACTCAAACAAAATTTGTAGAATCAAAGAAGAGGGTTCTGAGCTAGTCCCTTAAGCTAACTGAGCCTTGCTTCCTTCCTTTAAAAGTAAGGGAGTTAGACTCGTAGGTGGTCTTTATCATCTCGTGGTTCTAGGATAAATTTAAATTGAGATAGATTTGAGAGGGTATGTTAATAAGTCCAAGAGATCAATGACAGGACTAGAATTGGAATTCTGTCTTCACACCCCCTGAACTAGCACTGAAGGCAAAGGATATTTCATTCCTCATGCAGTGTTCATGTAGTTAGCTTTAAAGTGTTTGAGGGAAGATGAGGAGTGAACTAGGAATCCTTCTCTCTTACCTAACTTGCTGCTATCCAAAACATGAATTACTGTTACTGTTAGATTGATGGAAAAGAAATATTGCCTCTGCCCTTATGGTCCTCAGGCTCAGAAATTCACTAGAATTCAATCTTGAGAAAGGCAATGCCCCATGCCTTGTATACTATCGCATACAGGGAGTAATACAATCATTAAAAAATAATCATCTTGAATTTTTGATGGTGCTCTGCTTGTTTGCAATTTTATTATTCATAGGTGTTAGCTTTGCAATTACAAAACATGTTGGTATTTTGGAGCAAATTCTGACATCAAATTTGGTTTGCCAATAGATGGGATGAACATGTCAAGGAAAATAGAGGACGATGACAAGGGATAAAATCCCATTTGGTTTCTGCAGCTAATAATCTTGTTCAGAGCACAAGATATTTGAACACCATAATACGATTTCCACATTAAAAGCACGTTCCAGTCAATTCAAAAATTAAGTAAATAGAGCTGAGGCATACAGTTCCCACTAATCCACCAATGTCATAAATTTAATGATTTTAGCAGCTCAAGGAAAATGGGGATCGTTGTAAAACTTCACATCTGAAAGTGTTATTGCCTCTAACTATGATTATTTGTCATTTATTTGACACTAAAGGTGTGAACTGCACATTACAGGAGTCAAAGGTTTTGCATAAAACAAAACAAAGCCTCTTTCTCCAAGGCTTACACTCTGAAAGTGTGCGAGTGACTCATGAGGATGTGTCAAAAAACCAATGAGAAGCACAAGGCTAATATATCTGGAGTTGACCTTGAAAAGGATGCATTTTCCATAAAAGGGAATCAGGAATGTGTATCTATGAACTGTTGAAGCTTCTTGAAGATGAATTGTAGAAAAGTCTGGAGTCTTCTTTGGCCACCAGTCAGTCATGGTACAAAATGGTCTCTGACATATGTACATCCCTGCACAGTCCCTTCCAGCAGCTTACAAAGCTTTGGAGGAATAAATGAAAGGCACATATCTTCATCTCCAATTTATCTGTGGAAGAATTAGGCTTTCAAGCATATTTCTTAGTAAGTTAGTGAAGGGTTTGTGATAAATTTTATATTCAGCACTGTAGGTTTAAAACATATTACTTTTTTAATATGTAATGAAACTTGTTCAGAAAATCAAACAGAAATAAAACTGTTCAGGAAGAGTTCATGCTGCTTACACTGTCCCTCTTTCAGGCACGAGAATTTTAGAACAATTGTCAATTGGATCTGATCACTATTAGCAATAGTAGTAAAAGCACTCTCCTTGATTTCTGGTATTAATAAAATACCGTAGTGTCCTGGTCCTGTTTGGAAACGTTTCGTCTGTTGGCATCTTGGGTCTGTGTTGTCAGTTTTGGTGCTCCACTCTGGCTGGTGGTGCGCATATTTAAGCTGATACATGAAGCAGACTTGTCAGTCTTCCTGTCTGTAAATTTTTAGTAATTAGATTTAAAGCATCAGGTCTTTGTCAACTGTCTTTCTATAACAATGGTTATATTCCTATTCCTATTAGCTACTGTATTAACATATGTGATACTGGAAGTTCAGTAAATTCCAGTTTTGCAAATATACTTGTATTCTATGGCTATCTGAAAATTATCTCGTACTGGCTTGTCCATTGCGCTGAAATTGTTGGCGCATTCTATGTTTGTTTTCTAGTTGTTCCAGAAGAGATGGGAGCAGAAAGTGCATCAATAAGAAGGGTTACAAGCCTATGTCTGTTACTCACTGCAGTAGAACTTAAGTTTCTTCAGTTCCTTCCTCTTTACAATGGGATGGTTAACATTTCATGAACTTTCATAGGTTTAAATGAGGTAATGAATGTTAGGTATCTTGTTTAGAACTTAGTATTTAGCAGCATTGAATAATTGGTCTCACTTTATGTCCATTTCTGTTTGGCATGTATATAAATATGGAAAGTAAAGGAAGGCTCTGAGAAGTGATATTTTGGGTTTTTCCCCTCATGGTACAAAATAAATCTATATTTACCAGATAGATCCCAGATTCATTTAAAATGGAGGTATACAGGGAGAAAGCTTGTGATAAAATGATAAAGAAATAATTGTTATATATCAATTATATCTCAATAAATCAAAATAAACAAAAAAGGAAATAATTATAAGTGTGAAAAGGTGGAAGCACATATCACTAAACAGAAAATAAGATTGTGATATGTATTTGTGGCTAAATTGTGTATTTTTGCAGTGAACTGATTAATTCAACAGACCATTCTGAGAATTGTCTGTGTAGGACAAGAATATCAGGAACCTCCCCCTACTCCAACCCCACCCTGGCACCAAGGAAATATTTCCAGTTCACTTTGAAATACGCATATCCAAACATCACATCTTAACACTTATACTTACTATGAACTGATTTCCCAATAGCTGGTCTTTGTACTTGGAGGTACTGTCCACCTTTTTCTTCTTTTTTCTTTTCCTTCTTGAGCCCTTTTCATGGTCGAATTAATAAACAGAAAAACAACAGCAGCAGCAAAATGCCAAAGAGAGGAAGAGATAAAGTAATAAAGCAACAGTGTCCATTTAGTTACATTAAAGATTATTATTAATCTAAAACATCACAAGCTCCTGATAGCAAAGAGAATTTCTGCAGCACTCTGGTTTTTCTTTTTTTCTGTCTTAATAAAAAATTTAAGAGTATTTGGCCTGAAGATAAAGAAACCCATGTGTCATTGGTTGAAGCTTCCACAGCCACCTCAGCAAAACAAAGATGATGCACAGGCTGCTTTGCTTCAAAAAGGACAATAGTTGGGGATACTTCCATGTTTGTGTGAATAAATTCTACGTAAATTTACACCTCTTGAATTCCACACACATAATACCTGGGAGATAGACTTTAGACTTTGTGTCTAAAATCAAAGCATCAGCTAGAACATGAAATAAAACTCCTGGCATTTATTTTTCAGTGATCCTGACACGCAGGATTATGAATAGACATGAAAATATCGACCCAGCCATAGACAGCCACTGTCAGTGGTTGAGAAATAACCTGGCAGAAGAAGTTTCATTAGTAACTTGGGAGAGTGACAGAGTCAAATTCTCAACTGGATTTGGGGATAATGAGAACTGATGTGTGTACCTTCAGTTTCCTAAAAAATAAGTGGAAATGAACACCTGCATATTCTGCACCCACATCCCACTCCCAATTTCCCTAGTCTCGTATGACGCTTTTAGACTCCCTTAATGAGGGAACCCAGGACAGCAGTGGGTGAGCTGCTGGCACCCGGTTATGACCAAGAATGTTAGAGCCTGAGGATTCATCTGGACTTGAATCTTGGCTCTGCCATCTGCTGGCTCTGGCAAAATTATTTAACCTGTTTTTGTGCCTCACTTTCCTTATTTCTAAAATGGGCTTAAAAAAATCTCAACTACCACATAGGGCTTTTGTTAGGGTTAAATAAATTAAAAATGCATAAAGTGCATAAGACAGTGCCTGACATATAGGAAGTGCTATGTAAGTATTAGCATTGCTGTTATTGGGAGATTGTGATCCAAGTTTTGTGCTGGAATGCTCCAGACAAGAGAGCTACCAGTTAGAAGACTTTTGATTGCAATTAACAAAACCAGTAACCCAAGTTGGCCGAACAATAAAGGGAATTTATTAGTTCACATATTTGAAAAGTTGAGAGGGAGACAGGTTTGGGGAAAGACTTATTCTGGTATATCAGTGATATCCTTAAGGCATTAGACTTTTTCCCCCTATATCTTTGCACTGTCTTCCTTCCACGATGATGTCGGCTTCATCCCAAGGCTGGCTTGCCTCTAGATACCAAGATGGCTATTAGTGGCCACCATGACCCTATGCTTCCTCATTCCCATCTAGTGGGAAGTTGTCTCCATCTTCGTAGTCCCAGGAAGAGTGCTAAGAGTCAAAGAGAAGTTGCAATAAGGGAGAGAGATTGAACTCAATTCTTCTGAAACAAAAGGTGGGAGAAGTTCTAAGCACAGGGGTGAGCTGGTGGAAAAATACTGGAGGACATTAATAGGGAGGTTGGTCAATGCAATTGGGCCATCTGTTTGCTAATTATCAGTTAGATTCCTACCTTCCTGGGAGTAGGGAGATAGGGGCTTTATCCTTCTTGATCATTACTTTTCAAAGGGATGGCTCCCACGTCCATCCAGAAGAACATTCCTGAGTTGTAGAGGAATTACATCTTCTGAAAATGGAAAATCTTCTAAAGTAAATGTTCTAAAAAAAGGGAGATCAGGGGCCTAGAGTCAGGAGGCCTATCTGAAGGTTTGTCAAGCTGAGGGGACTATTAAGGCTTTTTGCTCAAGGGTCAGTCTAATTGGAATAGCTTAGGCCATGGCCTGTCTCTGAATCACTCACTTCACATAGGTCTTAGCTGAAATCATGGTGATACCCTTCAGACTGGGAGTGAAACCACATTCATTGGAATCACATGGGTCTCCAGTGAAAATGAGCGTTGGGGAGGAAGAAGGAGGGAGGGATGGGTGCTCAGGAAGCAGTAACAGTGTCTGTAACAGGAGATCTGCTGGTAGCATTTGCTGAGGCTTTTGACTTAGTTCTGAAAGAGGAGGAAGAATCATGATGGTGGTGATACAGGAGCATCACTGGAAGACGTTTCCCCTTGCTCAGCTCCACCATCACCATGTCATCCCTCCAGGTGAGCCTCCACCTCTGGAGTGACTAGGGAGCAGGTTAGGCTGCTCTGTTTACCTGCCTCATTCCTGGCAACCCTGGCATTTAGTTTTTGGAATTATATATACTATATATATAATAAATTTATATTTATATTTATATTTATATTTATATAATTAATTAATTAATTAAATGTTAACTAAAAGAACACGCAATAAAGCTAGGAAACTTGGGTGGAAAGATCTGAAAGTTGAACTCTCAGCAGAGACTCTGGGAGAAGGTCAGAGAAGCAGGAATGTGAGCAGTAAAATACAGGTTGGTCCCCTGGCTCTTTTATGTAGCAGTTTGGTCTCATACAAGTCACTAACTCTCCCTAAGCCTTGTTCTCTTATTTAAAAAATGAGAAGAATAACAGGTTCTTATGAGGCTCTTAATTCTTAATAAGGTTGTTATGGAGATTAAATGAGATAATGTGTGAATATCTTCCTACACAGAATAAATGCTTAATTAATGTTAAGTATTATCATTACTTTTGTTGTTAATTGTTATTTTGTTGGCAGCAAATTCAATAGAGGCCTTTGGGTCTAGGGCAGGGAGATGTCCTCATCCTCTGGAAATAGTAACTGAAGCAAGAGACATGGTACAGGGTTAGGATTCAGAGATTATTCTGATTTTTCATATTTTTTCTTTCCTGAATTAGTATTTGTTATATTGTTTTCTATCTAACGAACCTCTTTTTACCCCCATATTCTGGGTTGAGTAATTCCACTTGAGTAGAAATTTTTAGAAACCTATCCTCAGAAAATTATCATAGACTTACACAGGAATTTAGCCTCAGGGATATTCCTTGCAGTATTTTTTGAGGGGAGAGGAATGCCAAAAAATTGAAAATCACTGGAAAAATCCAACAGTCCAGTATTGATTAAATTAGGCATTGTTTTAAAGGGTATCAGTCACTATATTTTCAGCTACAAATAGGGTAATCCTCCCCTCTCCCCTGCTCCTTTAAGTTAAAGTACACCACTGAAGGCATTATCCAAGTAAAAAGTGCAGAGGTAGAGCTGATCCCAAATGGGGTATTTCAAGATCTGGTTTAGTTTCTCTTGATTCTTTTTCTTTGGACCTTGCTTTGTTAGCTTCCCTCTCAGGCTGGTAGCTGGATGGCTGTACCATTTCCAGTACCCCATCTAGAGAGAACAGCCTCCAGGGAAAGAAGAATCTCCTCTTCTTTTTTAGACTCACCCAGCTGATCCCTCCTCTCCCATGCATAATATACAAAGTGAAAGAAACAAAGCAGATTATAAAACTAAAGGACAGTTTTCCCTGCCTTTTTTTTCCCCAAGCAGTATTTTCCCATTCATGTTTTCTCTTCTAGATGAACTTCAGAATTAGCTTATTAGTTTTCATGAAATATCCTCTTAGGTTTTTGACTTGATTATTTTGAATTTATCTTGGGGATTATTTTGATTCATCTAGGGGAGAAATGGCCCTAAAGATTATTTTAATTTAGAAGACATCAAAGTGGTAGCATTGTTTATATTATTGAAAAATAGGAAAAAATTTCCTATCTATCAACAGAAAAATGGGTGAATAAAACATAGTGTAATCATACACTAGAATATCATGTATCAGTTAAAAGGAGTGAACTGGCACCATAGAGTAGTGCTTAAAGGTATGAAATCATTGATGGGAATTACAAAAAGCACACAGCACAAAACTCTCTGTGGTTCACAAATACATGCATATGTATGTAAAAACCATAAAAAGGCATTGGAAGAATGCATCAAATTCATCATAATGATTACCTCTTGGGAGCACTGAAGGAGAATGGGAAAAAAAGGACTTCAACTATATCTATAATGTTTTATTTCTTTTTTTTAAAAAAATAGTTGAAGAATAGTAACCTCTGGGGGCAGAGAACTTGCACAGGTTGTCCGGGCAACAGTGGAGGGGAGATATATATCCTCTCTTACCTTTTATATTTTGAACCATGTGAATGTCTTACCCACTCAGCATAAATAAAATCATAAAGAAGACTCCAAATAAAACACATGACAATATGCTAACAATGATCTATTCTCAGTGGGACTTTTATTCTCTGTATTTGTCATATTCTAAAAATTTCTTTAAAAATGGAAAAGATAATTTGACACAACATTGTAAAATGATTATAAATCAATAAAGAATGTTTAAAAAAAACCAAAGGTACATTGAAAATTAAAAAACAGGAGAGGAATAGACTTTGGCAGAAGGTCTTACATCATTTTTCCTGGAAAAAAAAATGGGGAAAAGATACTAACATGCACGTAGGTCGTGGTGCAGGTGGTGCTGGTGCTGGTGGTGGCAGTTGAGGAGGAAGTGGAGGTGTGGAGGGCTGGTGGAGGTTGTTAGTGCGACATCTCCAGTGTGATTTTTTTTTTAATTGAAGTATAGTCAGTTTATAATGTTGTGTCAGTTTCCAGAGTACAGTGTAAAGTTTCAGCCATACATATACATGTGTATATTTGTTTTCATATTCTTTTTCATTATAGGTTACTATAAAATGTTGAATATGGTTCCCTGTGCTATATAGTATAAACTTGTTGTTTATCTATTTTATATACAGTAGTTAGTATCTGCAAATCTCAATCCCCCAGTTTATCCCTTCCCACTACCTTCCTCCTCTGGTAACCGTAAGTTTGTTTTCTATGTCTGTGAGACTGTTTCTGTTTTGTAAATAAATTCATTTGTGTCTTTTTTTTTTTAGATTCCACATATGAGTGATATCATGTGGTATTTTTCTTTCTCTTTCTTACTTCACGTAGAATGACGATCCCCAGGTCCATCCATGTTGTTGCAAATGGCATTATTTTATTCTTTTTTTATGGCTGAGTAGTATTCCATTGTATATATATCCTACAACTTCTTTATCCAATCATCTATTGATGGACATTTTGGTTGTTTCCATCTTGGCTATTGAAAATAGTGCTGCTGTGACCCTTGGGTGCATTTATCTTTTGAATTAGCATTCCCTCCAGATGTATGCCCAGGAGTGGGATTGCTGAATCCTAGGGTAAGTCTATTTTTAGTCTTTTGAGGACTCTCCATACTGTTTTCCTTAATGGCTGCACCAAACTACATTGCCACCAACAGTGTAGAAGGGTTCCCTTTTCTCCACATCCTCTCTAGCATTTATAGTTTGTGGACTTTTTAATGACGGCCATTCTGACTGTTGTGAGGTGGTATCTCATTGTAGTTTTGATTTGCATTTCTCTGAAAATTAGGAATTTTGAGTATTGTTTCTTGTGTTTTTGGCCATCTGTATGTCTTCATTGGAGAATTGCTTGTTTAGGTCTTCTGCCCATTTTTGGATTTTTTTTATTATTAATTTGTATAAGTTGTTCATACATTCTGGAAATTAAACCTTTGTCAGTCACATCATTTGCAAATATTTCCTCCTACTTCATAGGTTGTCATTTTGTTTTGTTTATGGTTTCCTTTGCTGTGCAAAAGCTTATCAGTTTAATTAGGTCCCACTTGTTGATTTTTCCTTTTATTTCTATTGCCTCTATAGACTACCCTAGGAGGAAATTGCTAAGATTTATGTCAAAGAATGTTTTCCCTATGTTTTCTTCTAGGAGATTTATCATGTCTTATCTTATATTTAAGTCTTTAAGCCATTTTGAGTTTATTTTTGTGTATGGTGTGAGAGAGTGTTCTAACTTCATTAATTTACATTCAGTTTTCCCAACATCACTTTCTGGAGAGACTATCTTTACTCCATTGCATATTCTTGCCTCCTTTGTTAAAGATTAATTGACCATTAAGTGTGTGGGTTTATTTCTGGGCTCTCTGTTATGTTCCATTGACCCATATGTCTGTTTTTGTGCCAACATCACTGCTGTTTTGATTCCTATAGCTCTGTAGTATTGTCTGAAGTCTGGGAGGGTTATTCCTCCAGCTTTGTTCTTTTTCTTCAGTATTGGTTTGGCAAATCTGGGTCTTTTGTGATTCCATATAAATTTTAGGATTATTTGTTCTAGTTCTGTGAAAAATGTCGTGGGTAATTTGATGGGGATCACATTAAATTTGTAGATTGCTTTGGGTAGTTTGGCCATTTTAACACTATTAATTCTTCTAATCAAAAACCATGGGGTATCTTTCCAGCATGATACATGTTCTCACATACCCTTTGTGTGAACTGTGCATCTGTAATGAGCTTGTCCTCTGGTGTCCCCCAGTCCCGGCTCTTGGGCAAAGTTTTAGAACTTGAGAAGGATGGACATGTTTTAGAAGTGTGCTTTGCACTTGACTATATCCCTGGAGTGGTGGTGCTTTGCACTTCAGTCTCACTGGTTTCCTCTCTATATACCACCAGCATCTCATTCCTCCTAGATCACTCAGTCCTGGACCATATTAGACTCTAGGGTGGAAGCCAGAGCTTTATTTCACTTCCCCTTGTCCTCTTAGCTCCTCTCCCCTTCTTCTAAGAAAAGACCAGAAACTTTAGGTGCATTATCAAGAGAATAACATTCAGCAGCCTAGAAAAATGACAACTCCCCTGGGGTCTAGTGGGAGACAGGAGTACCAACAGCTTGTTTCTTGAGGCCAAGGAGGAAAGAGGCCTTTGAGGCACCAGGCTGGTAGGGATGGTGGTAGAGATGAGAGATAGAGAACCCTCTTTTGAGGAAGTGGAGGGAGGCACTCCTGGGAGTTTTAATAAGTTCCTGTGGATACTCTTTAATATTTGAAGGAGAAGGGGGAAGATTAGAAACTCCTGGGCTTTGCTTCTTTAAAAATGCTGCTCTAAGGCTGTGATTTTATATGCATTATGATATAATGGGCTGACTATACAGGGCAGGCAGTTATTACATGGCTTTTTTGGTCTCATTACGAATGTAATTCCAGAGTTGTTACTCTCTTGAGGAACCTTGCCAGGGTTTCAGTTGCACCTCTGTATGTATCTATGGTGTGAGTTAGAGTTCCCTCATCTGTCTTCATCTATTCAGAGGAGGGAGACTCTAGAAAACTCTGGGGGCAGGAAGTGGGAAGGAGAAAACACAGATGTAGCAAGAAGTTATGTCCTCTGAGAGTACATGCAGATGTATTAGTGAACAGTATGAGGAGAAAAGATGAAAAGGGAGAAAGTGGGTACCATGGACTGAATGTGTCCCCCACCCTCAAATGCATGTATTGAACCCTAATCCCCAATATGATGGTATTAAGAGGCGTGGCCTTCGGAAACTGATTAGGTCATGAGGATGTGGCTTTCATGAATGGAATTAGTGCCCTTATAAAGGAAGCCCTGGTGAGTTCTCTTGCCTCTTCCATCATATGAGGACAGTGAGGACAGACATCTATGAGCCAGAAAATGGACCCTCACCAGACACCAAATCTGCTGGGGTCTTGATCTTGGACTTCTCAGCCTCCAGAACTGTGAGAAATAAATGTTTAAGCCACCCAGTCTATGATATTTTGTTACGGGAGCCTGAGCTGATTAAGGCAGTGGGTGTCTTAGCTCTTTATATTTGTTTTTGCTCTTTTTATAGCACTAGGAAATGTGTTTTTCTGGGCCACATTCTTCCCACCATGATTCAGATGGACGTTGTTGTCATGTTTGAAAATCACTTGAAATGATAATTGGTGTTATTCTGCAAGCACTTACTAAGAATGACAAAACTATTTACATGCTGGCGATACTGTGCCAGAAAAATTACTAAATAAATTATATTTTTTTCCTTTCACAAAATCAGAGTTACAAAGAGCAATGTATTAGCCATTTTCTTTGCCAAGGAATGTGAGAGGTGATGTTCTGCTTCTTTAAAATTCATGTTAATGACCTTAGACATTGGGTTTCCAAAGGAAAGAGTCTTTGCATTGTCTATACAGTACCTGGGTGTTTTTGTGCTGAATTTGCTTTAAATATAACCTCTACAGTTTGATTTCAATCATGTAAAATATATATACCATGAAGGCTGGAGGAGGGGACAAACACAAATGCTTTTCATTAATTTTCTCTGGGCGTAGATGTTCTGGGTGATTTTATGTATTCATAGTTCTGTTTCCCAAATATTTTGCAGTTTGTATTCATAACTTGAAAAATAAAAAGTTACTATTAACAAATCACTCTATAAATTTTGATATGCCATATGATTGCAAGTATTTAAAACATATGAAGCAAAGACACTGCAAGTTGAAAACACCAAAATATTAACAATAATTTTTATTGAGTTGTAATCCTTCTTTATTTTACAGTTATTCCATAATGAACAGGAGCTACTTTCATAATAGAAAAATTATTTTAAGAACGAATTTATTAGACTTGATCCAAAGAAATGCCAAAAGGGTCAGGCCAGCTTAACATTTTCTCTCTCACAGTAGCATTCTAGAGTCTGTTTTGAAAGGGCATGTTTTTCCCTGATAACGATCTCAGGAGGTTGAAGGACATACCCTAAACACCTTTAGCTTCCTTTAATAATAACTGATTTGAATGTATTATCCTCATGTTTTTAGAAATTCTTCTTGAATCTCACTGTGACTCATCTTGAAGAAAATAAATGCATTCGTGCCTAGTTTTAATAAAAGTCCTATGGAAAGTATGGCTGAATTAATGTCTTAATTCCTTGTTACTGGGGAGCTTTAGGGAGGGATACCAGTCATAATCCTTTACTCTGGGTGAGAGTTAAGGGTGATAGTCTCAAATGGAGTGGGGAAAGGGTCAGTTTTCTTGAGGGCCTGGAGGCTGACCATCAATGGAGGGAAGGAAGAGTGAGGCTGCAGATCACAGCTGAGAAGGGGGACAAGTTCAGTGTTCAGGAAACAGTGTTAGTGTCATCAACCAGGAAGAGGCAGGAATCAGGAGAGAAGGAATAAGTTAGGACATAGGGTTTAAACTAGTAAACTCTGTCCCAGATTTAGTTCTGCCACGTGTCTAGCTTTGGGTAGGTCACTTAATCTCTTTGACTCTCTGTTTCCCTGTCTTTGAAATAGTTGTGACCCAGATGTCAGCTGAGAGCATCCTATTTTTTGACCCTAAATAAGTCTGGCTTCTAGGTAAAGTCCAATGTCTTCTCCTATAAGTTAGGATTAGAGACTTGAAAATAATAACTCAGAAAGGGGGAATTCTTGTCTCTCTCCCAGTAAAGTCCAGTGATGGACAGTCCAGGGTTGACATGATGGCTCTAACACCTGGGATTCAGGCTGCTTCCAGCTTTTCCATCTACTCTCTCTAGGGTGTGTTCCCCATCTGCATGGCCCCAGTTGGAATTCCAGCCATTATTTCAAGTTCCAAGCTGAAGAAAGAAGGAAAAGAGATATAGGAAAAGGCGAAAAGGATGTATACTATCTATCTTTTATGAAAGTAGCCATTATGCAAGGCAGTCCCCTGCATAAGAGGCCCTCTGATGCCAGCTGGTAAAAAGAATCTTTTAGTCATTCTCCCACATCGGAATAGTAATAATATTCATCTTACAGTGTTATTATAGTATATAATTTAGGGCTTGGCACAATAGCACCTAGCAGGTAATCAAGATTTTTCTTAATAACTCATATTAATTAAATTATTACACTCACATTAATGGAATAATGCTAAATTATAACTCATTGTTGTGAAACTCAAAACAGGCTGGGAATAATCTTGAATGGCCACGGATCTGTTCTTATTGGGTGCTGGCTGGGCAACTTAACCATATCAGAGGTGCATGGTCAGACCTGGCAAATATGGCTATAAGTAACTCCCTATTCTTAGTCTCATTTAGTCTTTTAAAGAAGCCTAAAATATTACCCATGTGCAAGTTTCTTTTACAGGCGATTAATAATAATCGCTCAGTAAGTCAGATTTACTGAGAGCTAAATCTGAGTTGGGCACTGAACTAAGCAATTTCTGAGCATTGTCCTGTTAAATTCTCACAGTCTTTCAGGACAAGTGCAGATAGTCAAGTTGCATGTGTGGAACTGAGGGTTACAGAGAGGAAGGCATGTTTTCAAGGTCACACAGCTAGGGGGTTGTAGAGATCAAAGGCAAATCTTCATCCCTTAACCACTCCACTATGTGGCCCCCAAGCATCCTTCTCATTGTCCTCAAAGGTGTCATATCTGTTTGAGGGTCCAAGGACACCACTCAGTGTCAGCATTCCCAAATGTGGACATGAGTTTAACTTTGTAAGGCCCAGGCTCTCTTGAGAATCGATGCGCTGCGTGCCCCAGGGGAGGTTCTTAGCACAGATCAAGTTCAGCCACAGCTTTTACTCTTTGCCACTTGCTCCACAGTGTCACTTTTGAGGGGTTTGAAAAGTCTCATGTTGCTATTATTTACTCCACGTGCATTGTTTATCTCCAGTTTGTCAGTTAGGTCTAGCATGTTCTATGTGTTTAACACAATTTTCCCTCTTATCCCTTAGCCCACAATTTTCAAAGGACATTTTGTGGGTGAGAACATCATCAATGTATTTATCGGTAAAGATGATTCTTTACAACCTCTTTTATTTTGAGGTTTGTCTTCCCCCGTCTCCCCACCCCCAGCAAATCACTGATTCGTTAGCAGGCGTCTTTTCTTTACTAAATATAAAACTAGCCAAAAAAAAAAACCCTCCATGAAAAGATGACTAGCAAATAAATATGCTATAACACTACAAATAAACATGGAAAGTATTCAATCTGCCTTGTAATCAAATAAATGCTTTTTTGAAAATATAAAGAGGTAACTTGCTTGCCTATTATATCAGCAAAAATGGTTTATAAATGGTAATACCTAATACTTGCAACACTGTGGTGAAAATAGTATTCTTTATTCCAGTGAAAATGGTGTATGTAACCTTCGAGAAAATAGCACTACACTATATACGAAGTGCCCTAAAAATGTTCACAACTGGTGATTTAATAGTTCCATGTCTAGGAATCTTTCACAAGAAACTAATATGGAAGGGGAAATTTATATGCACAGATAGGTTACTTTCATTATGATTTATTTAAAAAACTCCAAAACTAAATATTGAACTGTAAGAGAATGACTAAATAAATGTGATGTCTTTAATTGTGGAATACTATGCAGTTGTTAAATATATATAGTTATATACTTAGGAACAAATATTTTAAAAAAAGGAAAGAAGTTTTTGGGAATACCATAATTACAGCTCTATGCAAAGATTAGGATAAAGAAAGTGAGAAGAAAACATTTAGTTATACGTAAAGGCTCATCACTACTTCATTTCCATAAGAAGTTCCACTGGGTGCAAAATAAAGTTATTTTGTGAAATATAGCTTGTCATATTTGTTTATTATGACTCGTCTTTGGGCATTAGTGTCACTCCTTAGAATTGGAAGCAAAGAATTGGTGACTTTCTGCACAGAAATATGGCCATGATCTGGAAGAACCATGGTGTAGTGGCACTAAATAAGTGACTGTGTCAGAAGTTGTACCCCATCCAAATTCTAGATTTTTACTGACATCAGAAGTTTTCACCAAGTAGGGAGATTGCTTTGTTGAAGGAATATGTTGCTTTTGATAGACCAAAGCCTTAAAGCCAGGTAGCAGGGGTTAAAACTCATGTACACGTCTCAGTGTAGCTTTCGTGGAATGGTCATCTGAAATTGGCTTAAAGTAGAGAATCCTTTCAGTAAAAATTTCATCAAACAGGCACTGTCTCTTTGTGTCGACAGAGATGCATGAATGGCAATTTTATTGGCACACACTTTGGAAACTCTAATTAGTGTAAATAAAGCAGAACATATATAAAAGATACATAGCTGGAGATGTTTTCAAAATGATTCCAGTTGCTACCAAACACTTATTTTCAGTTCAGGTTTCACATTGCAAACTTACAAGAAACCCATCTCTTTTTAGGAAAGAGCTTTTGTGACACATTAGAACAACATACGCTCTTGAGGAAAGAAGAAATTGATCACACCAAAACAATAGTTGAGTTATGGTTGTGAATTTGAGGATGAGGATGAAGCATTTTATTTGAATTTTCTAAACTTTCTAAATATTATTTCTCTGGACTAAACATGAAATTAATTCTGGTTGATTCTGAAGAAATTCAAATACCCACTATGCCTTTTAGCTTAAAAAAAAATCAAAGCTTTTTCAAAGTACATAGGGTTGCTATTACTGAGTATAATCCAAAATCTGTGCTATAGATTAAGAAAGCAATTTCTAAAAGCATTTGGTCAAACTTGTTTTGGAAGAAGGCAATACCAAAAGAGTAAATGTATGGCCTTCAAAAGGGATAAATTCATGGATCTGACCGTTTTTGTATGTGTGTTTCAAAAGCAATCATGTTTTCTTATAGGCTTATTTATGCATGTAGCTGTCTGATTTTCTTTTAAAAGACTGTTCTAGTTAACTATTGTTACATAATGCAGCGTGAAATCTTAGTAGCATACAACAGTAAGCACCTAGTTAGCTCATGGATGGAAGTTAGGTGGAGGTCAGCTCATTTGGGCTGGGTTCAGCTGGGCGTCAGCTGTCAGGTTGCAGTGTCTGGGGGTGGTTCTGCTTCTCACTGCAGGTCTTGTTTAGATCGGCTCCACATGTCTCTAATCCTCCCTGGAGCAACCATCTAGCTCCAGTCAGTGGGGCTAGTTCTTCCTATGGCAAGAGCAGAGGAACAAGATGGCAATCAGAAAAATTCACGTCTTGGTTTTGGGCTGTCAATTCCTTCCTCTGCCACTGATGAAAGCAATTCACATAGTAGAGCCCAACATTAAAGGCAGGAAATACATTCTGGCCATGGTGCAGCCGTGGCAAGGGAGGGGTGAAGCATTGGAACCCATCTTTCAGTCTACCACGAAGAAGGTGAAAAGATGAAAGATAGTGTCATGAAGCTTGAAAATGATCTGATGGCAAATTAGGTACCCAAATGGCAGAGGGCGATAATTTGAGAAGAAGCAGTCATTCTGCTGACTCTTTCTGTGTCTGACTGAGAGCCCTAACTTTGCCCATTCTGTTCAATTAAAGAACTCAGGGCAGCAACTTAGGAGAATAGAGTGAATGTCTCATACTGAATCTTTCAGTCATTTTGACCAAAGCGGCAGAAATAGAAGGCTTCTGAATACTGCCCCGAGTAAAACTTTTAGAAAGAAATATTGATTTCTTTTTTCTAGTCTAAAACAAGCCCAGTCTATGCCAGGCTAAGAGTACTTGACGGATCTTGTATGCCAATGTAAGAAATGCAGACAGTTGGCTACTAGCAGATCAGTGCTGGTGAAGGGAAGTGTTTGTGCCCCATAACAAGGGAATATGAACAAAAGGACTTCATTGGTTTTCTCCATCACCTGATTTGACACTGATTTCCAATTTTTAAAAAAGGAGCAAAAATTAGTTGACTCCCCATGGAGTCAAACATGAGAATGGAACAGCTGCTACCACAGCACAGATGGCAATTTTTAGAGGGTTTATGAAGGAGAAAGAGGACCTTTCCTCTCTAAGTGAAACTGCTTGTTTAGGATCTTTTCTCTTCAACATTATACTCTAGTCAAGAAGTTGCTACTATCTCAATTTTTTAAAACTATAGATTTAACAACAAATTAAGTGAAGTATAAAAAAGGAAGTAAATCTCTCTAAGTGCTAGGACATATGTACCTTTAACAGATATAATAAATCTTCTTTTATTCTAAGAAAACTCGGTTTTGAGTTCTGGTTGTGGTGCCAACAGATTCAGTGGCTTCAGGAAGTATTTTAGCTTCTCTTAGCATCATCCCTATCTGGTTCCTTATCTGTAAAGTGAGGCTAGATACAGATGTCAGCTGGGACAGCTGGCTTCCTCCAGGTGGCATGGGGGTCACCAGGGATGTGGAGCTAGTTCTCCATTTTGCAAGTAGAGAAACTTTGAAAAGAAAAACAAGCCCATGTAATAGCATGGTTTAGAAGGCAATTTCTGAAGGCTAGCTGGATGGGAATCCGGCTCTGTCAGTATGACCTTGGGCAAATTGCATTAACCTTCTGAGCTTCAATTTTTGCATCTATTATGTGTGTAAAAATACTGCCTGCTTTGGTGGTTGTTGCATAGTATTCACAAAGTGGTCAACCTAATGGTTTATAGTAAACACTCAGGGAATGTTAGCACACATGTGGCTTCTGACCTAACATCCCCCTTCCTTTTTCTTAAAAGTATGTTATTTTTGTTCATGTGTCCACCCCTCCTCCGTGCAGCCCATGGAGGGGAGTCTAACTGACCTCAGCTTTTGGGGTGGTATGAACCCAGCTTTTATTCCATCAGAATGGCCTGGAGGGCTTGGAGGACTTGTTAAAAAAAAAAACACAGACTGCTGAGCTTCTCCCCTGTAGTTTCGATTCAGTAGGTCTGGGGCAGGGCTGAGAATTTTATTTCTAGCAAGTTCCCAGGTAGTACAGATGTTGCTGGTCTGTTTAACATTTTCTCTGATTGGCAATATACTAACCTCTTTGCACATATCATATTGTTTAAACTTCAAAATTACCCAGTGAACCAAGTGTTCTTGTTATGCCCATTTTGAAGATGAATAAAGAGGCCCAGAAAGGTTAGTTAACTTGCCCAGTATCACGCAGCTACAGATAGAGCAGGATCTGAGTTCCAGGATTTCTGTATCCTAATCCAAAGGCCAAGCCATAATTGCTTCATCACACTGTCAATGGCAGGAATCTTCTTTTCCAGTGAATGCTGTCCAGATGATCTGTAGCAGAGTGTTAGGACACCTGGGAAGCTGGATTAATACTAGAGGTGGTTAACTACTCATGGAGTTGAGAAAAGGGAGGGAAAGAATTTTGATGAAGTGGTTTATGAGGTCATAAATGTTCATAAAGTGGGGGCCAATGAATTATCTCTTTTCCAGAAAAAAGGGTAGCACTCTGTGCTGCTCTTCTCTGCACAGGACCCCTGGACCCCTGTCAAATTCCTGCTCTCTATTCTCCCCTCTCTAAACCCAATTCACTCAGTTACCCTTCCATTCTGCCCACCTGTGTTCACCTCCATTTTACCTTAACTGAACTTAGGTCTTCTCAGATCTTCTCAGTCACATCTTTACAGACAAGTGTTAGCTTACATCTTCAGCGGCTTAGTCTCACCCATTTCAAACATACAAATAAGTACAGAGAATAACTTATCCGGCACCATGGCCCATCACCCAGAATTACCAGAGGTTCACATTTTATATATTCACCTCATCCTGAGGTGAGTGGGGATCATTTCCCATACTTGCTTTTTAAGTTTTACTAACACGGAGGATTGTTTCATGTGTTTAAAAAGTTGAAATTTTATGTAAAAAATTAAAAAGTTTACTTAAATGACAAATCTGTATCTATTGTGCAAATCATTTTGCAATTTTCTTTTTCCCATCAGCATTGTATCAAGATTTAGTTCATTGTAAGAGCTTAAAGTGTTCCATTCTGTGAATAAACCTCATTTTATAGTCTGTTCTGATAAGCACTTTGTTCCGGTTTGCTTCTTTTGAGAAATAGTACTATGCATGTTTTTATACATCTCTCCCTGTATGCATGTGCCAAGTTTCCTTTAGGGTAGAAACCAAAGGTGGGACTTGCCAAGTCAAAAGTGTGTGCATCACTCTCTACTTACTAGGTATTTTGTCTTCCTGTGAGGGCACTTGTGAGTTTCCATTTCCCACACACTTGCCATCAATTTGTGTTAATAGATTAACCATTGAAAAAGTATTTTACTTATATTGTGAAAAAAATAGATCATACTTTCCCCACTAATTTTACAGCCTCTTTAGTCACATACTAATTTCTAGTACATAAGCCCAGTGTGTTTCCAGGCTCCTGCTCTGTTCCAGTTGCACACTCTCTCACCTTATCCTGTGATCTGACTTTATATCTTTTTTTCAAACTGAAGGATAGTTGGTTTACAACGTTGTGTCAGTTTCTGGTGTACAGCATATTTCAGTCATACATATACACACATATATTCATTTTCATAATAAATCTTCATATCTTCTAAAGTGCATTCCCCTTCAAGATTCTGATTTTTCTTCAAAATTGTCCTGGTTCTTCTTTGCCCCTCTGTTGTTCTGTGGGAATTTTAGCATCAGCTTGATGAGATCTACGAAAAACCTTCTAGGAAGATTTGACTGGAATGCATTCGCTTTACAGATTAATTTGGAAAGAATTGTTATCTTTAAAATATTGAGTCTTTCTTATTCATTAATATGCTGCATTTTCCATTTTTTTTAGGTTTTAAAAATTTATATTCTTCAATAAAATTTTACACTGTTTCTATAATATTAATGAATGTCTTTTGTCAGCTATGTTCTTGTGTACCTTATATTTTTGTTGCTACTGTGATTGATGTGATGTTTAAATTGTATTGTTTAATTGGATATTGCTGGTGTATAGAGATGTTATTGATTTTTGTATATTATTTTGTATCCACCAAGCTCTTATTACTTTTAATAGTTTTTTATATAATCTCATAGATTTTTCCATGCAATCGTATCACCTGTGAATAACGACAGTTTTGACTCTTCCTGTTCACTCTTTATCTATTTTTGCTTTGGTTAGTACATTTAGGAAAATGTTGAATACAAGCAATACTAAAGGGCATCCTTATTCCTTAAAATGGAGTGCTTTTAACATTTTACTATTCAGTATGATATTTGTTGAAGTTTTTTGGGTAGATACCCTTTATCAAGTAAAGTTCCCCTCCAGTCCCGGTTGCTAAAAGTTTTCACTTGTGTCGATGTTGAATTTTGTCTGTTCTCTATCTTCATCTTTTGAAATTATTACCTGGGGTTTCTCCTTTTATCTTGTTAGAATTGTGTGATTACTTTCATTGATTTTCTAATACTAAATCATCCTTGCATTCTTGAAATAAGCCTTACTTGGTCATGGAGTATTTATTTTTAAATACTTCACTGCATTTAGTTGCTAATAAATTATTTAAGACTTTTACATCTATGTTCATGAGTGATTCTGACTTGCAGTCTTCGTTTTTTGCATCCTCCTTCTCTGGTTTGGGCACTAAGGTTGCATAGCCTCCTATAATAAGTTAGGGAGCGTTTCCTCTTTCTGTATGCTTGGTAACATTTACATAAGTTAGGAAATATTTGTTCCTTGCAGGTTTGGCATCTACCTGTACAATCATTGTGGCCCTTCTTTTTGCAGGGTAGGGAGGGCATAGGTTTTTAATTGGTGATTCAACTTCTTTAAAAATCATGTCTGTTCAGATTTTCTGTATTTTTTATAAGAGAGTTTGGTAATTCAAAGTTCTTTTTTGAAAAATATATGGCTTTCTAGGTTTCAGGTTTGTTGACATCAAATTATTTAAGCATTCTCTTAAGATGGTTTAAATGTTGAATGTATCTGTAATTATATATATATTTCATGTCTAGTATGGCTAATTTGTACCTGAGTTCTTTTTCTTATTCAGTCTTGCCAAAGGATTGCCTTGTTTATGGTCTTTGCAAAAACCCAGGCTTTGGTTCTGTTGACCTGCTTTGTTTTGTTCTTTGTTTCTATATGATGAATTACTGCCCTTCTAGTTTTTATTTCCTTTCTTCTACTCCTTCACTTGGGTTTACTATTTTTTCATTTTGTATTTTGTTGAACTAGATGCTAATGTCATAATCTTTTGATTTTTCTTCTTATCTAATCTATGTATTTACGGCTACAATTGCCCCTTTGTACTGAATATTGATAGTTGCATACGTCAACTTTGATATGTAGTACTTTTATTGCCATTCAGGTCTGAATAGTGATAATTTTCTTTATGATTTATTTGTGGTCTTATAAATTATTTATGAGATATTTTAGAATTTCCTAAAATGGTTTTAAGTTTTATTTTTATACTATTGATTTCTAATATTATAGTTCTTTGGTCACAAAATGTGGTGTGTATGTTACAGAATGTTTTGAATTTGAATCTTGCTTTGTAGACAAGTAACCAGTCAAATTTTGGTAAATCATTCATGTGTGATTGAAAATAAAATGTATTATTTAATTTTTGGCATAGGATATATATTGCAGTCCATTGGTAAAGTTTATTAACTTTTTATACAGCAGTTAGTGCAAGATGTTAAAATCTTCCCCTAATGATTATGAATTTATTCACTTGTGAGTTTTTCATTTTTGCTTTATGTATTTTGAAGCTATGTTATGAAGTGTATACAGATTCAAGATTTTTATATCTTTTAGAAAAAAATTATTCACTTTATTACTGCATAGTAATATTTTTAATGACATGTTGTCTCCTGTAAATGTATTTTTGCCTAATTTAATATGACTGTGTCAATTTTATTTTCACTAGTATTTGCCCATTGTATAATTTTGCACTTTTTTACTTGTGATCTTTTTGGCATAGTGTTTAGGTGTGCCTCTTGGAAGCAGTATATAATTGGAGACTATATATTTTTAAAAACCATTATATTTTTGTATATTTTTGTCATTATCGGTCTCTATTTCCACCATTTTATTTTGTACTTTATAATTACCACATATTTCTTTGATTCTTCATTCTCTGTCTTGTGTGTGTGTGTATGTGTGTGCTTGTGCCTGTGTTTGATGGTGTCTATTAGATTCATTGAGTGTTCTTTATCCCTGTTGCCTTCGGATATCCCCTTCTACTCCAGACGTTATATACTATTATATCTTTTTAGGTGTTTTCATTCCTTTTTTGCATGCATACTTGCCCTAAAAAGTCTAAATTTAATCAATATCCCTGTTCATTTCATGAAAAAGCAGTAGCTCCTGCTTTTCATGTTTTTATTTTGTAGTATTTAATTCTACCTGTGAAACACACACACATAGGATTAATGAATATTTTTTGGCGTTCTTTTATACAGTTGATGGTTCCCTAGTTTCTTTGATTCTTTGCTCTAATTTTTTTCAACTCCTCACTTAATTTTCTTGTTTATGAGGAACATCCTTGAGTACGTTTTTCAGAGAGGGCCTGTGAATGGTAAGTTCTTTCAATCTCAGTCTTTGTTAATCTGAAACGTATTTATTTTGCTCCCATTATATTGTTTCTAATTGAGTGATAATTAAGCTATAGTAAAAAACACACAATTGAGTTCAATGAGTTTTGATAAACTACCACCAAGACAGGATGTACATTTTCATCACTCCCCAAATTGCTTCTTCCTGTCAGTTCCTGCCCTCCCACTCCATCACAGAGACAACCACTGGTTTTCTGTCATCATTAGATTGGTTTTGTCTCTTCTAGAACTTCATAAAAATAGAATCATGCAGTATATACTTTTGTACTTGGCTTCTTTCACTCATGTTGTTTTTGCAGTTCATCAATGTGTTACGTGTTTAGTACTTACTTTTAAAAAAAAATTGTGAGTAGTATTCCATTATATGAATAGACCACCCATTTGTTTCATATTCCTACTGATAGACAGTGGATTTTCCTACATACCAGTTCTATCCCTAGGCAGGTGTCTGTTGTTCTGGGACCTTAAACTGTCATTCAAGAAGCCAAAACCTATTCTCTGACACTGTCTAATAATAATAAGCTGCTTTACTTCCTGGACTCTGATTCCTCTTTTATCTTTCACATTTCTTACCATTACTTGGGATAAAAACATTAATGCTACTCATCAGTTCTTTCAGTTTTTTGCTTGGTCTTTAAGAAGTATCTCATAATCCAAGACTTTTTAAGATGGTGCGATTTTTTTCCCAAATTATTCAGCAGGAGTTGGAACTGGTTGATGCATGGGATAACTGTTAATGGGATCCTTTATACCTAATAATCAGTCATGACATTTTAAAAGCATTTACCATGTATAACTTATTTAATTAGTACTTAATTTAGATGATATGTAATCCTCACCACAATCCTATGATTATGCCCACTTAACAGATAAAGACACTGAGGTTTAGATAAGCTCAGCCAGGTGACACATCTAGTAAATAGGAAGTCAAGATTTGAATTCAAGTCATCTCTATATCTTGCTTTCTTAAACATTGTTTTACATGGCTGGACAGTAGACTCTATTTTTAGCCTTGTCAGGGCACCTCCATACCTTTTGTCAGGGTAATTACTGAGGGTATCCTTCCTTCTGGGGCCAAGTTACCTGCAGATTATTCTTTCTGTTTCATGATTCATGAGCTGCTATATCTTCTCCAGGAAGTGTGGCTCACTCTCTAGGAGAGTCTCATTTTTGGGCAAAGGTCCTCTGTTCAGAGAACATTTTCCTTCCCTTTTTTCTTAGGAGTAACCAACTTTGCAGTAAACAAGAAGGAAAAACCAGGAGAGAGGAATTCAATCTCTGTTTTTACAGGCAGGCCCAAGTGCTAGTCTCTTGGCTTCTCGAAGACCTTTTGGTTATTTAGGGATTATTTTCACAGTGCAGTTGGGCATTCAGTTAGAGTTTCTAGGATTAATTAAGCAGTGGTAATTAGCTGAGTCTTTGGCCTCTGTGGAGCAGTTTGTAGTTGGTTATTTCCAAGTTATCATGATGATGACTTTAAATCTCTCAAGGAATCTTACACAATTTCTTTCTTATACTTTGAAAGTAGCAGAACTGATTTCCCAGAGAATTTTGGTGCCCTGTTTATGTGAGTAAAGATAATAAGTATAGATGAGGTAGATAAGCGAATTAGCTGCTTGTAATTCAAATTTTCCCAGATTGTCCATGAACTCACGGCATAAGAGGGCGGAAAAAACAGAATACAGTGAATGGAGAAGAAATATGTTGAAATTTGGTTTAGAGAGCAAGTGTGAAATAGAAGGAAAATGCAATTGTTGGAATATTTCAGGTCAAATCCAGTATTGGAGAGAGACTAACCATAGGGAAAACAGTGAAGAGAGGATGGAGAAAGGTGAGGAACAAAGTGTGTGAGAAATTGATTCTGACTCTCAGAAAATGAAGGGTGATAAAACACCCTAAGTTCACATGGAAAGGATGTGGATCAGGAAGACTCAACCTGGTTTGGTGAGTCATGACTCTGAGTGACTAGAGAAGAAGTTAGAAGATGATACCAGAGTTTTGATTTATGCCTACAGAGAACAACTCAGTATTCAAAGCAAAGAGCTAGAAAGAATGAAAAGCCTCAAGGTAGAATTTGGATCTGTTCTCTTGTCCAAACTACTCTTGTTCCATGGAGGCAGGTAAATGGAATCATGCACAGTTTGATCTTATAATACCCATGGGGGACCTCTTACCTTTTTGAAAGCTTAAGGGAAACCCCTGTCTGTATTGAGGCTCAACCATCATAAATATATAATGGTTACAGACACATGTCCAGAGGTGTCTACAAGTTTAGAATCTTCAGGACAGCCCATCAGGCTGGAAATCCAGCAGGAGTTGATTTTGCAGTCTTGAGTCTGAAGGCAATGTGGAGGCAAATTCCTTCCTCTTCAGGGAACCTCAGCCTTTTCCTCCGAAGGCCTTCAACTATTGAATGAGGGCCACCCACATCATGGAGGGCAATTTGATTTACTCAGGGTCTACTGACTTAAATGTCAGTCTAAATAATACTTTCATCTAGACTGGTGTGTGAGCAAACAACTCGGTACCACAGACTAGTCAAGCTGACATGTAAAATTAACCATCACAGGAAGGGAGGAAAGATGCTCTCTCTCACCTTTCTCCTCTTCTTCTTCTCTTCTCCAGCAGCTAAGCAGGATCTGAACCCTTAGTAGTGGTGATGGTGATAGGTCAGGGTTGCCCCAGGGGGTGTTAATGTTCAAGTCTGGGCATTGGTGGCTGCAGCAAAGGAGTAAGACCAGAAACATTAACAGCACAACAGGGAGCCATAGGGAACCCATGATGTTGGGGACAGCATCTCTACGTACCCACTACAGACAAGGGGTGAAACCAGAGCATGGGTGGGTGGGAGGTGGAGGCTGGGCAGAGTTAGAGTTTTAGAAAAAAACTAGGTGGGATCCTCTGAGATGGTGATCTGGGCTTTGATTTTCTCCATGGTGGGCCTGGACTCAGAGACACAGGTCTTGTGGCAGGTCAGAGGATTTTCATAAGGCTTCTGTAAAGTGCTATAATTAAAAGGTTTTTGGAATTATCCATGGGCAATGCATTAATGCCACTCCAGCACCTTGGCCTCCTCACTCAGCTGCGATGTACTGAAACAGAATTCTGAGCCACAACAATGGGATCAACTGATTTTGTTGTTAAGTAGCTTCTAAGAGCATTTTGAAGTCTCAAAAATGCCACCGAGGAAAAGCTCTTCTAATCCCTTTCTCCCCTTTCCAGCTTCCCCCCTCTGTTGGCTGCAGAAATAGATTAACATTTGTTATACCTCCATTGTAAGCAGTCAAGCAAGCAATCGGCATTTTATCTTTGGTATTTGATTGAAGGTAGAGGCATTTTTCATTTATATTTTTGCCTGAAGGGAAAGGGGAAGCAGATAAAAAGAAGAAAAGGCACTGCTATGATGTACTTCTCCTGTATATAAAAGTTGTAATCTAATGTCATTCTCTAGCCCTTTTCAATTCGATGAATATTCCTCTATTATCTGACAAAACACTCAGTGCTGGGATATGGTTACCTGATAGGTAGGGGAACATTGCAGTGGCAATAAAGTTGTGTCAGACAGCCTCTAAAATGGTTATGAATGTATCCTCATGCTTTACTTTTACCTTCAAGAGAATAATTTGGATTTATGCATTTGCTGTTCTAGAATCCACTTTGAAAAAACAATTAAAGAGAGACTGTTATTAATTTATTCCAGGTTAAAAATGTAGATGCAAATCTTTATTAATCCAGTACTAAAGGCAATCAATAAATGCATTATGCTGAAGGATGATATTAAAATAAATAGAAATTTGTGCACAAGTAACAACCTTTCCGAGAAAACTCATGTATACTAAGTACAAATGAGTATTAGACGTGCTACAGTGTAGAAATGATGCCTTATATTTATTTAGAGCCTTAGGGTTTTTTTAGGTTATTCTCGTTTATTAATATATATAGGTAACTGATTAACTGACAACATTGTTAACCCTTGTTATCATAATACACTAGTATAGCTATTTTAACATCATTTTTACCAAGATTTGCTTGGTATTTATTGTAGAGGACCAGTAGCTTATTCTATAAACACATATTGAGACCACAGTGAGCTACCACTATGTACTCATCAGAATGGCTCTGGAGCCATGGACACTCATATATTGCTAATGGGAGTGTAAATGCTACAACCACTTTAGAAAACTGTCAGTTTCTTCATTTTGTAAAAAAATGAAATATAGTTGACTTATAATATTATTTTAGTTTTAGGTATATAACATGGTAATTCAATGTTTGTATAGATTATATTCTATACAAAGATATATGCACCCTGATGCTCATAGAAGCATTACTTACAATAGTCAAGATATGGGAGCAATCTAAGTGTCCATCAACAAGTGAATGGATGAAGAATGGATGTGGGGTGTGTGTGTATGTATATATATATATAAATATTACTCAGCCATAAAAAAGAATGGAAATTTTACCATTTGTGACAGTCTAGATGGACGTAGAGGTTATTATGCCTAGAAATAAGTCAGAGAAAGACAAATACTGTATTGTTTCATTTACATATGGAATCTAAGAAATAAAGCAAATGAACAAATATAACAAAACAGAAACAGACTCAGAGATACAGAGAATAAATTAGTGGTTACCAGTTGGGTGAGGAAATGGGGGGAGGGGCAAAATGGGCAAGGATGATTAAGAGGTTAAAAACTATTATGTGTAAAATGAATAAGTTACAGGAATGTAATATACAGCACAGGGAATGTAGGCAATAATTTATAATAACTTTGTATAAAGCCTTCGATTTTATAAGTACACTCACCCACATTGCTCATTTAGGGTATTTTTTTTTTCCAGTTGAGTGGTCCTCTCAACCCTATTTCATAGATGGAGAAAATCTTCTTATGTACCCTGAGGATTAAATTTCAGATCATGGGAATGAGATGGAAAATGAAAATCAAAGAAATGACTACCAAATTTTTTGAAGTATTCTTCTTCAGACAATTTATTGGAGTAAATCAAGAAAAAATATTTTCTTTGAATGGTTTCCATATTTCCATATTCTGACAGTAACTGGTGGCTGCGGGAGGACGTAGAAGACATTAATTAGATTTGCCTGAGGCACATTGATCTGGAGGACACTGTGGTGTTTGACTGGGAAGGGAAACTTAGAAAGAAAATCTAGATTTCAAGGAAATTTGCCAGTCATTGCCAAGTAAGGTTTCTAAGGCAAAATGGAAGAGAAACTTCTAAAGATAAGAGAAGATTGCCATAGGTGCTGGGAGTGAGCAAAAAATTGACAACCAAGTGATTATGTATTTGGCCTCCCCCTTCTTAGTGTCAAAATAAGCAGAATTTGCAGGAATTATTCAAGAAAGACACTCACATATATTAAACATAAAATATATTTTTTTATTATAAAAGCAATCAGTGTTTAGAAAATTAGAAAGTACAGATTAGTCAAAAGAAAATTAAAGATTTCTAAACTCATCACTCAGAAATAATTATACTTTTCTCTTTATATCTAAGTATCATATATATATATATAAAATAAGAGAATAAATGATTATTGAAACTAGTGGTAGAATTTCTTTTATGAGAATAGTCTTTGTTTAGGAAAATTCAATGATAGATTTGCCAGGTATGAAAGAAAATGCCCAAGGATTGGGTTTTGTCGAGAACATTACTGTGCTCAGCAATATCCAGTTTTCTCGTTCTGGATACCCTCACAGTTAGGAAAGCTAATGTGACTAACCCTGACCAATGGACTGTGAATGAAGTGGCTTGCAGGCGTGTGTGTGTGTGTGTGTGTGTGTGTGTGTGTGTGTGTGTCTGTGCGTGAGATGTGTGTCATTTCCAAAACAGAAAATGGAGTAAGATCTAATTGCACTTTCTTTTCAGTGATGTGTTGGAGCTGACATGTGTATCTCTTCCAAATTCTGTGTTTGGTCACTTTATATTGGTCATTAAAAACTGGTCATGATGGGAATATTTTTGATGCTGTTTAGCTATTTTAATATTTGTCATGATGATCATCAAACGATGATATTTGTAATCATGGCATTTACCTTTTCAGAATTAATATCCTTTTACACCGTTCTCTCCTTACTCATCTTCCCTGCTTTCTTAGGATGACTTTCTATGCTTAGGATCAGAATCTAGTGAGGATTTAGGGAGGGGAAGGAGGAGACAGTGGAAGTAGAAAAAGAAGTATAGTTTGTGTGCATATGCTATAACCATCTGGACTTGAAGAATAGCTGCTGATTTTAAAGTATATTCTCTTTTGTTTCTCTTGGCCCTAGTAATGACTCTTTGTTGGGGTCTAGGATAAGAGCCAACTCTTTGCAATGGGAAAGAACACAGAAGTATCAAAATTTATTATTTCAAGGTTGTATGTAAAGAATGGGTTTGCCTGGTGCCGAAAACTCTCCAAAGAGCCCCACTGGCTCACAGTTGTAGTCTTGTCTCTTCCCCTACCTACCACACAGTCTATATGCCTGTCGTACTGAGCTGTTTGAAGTTCCCAATACGTGGTTTTTCTCTTGTGTCTTCAGCTTTGCAATATGCTTTTCCTGCCCAGAATCTCTGTCCTCTCCTTTTTCACTGCTTGTGCTTATAGTTTGAGCTTAGATTTTACTTTCTACCAAAGCTCTGCATCCTCTGAGTAAGTCAGGTGCTTCTCTCCTATGATTCTATCATGTTTGGTGTTTATCATACAGTGTTATGATTTCTGGTCTCCTTATTTGTTTCCTTTGCACTAGACTGGGAGCTGCTGCAGTGTGAAGACTATGTTTGGTTTACTCTACTCACCTTGAATGACATTTGGTGGGTTCTCAGCAAATCAATAAATAAACAATTTAAAAATAACTAATAAACATAAGTCTTTGAGTCTTTGGGTTTACCATATAAGTTCAAATCAATTAGAATACAAATTGTGAGGGCCTGCTTTGGGCTTGTAACTTTGCTAAATGCACTGGAAGATATAAAAATGAATACATTTTAGGCCTTAAGAGGTCACCTTCCACTGAGGAATTTACATTTAGTGATTCTGGTGATATTCCAGTCTTCTGAACTATTGAACAATTGCAGGAGAGGAAGTGGCAAACATTTGGAGGGTTTGTTATTTTTTTGTAGATTCTAGAAACTAAATAAATAACACAGAAGTATCAAAAACTTAAAATCAAAGTTGCAGGTAAAGGAAGATTTGACCATTTAAAATATAATCATACAGGTCTAAGATTACTAATGTATAGATAATTATGGTATTTGTCCTTGTGAAGATACCTAGGCTTCTAAATGGTCATAAAATTACAGTATAACTTTCCCAGCAAAATTTGTTATTTGTTCCTGTTTCATGTTAGTTTTCTGTGTTTGCAGAACTCAATAGAAGCTGTCTTAAGTGTTTTCCTCCTTATTAAACAGTTTTCTAAAATCCATAATTCAGCGAGACAGTAAGTAGTTGCATTTATTTCTATACAATTAAGCTCTGCAGAGCTGACTGTGAATTCAGCGGGGCATTCTTGTGCTAGCCAGTTTTTGTTATCAGCCACACAACATGAAAGAAGATTGCATTTTTCAGCTAATGGAAGAAACTGAAGGAAAATAAAGACTTAAGTATTTTAAGATACTGGTTTGAACTGCAGCCTTGAGAGCCAAAGGTGAAGAACAGTGCAAGTTCTGTAATTGATGCATCAGTTACTTATTTGGGACCAAAGGATCTTGTTTTCCTTTTACATTGAACGAAATTACCCTACTTCTATTTATCTACTGAACCCACACATTCAAATCCTAAAGAAAGTTCCTTTCCTCATCAAACTCTATTCTTCTATCTCCCCATCTCTCCGATTTTAAGTATAATAAGGGCAAAAGTTTGAACTTTAATTTCAGCCTTTCCAAAATATGTCATTAGGAAGCACTTTTGTTTCACAAGAGCTCTTAGGATAAGAAATAACTTTCTATTTTAGAAGGGTCTTCCAACTGCAGTATCCAAAGACATTTAGTTCAAAATGTATGATTTTGATCTGAAGCAGAGATGAAACAAATCACAGATGCACTATGATTTTCTGTCCTGTTTTTATATGTTTTGACTTTTTTTTAAATGTTAGTCTCTAAATGAATTTACTAACATAGGGCAGTGAAGAACATTTTACAGGTAATTTTATTAAATTTGTTTTTTTTGCTCCTATGACTTTTTGATCCAAAATGCTTTTCATTTGGCAATAAGTATAGACTATAACAATTGGAGAAGCCTAAGCATTGCAAAACTCTTCCAGCAAAATCTACTTTTTTCCACTTTCATGCTTTGAAGAAATTGATGCAGGTCAAATCCCATTAAAGTAATGGAGATTTGAGTTGTGATGCTATTTGTCAAAACAGAATTTGACATATCTCTCTAACCAATCTGGTATCAATGGAATTATTCCCTTTTGACCCAACTGATAGGAAGATTAGTTCCAAATGCTTTTCAGCATATTGGGTGTTTTTCCCTGAGCTAACTGTACTCTTCAGAAGTTTTCCTTTAATTGCCTTCAAAAATCTCATTTTCAAATTACAAAGCAAATTCACATACATAGGGACCATGAGAAATACTCCAAGAAGCAGCATCAGTTAAGCTTATTTTCTACATTTCTGCTTGGTGTAAGCTGAAACACTGATGATATGGAATAAATGACCACTATAACTTGACTTTTAATGACAGCTCCATCACTATTCATACTTACTTAAGGGGAAACTAGTTATAATGTTTCAGTGCATTAAGTTCTCAAATTTAATTTTTGAGAGGTGGCTTGATGTAGTGGAGTTAGCTAGAGCTGGGTTCAAATTTTAGTCGCAACACTGGATATGTTACCTTGGGCAACTTAATTAACTCTCTGAGCCTTGTTTTTTGTATTTTGTTTTGCTTTGTTTTTTTCATTAGGAGAATGGGTTAAATAAAACCCACATCACAGCGTTGTCATGAAATTAATTTTAATTACCTATGAAAAGTACCCAGGCTTGTAGCTGGCACATGGTAAGTGATCAATAGTTAGAGTTTCCCCTCTTAACCGCCCACCTCACTCTTCCCTTTCCTTACCCTTCCTGGTTGAGCTGGAACCCTAGATGTTTTCCAAAGTGTAGAATGAGGATACTGAGATTTAAAGGACTGTCAAAGGCTTCCTTGCCCTCAGTACCTGCCTGGAATATTCTCTGAATTTCCTGATTTTAGAAATTAATTTTTGAGAGGAGAGTGAAAGCCTTAGTCCTCTGCTCAAATATGGAAGAAGGTTAAAATGTTAGCTGGCACGCATAAATGGAAACATTCACCATATGTCTACACTCTCAGTTTTGTCCTTGTCTGATTATTAATAGAAATCCTTTTCACCCTCAAAAGTGTCCTGATTTGGCTGATACATTATGTGGTCACCCAAGTTCCATGACAAGAAGTTCTTTTCCTTTTCACTGCTGTATCTGCAGTGTTTAGCATATAGCCTGGTACATGGTTGATGCACAATATATATTTGTTGTACAAATGATGTTATATCTGTTTTCTTAATACTTAATGCAATAGTCTTGATTATAAAAGTGGGACATATTCCTCATGAAAAAGTTGGAAACTTTTGAAAAGGAAAAGAAGAAAATTAAAAAAATGTAATTATTAATCTCACAAGATCAATTGCTTTATCACATAATTAATTGTTTCTTGGAAAACAGGGGTACAAGGATATTTGTAGCAAGGTAGGGTTAGTATATAAAACATACTTGCCACAGTGTCTGCCTTGCTCAGAGCTCCTTCCAAATGGGCAGGCCTAGATTGCTGTGTTGTATATTGTGAGGCTTTACCCTACTGGCTGGGGCTGGCTGTAGAAGGGGTGGGCTTTGTTCCAAGAATAGTTAAACCAGAGGCTGGCTGGACCATGACCTGGTACAAAAGAGTGAGCAGGGCTCATCATATTCCCTCTTTTGAAGTTGAGCTAGAAAATACACTTAGCAGTGGTCTCTGAAGCAGAAGGAATCTATAAAGAGAAGCTATGAGGTAAGGTAGGGCCACGAAGGGTCCCAGCAGGCTGAAGTTATGAAGAAGCAAAAGCTATGAAGGAGCGGAATCTTTGAAGGAGAGGAAAGTTACGTAGAGTGGAGGGAAAGAATAAACCAATCAGTATAGAGAAGAGAAGGGAGCAGGGCACAGAGAGGGACAGAGGTGCCATCAGAGAGAGACTGAAGGCTCTGAGAGAATCAGACAGACAGGAGCTGACCCCTAGTCTGTCTTGGTTCTCAGAAGTTTCTCTGGTTCTGGACAAGTCCATAGGTATCTTTACGGTAATACATTCTTTCTGAGTAAGTCTGTTCTTTGTTTTGCAAGGCAAAGAATCAGTTTGGAGCAAGTGACCCATTACAACAATGGGGTGTATGCAGAATGTGGGGTGCTTTGCAGGATCAAGGTTTTCAATTAGCTTATGATGATGCAGGGGATCTCAGAGAACCTGATTGAAGGATTACCTCTCGACTTCTTAGGAACTACTGTCAGATAGCTACTTTCTTTTATTTCTTTTTCCTTCTGGGATCACATGATCTCTCATCTTTGCTACCTTTGTTCTTTTCCACACTGGTTTCCTTCAGAGGCTTCCCTGAGACTCTGGCTTGCAAGTGACTTGGGGTTATTGTGGCACTGATTCTGGCCCCAACTGTCTATGATGCTGGAGATCTAGTGCCCAGCACTATCTGACAAGCTGCAATCAGTGTTTCTTTTATTTTAAATTCTCGAGAGAGAATCAGATGGTCACTATGCAGATGATAGTTTGACTGCGTTTGAGTCAGATATTCCTCTGATCCAGTGAGCTGTGGCAAAGGTGTGTGAGGCTACATAGCTACCTGCACCATCAACTGGGGCCATGGGTGTTGATTTTCTGATTAGCTGAGACGGGGCAAGGCAAACTGAGCAACATACATGCTGCATTTTGGTTCAGCCCTGACATTACCTTGGAACTTTATTCCTAGTGCAAGCTTACTGTTGGGCTGTTTGGCAAATTTCAGACTCCAGCGATCATTACTCTTAGTTTCTAGGGACGTGTCCTCATTCCTACCTTTGCCTTGGTTCACCTCCTAAGAGATGCTTTTTCTGTCTATCCCTGGAACTGTCCACAGTCCCAGTTCTGACAGTTTGTCTTATTCCTTATTCAGCCCTTGAACCCACACCTCTGGTAGCCAATCTTTGCCTTTACTCATATCTTACAGTGCTATAAATGCCCACTCTGTCAGTGCAGAGAGATGGCTGTACTCCATATAGGCTAGAATAAAGAATTAGCTGAAAAAATGACACAATTTTGAATACTGACAGATTCAGCACTACTTGCCTGAGGGCGCTAATCGGGTAAATTCTTCCTGCAGCAGTGTGACAATCTCTTAGCAACTCTGAGCTCCTCTGGTTTCAGTTTAACAGCAACAGGGCAGCAGACCACAGGGGAACTCATTTCATCCCATGGAATGTGTTCACTAAAGCCGTCTTGGCTTAGCTGTCTGTCTGAATCAGCATATCCTGATGAAGGGTGATTTGGCCTTCTTTTCCAAAAGGTCTCAGTGGGAGTGACAAGAGAGATGTGAGGATGTGCAGCCTTTGGGAACTACCGACATGACCAGCTGAGACTCTGGGCTACACTCTGTCCACAGAGGCCCATGTCATTTTGTTGTAACTGCTCCTTCCAGGTCCAGCATCTTGTTTATTCCTTCTTGGGGAGACAGAACTTCATGTTCCTCCCCTCTGTGATGCCTTTGCATTTGCATTTATGCTATTTTTATCTGACACCACAGATTCCTTGGCTGTCGTCCCCTCACGACTGTGTGGCCAGAATAGATGATATCTGAGAAGTTGAAAGCTCCATGGAGCCATCTCCATGAAGAAGGAAAAAAATTCAGATCAAAAACAAAAGGCTTCTCTTTCTTGCAGTGAATGTGGATCCTATTTTTTTTTTAGAGAACAAAGGGGAAGCTTTGGACTGGGAAGCAAGGGGAAGACGTAGGGTAGGTGTATGCATGTGTGTTTTTCATGGCTCTGTCCCAAGTGGCTGCACACTTGGTCTTTAGCACAAATTGTTGACTTCCATACTTTCCCATTCCTCAAGTAGTGTTAGAAGATAATTAGCAACAACAGGAATTCTATAATGCTTTTTTTGCCTCCAGAACTTCTTTGTAGTTGAGCCACTGCATGAAAGTAAGTTGGGCACTTTCTGAAACTGTATAACTCTTTCAGACAACTGAGGGACCATTTAGTAAATTAGTGTCCTTGGAATGGTACCCACAGAAGTTATTGACCAACAACTCTGATTGACTATGTACCAGAATGTACCCTGGTGACCTGAAAGAGCTAATGAGTGCTTAAAGGATTCTTAGAGAGTTTCCTAAGTGAAAAACAAATATGGCTCCCCAAATATCAATTCTACAGTATGTTTTTTGTAGGGGAAGAGGCGGCCAGGGTTCTTGGCTAGACAAGGGGACTTCTGATCCTGGAGCATTGCAACAGCAATGATGATCCTAATGACAGTGTTCTGAGAAGTGTTTCCTCCTACAGAGCCCAGTGAAGAATAATTGGAATCACCTATGTAGTCAAACAAAAGGAGGCCCAGTCAGCAAAAGCTAAACAAGAGTCTTGGTGAGGTAGGGTAGACACCAATATAAAGATTGTCTTTTTTTTTAATAGGTGATCTCTATAAACCACCATTTGGAGAACTAAGGGAAGGATTTTAATTTCTAGGTTTTTGCAAAAGTAACTAGAAAATCATTAGCAAGCTATGACAATTGTGTTTTTCAATTTTTCAGTTTATTGAAGAAATCAAGTATTTATCTGGACAAGAGAGTGCTAGATACTTAGCCAGTATCCACTCTCTCTCCTTTTTTTTTGGATATACAACCCTGATTTTATTAGAGCAGCATCATGCTTTGCTGAAATATGCCTGATTTCACAGCCTGCCTGGAAAATGGGAGGGGTATTTGACTCAGTTCTAGTCAGTGAGATGTAAGGGGAAGTTATTGGATGGGTCTTCTGGTAAAGCACCTTACAAAGAGGGCAATGGCTCATGTGTTATGCTTCCTTTGTTCCTGTCTTCCTGCTCGGAATGAAGAAATGCTGGCTGGAGTTCCAGTGGCCACTTTGTGAATATGAGGCAAGCTTGAGGAAGGAAGTCACAAGCCAGAGAAGATAGAAGGCAGAGAAGAAAGAGAGAAGGTCTATAATTAGGTCGTGGAGCTGTATCACTCCTAATTTTTTAAAGGCCCTGCTTTTCAGGTCTATGCTACTCATACTTGAACACATTTTCTAACTGATACAACATACAAGGCTGGGATCCTACATCTTTCACTCTAAATAGAAGTTATTCTGTTCGCACAACAGGAACATCAATAGGGAATAAGATTCTAAAACCCAGCCAGCCCATCCATATGGATGGTCACCATATGGCCTTTCCTTGCTGCCAAAGCCAGTCTAACTAACAGACACAGGGAAGAAGTGGCAAGTGCAAAGTCATTCTAATGACATGCTAGAATGTATGAAATGGAGACAACCTGATAATCTTGAGATACCATAGTTGATTCTGAAGTATTAGAAAGAAAAAATACTTTATAGTGCCTATCAACCAACATGAAGAGTGCAACTTTCACACCTTTGAGGCATTATACTGGTCTCCCACTTTAATTATTGCCTGCGTTATTCATCAAATCCATTGTCTAGTGGAATCACTTTGGGTAAGTTATGTCCATTTTTATTCTTAATATATGTTGGTTTTACGTATACATACTCAGAGATGCAGGAGAGCTGAGTACATTCTTTCTGCATTTCCAATCTCCCAACATAATACCACCTACCTCCTCAGAGTGTATGCCTCCTCATTTGCATCCATATTCTGCTTCTGGAAGCTTCCACCATGCATAATAATGTCCTCTATTTATTGGCTATACAAGGCATTTCACTCTATGAGTTACTCTGCCCTTCTGAAAATTTTTTTTTTTAAAAATCTAGTGGGGAGTTAGAACAATAAACATGATAAGTAAATTATGTGCTATAAGTGAGTTATACATAACAAATAAGAAGGTAGTGGAACAGGATAAGAGACAGCAGGCACATAGTGGAGACAAGCGGGGGACAAGGTGTCAGTATATGGTGGTTACAGAAGGCCTCCCTGACAAGGTGGCCCTTGAGCAAAAATTTGAAGTAGGTGACGGTTTGAGCCATGTGGATATCTGCTGAGAGAAGAACATTCATGGCCAAAGGAATAGCTTGTGAAAAGGCCCTGGGGTGGGAGCATGTTTGTCATGTTTGAGAAACAGTGAGGAGGTAGGAGTGGAGTCAGGTGGTGGGAATAGTAATTGGAAGTGAGGTCTGAGAGGGAATGGGGGCCAGACATATAGTATAGAAGGCTTTGGTTTTTAGTTTGAGGGAAATAGGGGGCCATTTGAACTGAGAAGTGTTGTGATCTGACTTTCAAAGGATACCCTGGCTGCTGTGTTGAGACTAGACTGAAGGGAGGTAAAAAATGCAGGGTGTTCAGTTAGGAAGCTTCTGCACTGTGTTCTTCAGCTTCATAGATTTTAGGGAATATCGTCAGAAGAGGGACTTCTGCTCTTCTTGTCTTTCTAATCATTTTCAATTAAAGATGATAAGTAATGGAAAGGTAAGGGTAGTAGCAGGCAATGGATTCAGCACTGGCAAGTGGACTGTGGAGCGAATATCAGCTGTCTCCCCATCTTCTTCCCCCTCCTGGGGGAATGTGCAGGCAAAGACAGGCTCTATTGGGAAGGACATCTTCAGAAGTCCTGTAGGGGATGCTTCCTAGGACCAAAGTTCTGAGAATTTATTTTTCTCTAATTAACTTTGTTAATTCAGCAAATGTTTGTGCTGTCATTGTATAGCTTAAATTAGTGGGGGAAACAGACAATAATTATTAAGCATCGTAAATATGCAAATTATATGTGTTAGATTTTGAAAAGAATGACAGAAAAATGTAGGACAAGGTGAGTGGGAGTTCCAGGGGCAAGATGGGCCTGGTGGTGGTGGTGGGGGACAGGTTGCAGTATTAATGGAGTGATCAAGGTAGGGTTCATTGAGAAGGTATTTGGGTTTGGTGGCTGATAAGCCTTGACAATTCTATAACATCATTAACTAGAGACATTGTGTCATCAGTGTCTTCCTTCCATCAAGTTTTCCTTTTATACCATACCTCCCACTGGTAAAGAAGGTAAGTCAGCTGACATCAGTTCCTTCTCTCCTGAGCTAAGGGGGCTGCTGATGCTCTGCTCTTACGTTCTTCACTATCAGCATCTCAATCCTGTTGACTCCTTTGACCCTAGAAGGGAAATCAAGTTTGGCTCCTTCTCACAAAATGTGAGCAACTCCTGTTCCAGCCAGATTGGTTTTCTGGGAAAACTGCTGCTTCTTGCCATTTATTTATATTATTTCTTTGTCATTGAAGGGACCTCTGAGATTGGGTTTGCATTGGCTGGTTCTATATGTTAGGATGGTAAAAAATGATATATAGGTAGTGAAACCATTCACTGATTAATTTGTCCTTCTCACTTTCCCTTCTATTCATACATTCCTGATAATGAAGCAATTGATCACACTGTGAAAAGTTCTTTAAATTTGGTCTTAAGATGATGGAGAAAAGGAAATCTGCAGTGTTATGGTTGAATCAGCTGTGTAATGGCCATTACTTTATAATTAGTCATTTTTTGCCTAAATGGAGTGATTTAGTAATTTTGAACAGATGTTGTGACTAAAGCATTAACTCTACATAATATTTACAATAACAGTCTAATTTAGACATCATCTGAAAGTCTAATTCAGAACTTTTTCCCCTCTCATTTGACTATTTTATTTTTTTCCTTTTTTAAATCAAAGTATAGTCAATTAAAATGTGTCAGTGTCTGGTGTACAGCATAATGTCCCAGCCATACATATACATAGACTTACCATGTGATCCAGCAATCCCACTCCTGGGCATATATCCAGAGAGAACTCAAATTTGAAAAGATGTATGCGCCTCAATGTTCATAGATACGATAGCCAAGACATGGAAACAACTTAAATGTCCATCGACAGAGGACTGAATAATTCAGAACTTGCTGAAGTGTGCTCCATGAAACAAGAGCCCACTGTTGATGGCTTCAAAAAATAAAAAGAGATTCAGAGATCAAATAAATTTGGAAAGTGTAGCCCCAAGCTTCACTTGTCTGTTGGAGATTCTTGATATACATTGGTCTTTTAAAAGCTGTGAGAACTTTTCAATAAACAAACATTTTATTTTTGTTTAACTCAAGTGTTTCTCAAACTCATTTGATTATAGAATCTATTTGTCATATAGCCATCAGTTAAATCATACAGAACTACCAATTTACAGGATGCACTCTGGGGGGAAAGCTGATATGGCTGATGTTAAATTTGTTAAAAGAATGAACAGAATTGATTGTTAATGGGATTCAAACAATGTTTATTGAATGAATGGGCTTGAGCGTGTCACATTTGAACTTATTTTAATTACGGATCTTTACTGTGATTACAGTGCTAAATGTTTTTATATATTCTTCTGAATCCAAACATTAGGAAGCCCTCTTAGGTTCACATGGATTTAACTTTAGGCACATAGTCATAAAAAAAATGGGTATCTCAGTGGTCCCCAAATGTACAAAGCTACTTATGGCAAAGCATTATTGACAGTTAAGCAAACAAAGGATATGGCTTCATGTGGCTTCTAATGTAATCTTGTTCTAATAATCACATCAAATAACTGCTGTGATAAAATTTACTTCCTTGAATAAAATCAAAAAAGGTCAGACTCAAATACTGACAAGTTGTTCTACAATTTGGAGGTTTCTTAATACTGTCCTCAACACCAAAACATTTTTAAGACTTAAAATGAATACTGTTAGCTTTCTAAAACCTCCCAAGATTTTTGAAGTACAAATCATAAGTGTGCCTGAGGTGGCCATTGATTTTGGTAGTGTTAAATTGTCAAAATTAGTTTAAACTTCACTTTTTTAGCCTCTGCCTCTTAAGCATATTCTCCATCCCTTATGCAGAATGAAACTGAAATGTAAGCTTCTTTTGGTTAAATGCCCTTAGAAGACTTCAATGGAAAGTTTCTTTTCATAAATGATCATGTTTTTTAAGGCTCTCTGTTACAGTGGACAACTTCCTTGTTGAGTAGGAAGTCAGAAGACAATTTAATTTTTGTAATCTTGGACTAAATTTTGTTTTTCAGGTGAGAATAACATTTTTCATTCTTTTTCGTACTGTCTGATGATTCAGTTCAATAAATGTAATTTATCTGGAATTTTTTTTCTTAAGTGAGAGTCACTTTTTCTCTTCAGTGAAGAAACAGGACCAATTTTGCCATGGAAAAGCAATAGTGTATTGAAGTGATTCTTTCCTGATTTTTATGGAAAATATTAGCACGGTTACTATGGTGTATTGTATGACAGCCTACTGTTTATTTTGGTGCCCCTTATGTGGTGTCTCTTCCTGTGGGAGGATTACACATTTTCCTTCTTGATGAGGAAGGCTTGGTGATGTGACTTGCTCTGGATAATAAGAGTGGAAGTGATGTGTGGCACTTCTAATAGAAGCTTGTAGCTGCATCTCATGGTTTGCCATTTTTTTTTCTCCCTGCTGTGGAGGTCTATGTTATCTCAGATAGAAAGTGTTTCTGTCATTCTAGGTCCTAAAGTGAAGTAGAGGTGGAGGAGGGGAAGATTCATGTCCAACCAGCAATGAACATGTAGCACAAAGAAGAAATAAACCCTTGTTTTTATTGAGATTTTCGAATTGTTTGTTATTGCTAATAACCCATTCTATTTTGATTTATATAAAACCTTCTTCATTGGATTCTTTCCAAATTTCCTTTTTAAAAAACTTGATTTAAAAGCAGAGAGTTTAGCTAAACTACTATTGCTTAATCAGTATTAAACAAATAGAATAAATTGCCAGTGAGTTGATATAAAGCTAAATTTCAACATCAACAATGTAAACTGTAGAATCTTTAACCACTGTGAACTGTTATTTAGTTTTAAGTAATGAAGCAAATAAAAATGTAGACCCCACTGCAATGCTGCTGTTTAATGGACCAATTACAATGATTCTTGAATGTGAGCATATTTAATCTAAATATTTTCCTTTCAGACCTTAATAACTGTCTTGTGATTTGCAATTTAGTCTCTCAAAAGCACGAAATAAAAAAGCAAAGTTAAGTTTTTAGCAACTTGCGTTTGAGTAAAAATCATTCTTTGAGGCAACAGCGGCTAGTTAGTGTAATAAATCCCTAACATATAATTTTTATAGATGGGCTTTTTTTCCTTAAATGTGTGTAGATTCTGCAGGTGACTTTCCAAGTCAGTTCCTTGGTGATCAGGGCACTGATCCTGATAATTATTTATTCATTAATTATAGTTAGCATTTATTATCTATGGAATTTCCCCCAGGAAAAATGAAAGGGATACTTGAGAAAAAAATTTAGGTGAATATAAAAAATGCTATTCTTGGGGGCTTTTTAAGGCTTTAAATTCTTAAGGAAAATGTTTTTATTTTCAGTTTGTAAGGTATATGGAATTACTGAGATAATTTATCTACTTTGATGGAGGATTTCAGAGCTCATAGAAACTCATAGAAACAAATATCAATCTTGGAAACTGAGTAGCACAATTAATTCTGCATGAACTAGGTCACAAACAGGTAAGGAGGAAACAGGTTAACTTTGTTCAGTTCTGGATCAAAGCCATTCTCTTTCAGTTTCTAGAAAAATCATAATCATTTTTAATGAGAGGAAAAAATATTTGAAAGACATCTTTAAAGCAATTTTATTAATCTCATTGGAGAACATAATCTTATTGTCAGACGCTTTAGGAAAAAGGAATCTTAACTACCTTACTCCAATTCATAACCAAACACAACTATGGCATAACCTTTTCTCCCTTGTGCTATTTGGTTTATTTTCCTTCCAACATTTTCCTGAAAAAGCAAGAAACTTAGAACGCTGTAGTTTTCCCCTGAACCAATCCCATCTTCCATGTTACTGTTATTCTCATATTTTAGCTCCACTGTGTTTTTGACAATCTCTCAATATTATTTACTATAATTATTATTATTTTATAAAGTCTATATTTATTTATATTTGCAAATAAAAACCAAGAGTTCTTTTTTCTTTAAACCGTTGCTTCTTGTATTCCACTCCATCTTTGATTCTTTTGCTTTTTGCTCATTTAGTTTTTAGTGGTTCTTTCTGTTGGGGGGCGAGTTGGACCACTTGACCACAAGTACCAAACTCCTTTATTCTTTGTGTGTCTAAAAATGTCTTTATTTTACTCTCAATCTTCTCAATGTTAGTTTCACTGAGCAGAGAATTCTAGCTTGACAATTATTTTACTCAGAACACTAAACATGTTATTCCTTTGTTTTCTGGAACCTGTTTTTGCAGATGACAAGCCTGTTGTCAGCCTGATTGTTGTTTATTTGCAGGTGAACAGTCATTTTTTTCCAGGTAGCTTTATTGTCTTTATTTTAGTTTCTCTAAAAGTTTCACTATGTTGCATTATTAAAAAAAATTCTGCAAAGAACTCATTATATTCTTTAAAATGTAACGACTCATGCCTTTATTCATTTCGGGAAACATCTTCACTGTTATCTCTTTGAATGTTGCTTCTTTCTCATTACCTTTTCCCTCTTTCTGCAGCCCCTATTATATGTGTACTAACGCTTCTCATTCTATCCTTTGTATTTCTTAATTAATTTTTTTTAATGTTCAGAGTAATTGCCTTAGTTCTTCACCTTCCAGCTCACTAATTTCTTTTTCAGTTATGTCTAGTCTTTTGTTTAAGCCATCAATTGATTATTTCAATGAGTAAGGTTTTCATTTCTAGAATCTTCTTTTCTTTCTCAAGTCTTCCTGTTTTTTTTTTCCCCACAGTGTCTTGGTTTTTTCTTGTTAATACTTTTCTGCTTTTACCTTATAGAACCTTATTAGCATGCTTATTTTAAAGATTTTATTTTAGATTGCTCTATTACTTGAATTCTTCCAGCTGTAAATCCTCTCATTTATTGTGTTTGCTTTCTCTCTCAGGACTGTGAGTTTCCATGTGTTTTACAATTTTGGGTTATGAGCTCTTCATCTTCAGTTGGAGTTGTCTCTTGGGGAAGTCTTGTTTGAGCTTTGAGTTGAGGAGGCATCTCTATGGGGCACTTTTACCCAAATCTTTGCTAGGGGGTCTGTGTTCTTCAGTGATTCTAGACTAGTTTATATGTCAATCTCATGGCTACAAATTTTTACACCACTTAAATAATGTCTAAATTTAGGTCCCACCCTCAATACTTTAGGTAAGAAAAATATGGAATTGAGCCATAGAGTTGTTTTGACAGTGTTTGATACCAATAAGAGCAACAAAATTTCTATCTTACATGTGGTATAACTTGTTAAGGGATCAATATTATAGTTCCATTTGCAATTTGCATAGCAAACACAACATTTTTCTTAGATACGTATGTTTATTTGGAATAGGTTGGGTGTAGGCTGATGGAAATTTGATACGGTCTTTCTTTTGAACTAAACAGTGAGAACAATGTTTTTACTTTAATATGTGTTTATTTGGAATAGATTGAGAAGTTCTGACAGAGATAGTGGTGGAGTGAAAAAAATCTTAAGCCTCCACTTGTAGTTGAAGCTAGATATCCAATCTGGAGTTACATAAAGTCACCTATCAGCCATAATGCCTCTCTGGAGAGTTGAGGAGGAAATTGTCCATAAATATAACATTTAAAACATAGGCATTTGGATTAAATTTAGAAAGTGTTAAGTAATGTTTTATTGTGAATTATAACTCAGTTTACATAATCAAGTGTGAGGTGTTAGATTGCTTAAGATTACAGAAAATAAGTAAAGCAACTGAAATATTTGTCCGTCCGTTTAGTTAGATACGACCCTGGGCTTTAGCCTCAGATAAAATCGAGATGAAGAAGTTTAAACTAAAAACTAAAGGAGATTTTTATTAACTTGGACTGAAGGAACTTGGAATATAATTTTGAAACTTACAGTCTTTCTCTGACCAGTAGTATGTCTACCTGCAAACCTTAAGGACTCCAGAGCTGTAGCAAATTAAGAGGAAAATGCTGCTGTTCCTGTGACAGTTTGTGGAGTATATGAAACAATACTAGGTCTAGGAGGACTTTGTCTTGATGCATGGCCTAAAAGTCAGGGAGATTAAAAATAAAGACATATGGGACCTCCATTATTGATTGTTCAATAGTTTGCATTAGAAGAAACCAAGTAGCCTGGCTTGAGCTTAGGAGAGAGGAGGCACAGCAACTGGTACATCCACCTAAGTTTTTGAAAGTAAGGAATTCTTCCTAAGGATGTGTGAAGTTAAAGCTCATTGGTAACCTGATCAAAGGGCATGGGAGGGAGATGGACTACTAGCAATATGCAGTATTCAACCCTTTAAGGGCTAGCGTCAGAAACATGGATAGAACAGTTTCTGTTTTTTTAAAATGAAAGGGACATATATTAGATCAGAGGATCGGGGACAGCAGTATCTCACTGTGGTTGTATGTATGAGCAAGTTCTTTGGACGTAGACTACTTGGTCACTTCTTCCTGCTCTGTCACTTCCTATAGGTGGACGATGATGAGTTGCCTCACGTCTCCATGCCTCACTTTTCTGATCTGTAAATGGAGAAATTTGAGTTGGTATAGGAAGCAGATAGTCTTTACTAGTGTGTGATGCTGCCCCATAGGAGTCTATGGTTTTCCTATGGGAAATTGTTGCTGAAAAACGGGAATTTTAAATTATAAGAGGTTCTTTGGAATGTCTCCCTCACATATAATTGAAATCACTTCTATGCTTATGTGAGTTTTTTCTGGGGCAGATAGTAGCCATAGCTTCCTTTGGATTTTCAAAATTCAAAATTCCTTAAAGGTAAATAACCACTGCCTTAAAATTTCCACAAAGGGACAGGACTGTTCTGATTTGTGCACTATATCATGGATTACAAAACATGTTGAAGTTGAAGATGTAGTTCTTAATTTATCAAGGTGAATGTTGAAGTACATTGGAATATTGGAGCAAGTATCAGAACAGGTTAGGGCAAAGATGTGTTCCCATGACAACCAGAGAATCCTCCCTAAAAGGTTCAGAAACACATACCCATAAGGACTTCTATTAGGACCACATGTGAATTAACTTTAGAAACTTCCTCTTTTGTAGGGTGGATTTCATTAGAGCTCTGGTCCTCCTAATTCTGTGGGCACTTAGGGGTTAACCCAAAGAGAGAACTGCTGGCTTTTAATTTCTACTTTAAATTTGTTGTAATCTCATATCCATGCTTAAGATATTTAATTCTCTACTCCTGTGTATCCTTAACTGGAGCGTCTGATTCTCAGTGACTTCTTAGCTTTGTTGTATTCAAAGACTTGTAGTTTAATTCACAAGTGAGATGGTTACTTAGGTTAATCATGGTCTCCTAGAATTTGCTATTTGTTTTTTCTTTGTTCTTTGAGAAACTCAAAATTAGTGAGGAATACCCTCTAGGTAATGTCAACATTTTCCACTCAAACCTGAAATGTCAACTGGGATTTAGAGATTACTTAGAAAAAGATGGTAAAGTACACTGAGCTCTTTGGCTGGATCAGAGGAATCCTAACGCAATGCAAACGTGTTAAAGGTGGCAGAATCAGTGGTCCTAGTCAGGGTAGTTTCATCCTAGTCTCCTTAGCTAGGTATGTTGTTTTCTACTTTTTGGCACAGACTCTGTACAGTTGTCAGATGGGCCCTTATATTCCCCTGCCCAATGCATGCCTATCTCTACCCCTGCTTTTGCTTATATTGTATTGTTTTACTTCTTGGGAAGGATCTTCATATTTATCTCCAAATCTACCCGTTTTTAAATTTTCTCCTTAGAAACACTGACTAATTCAGTCTTGATTGTTTCTCCCTTTTCATTATGTATATAATACTTCACTTGTTTCATTTTGTCTTCCTTTTTGAATTATAAGCAACTCAAGGATGGGTTAGCAGCAGAGACTGTTTATCAGATCCATCCATTCTTCCTGGGCATATAGCCAGACCATATTCTCAGCTTGCTTTGCAGTTAGATGTGGACTGAGTTCTAGCCAAAGGAATCTAGGCAGAAATGATGAATACTACTTCCAGGTCTGACTTATTAAAACATCCTACACATGGTCTTCCATGCTCTTTTCATGTATGCTGTCTGAATGCAGAGGATTGTGAGGTTCTAGGAAAAGGTGGGGCTGTAATATGGAAAAAGCCTAGGTCTTTGAAGTATTATATAGAAGTATTTGATCAACCAGAAATAACCACAGTTACATGGTAAGCAACCAACTTACCAACTTAACCAACTTATTATGTACTAAGCCAGTGGGATCTTGGGGCTTATCTGTTGCAGCAGCTGGTATTACACTAGCAATTACAAGGATAAATCATATTATATAGTACTTAGAATAGCGTGGAGAGAGGCTTCATCAATGTTGACTATACCTCACAAAAAATGCTAATTTACTGACCATTGCCTTCCATAGCAAGGAGAAGAAGGATGCTCTCTCTGTTTGGGTCTAGAGAGTGGAAAGTAGGAAAAAGAAGGGAGGTAATAGTAGAGGATGACCCAGTCTGAATGTGTATAGGGTGGGTAAATCTCATGGATCTGGTTTTCTTCCTTGATCAATGGCATCAAATAAACAAACAGTATTGTTATTGATTATTATATTAAGTAAATATCAGGAAAGGTATTGGTATTGATTATTACATTAGATAAATGTGCAGAGTGGTGGCATTATTGATTTTTATATTTAACAAATATAAGTGTGGACAAAACTCATACTTCAGCCAACCTATCTTAAAATGAGTTAAGGTTTGAGCACAATTCTGGGACAGTGAGTTATTTCACGATGCATGTTTTGGAAAATCTGAGAACTTTCCTCATCAAATTTCTATTAAAAATAAAAGTAGTTAGGAACACATATGCATCTGACTATACACTAGACATGGAGATAGCAGCGTCGTTGTCAGCAGCAAATATCCGCGGGATCATCGAATACCAAATGTTGAACACAGTTCAGTCCCTTTAAGATGTAGGACCAATTACAGGACTCAAACTGAGAGACAAGATGCAATTACAAAGAGCAAAATCACTTTAATTGAGTGCCAACTGTAAGCTAGTTATCTATAATAGAAGGCCCACAGTCTTGTACTTCTGAGGTTGAGATGGACTTAGCTTTATTGTTTGAGCACTTGGACAAGCCTGTACTGGAAGTCAAACTCCTTGTCAGTTATGTAAATCAAGAAAGCTCTTCTTTTGTTTAAGCCATTTTGAGATTTTTGAGTTGACTTTCTGTTCCTAGCAACCAAAAGCACCCTAACTGATGTAGAGTCCCTACACCTAGCATAGTCCTGAAATATTACACCCCCTCAATATTTGTTGAGTGAGTGCATGAATATATGAATAACTTTCACCTGCCAGGGTTCATGCTAGTTAATGGTTGATACAGTGTGAAAACCCAGGTTGGCTGGCACCTGAATTACAACTGGTTCCATGATGCTGCCTGATCTGTTCTCTCCTGTCCCATAGCACCATGCGCACACTGCTATCACAGCACTTATTGCATTATATTCAAGTTGTTTGTCTGTCTTTTCTACTAGACTGAACTCTTTGAGGACAGAAATGGAAATTTTCACCTCTATTCCTGGGCTCTACTGCACAGAGGGTCCATGAGAGTAGGAGGGATTGCTTTCCTTTTCCAGCTGCAGTAACCCAGCCTTGGTTCTCATTTCCAGCTCAGGCCTTTGCACTTGCTGTTGCCCCACCTGGACTACTCTTTCCTGAACTCCATGTGATTGACTCTTGTCATTCTGGTCTTAGCTCTGGTCTTTGCTGTCTACCCAGATCCGATGTTGCTCCATCAGCCAGTGTCTTTACATTTTCATACTGAATTTTCTTCAAAGCCCTTACTGCTTTTGAAGTTTTCTAATATATTCACGTGTTTGCTGTTCATCTCCCATGACAGCAGGGATCTCATCTGACTTGCTCGTTTTTATGCTGCCAACACCCAGAATAGTATCTGGTGCAGAGAAGGCACTCAATGAATATTTATAGAATGGACAAACCAGGTAACCACCCTTCTTAGTAGAAAAGATGCCTCTGAATCAGAATAAGGTGAAAGAGAAGCTTAAAAACATACCTGAAAACTTTCTATGACTAAGGAGAGGGCTTTCAGTACATATTAGTTATCTTGCTTCAAATTCAAGAACATTAGAGAAAGGTTAAGCTGATAATGTGTTATAAACAATAGCTAAGTTCTTCTGACTCTGAGATTGTTGATTGTCTTATTGCTTATTTTATACATTTCTCTCATTAATGTTTGGAAGAGTAATTAATACTTAGGAGGAAAATATTTTTTCAGCCACTTGTATAAAGCCCTTCACCACCTCGGAAATCCTCTGCTTGGGCTATGGGCAGCCTGACTCAAATGAGTAGCAGGTGGTGAATTAATAGTGCGATTTGCATTTTTGAGGGTGTGTGTGTGCAGAGTTTTGCTCATACTGGCCTAGAGTTCTTTGTATTAAATTTTGCTTATATTTAAAGAAATAAAAGCTGTGATTTCAGCCTGCTTTTGTCATGGTTGTAGTATAACCCACCATAAAAATCACAATATAATTTCATTTTTCCCTTGGTTTAATGCCATTACAGGAGTCAGCTTTAAGTCTGAGGAAACAAATCTACTTTTAAGCATACCTGCATGCAAATGGGCTATGGAGGAGGCTTATCCTTTTACATAATAAATTAGGAGTTCTCTTTTTCAGTGAAATGGATGTATAGATTAATATATTAGGACGAGGCATATGGATACGTGGAATCAATGTAAGCCTGGTTAGAGATGACAAAGAGCTTCATGCTCGAGTGCTTTGCAGCCTAATTCAATAAAACAAAATGAAAGGCAAATGCTTGAGGAGCCGAAGAGAGAATCTTTATGAAAATATTAAAACCTTCGTACAAAGTCACGCATTCTCCTTTGAGTTTGTGCCTAATGTTGCAGTGTAACAAATGGGCCTCTTTTGGGGAAGGAGCTTTGTGATTTTTAACAAAGCATCCAAAAGGAACCATTTTGAGTGTAGAAACCTACTCTTTGGTCTTTAACTGAAACGTTAAACATGTTGAAATAAAACTAGATTTTTTCCCCATCAATTTGCAAAACTAAAGGATGATTCAAACTGAAATGGCATCAGCGTGAAAAACTGTTACAGGTCTGTAGCCGTCTCTGATTCCATCAATTTGTTTTCCAGTCTTTGTTGTGATTCTGTGTTTCTCATGGATCTCTGGAGACTGTTTCCGGCTTGAGGAGAGAATATCAATAGCCCGCAGCTCCTCCAGGAGGCTTCCCTGTGACAGTCACAGTGTTTCTACAGATCAGATCTTCTATCTCTTTTAATGACTGTGGTAGAACAACAAAAAATTATTCATTTTGGGAAACATGAAAATCAACAAAGCAGTAATGTCTGAGTACAGGTATAATTTTGTTCCTATTTTGTGCAGTAAGCTCAAAGGCAGTAAAAATCAATTGCTGTCTTTCTGGTGTTTCATAAGTCCATAATTATAATCACATCCATTTTAAAGATGAGGCAAAGAACTAAATAAATTGAACAGAAAACTTTGCAGAGTAGAGGTGGTGCCCTGTAGTGAAATAAGAACTGAACTTTCTAACTGGATCTGGATGGCTTGATTTCTGATCTGAGTCCCATCAGGTGGCAGGTGGGTCATCTCTGATAAAGTCCCTAATTCCTCTGAATTCTATATTTCACATCCATAAAATGGAAATAACAATATGTGTTTTCTAACCTCACAGGGATGATGAAATATTAAATGACATGTATTCAATTGTTCAGAAAATGTCAGTAGCATGTATGACTATAATGTATTATCAAATTATTAGATGTATAGTTTCTTTAACATTCACATCATTTTTTAGGAACTACAATGTTTGTTTATAAGAGAAAATTCCTGCTTTCCAGTTGTTCATTTTGTATTCTAAAATTGTGCCTGTGTGTGTGTGTGTGTTGTATATATTATATATAAATATATTTGTATTTGTATTTTTTCTGCTTTTTTTCCTTCTCTGCCTTCCCAATTCACATACCCTTTTCAGGTTGACTCCTGCTTATTTTTGAAAGTTCAATTCAGTGTAATTTCGTTCAAGAAACTGCACCCCATCTCTGAGGCTGGGCTGGTGCCCCATTACTATGCTTTTAAAGATGTTGAGTTTATCCTACACTGAATTTTCCACATATGTTTATGATTATTTTTCTATCTCCTCTGCTGGATTGTGAGCATCTTGAGAGTGGATTCTGTGTATAATCACTTTTGAATTCCCAAGGTCTACCACAGTGCTTTCACATAGTAGGCATTCAAATTTTCTTCTAGTAGTAATTGCTGGTCTTATCAGATACATATGAAATTACAAATGTTCCTATTCCAGCCAGGGATCAGGGAAAAAATAGATTTATCTACTGCCATAATAAACTGAGTTTTTTTTCTTTAGAAATTGTGGTAGGCAGAATAGTTCCCCCAAGATATCCACGTTCCAATCCTGGAACTTGTGAATCAGTCACGTAACATGGCAGAAGGGGTTTTGCAGATGTATTTAAGATTATGGACCTTAAAATAGGTTAATCACCCTGGATTATTGGAATGGGCTTGGTCTAATTGCAAGAGCCCTTAAAAGCAGAGAATTTTCTCTGTCTGGAGGCAGAAGAGATGCAGCAGCAGGAGAAATCAGTGAGATTCCAAGTGTGAGAAGGACTTGATGTGGCCCTGAGATGTAGAGGGCTATGTCCAAAGAATGAAGGGAGACCTCTAGGAACTGAGAGAAGTTTCTGGCTGACAGTCTGCAAGAAAAACCTTAGCCCTACCTCCACAAGGAACTGAATTCTACCAATAATGTGAATGCATCTGGAAGCAGATTCTCCCCTAGAGCCTCCAGCTAAGAGCTCAGGTTCGCCTATACCTTGATATCAGCCTGTGAGACCAGTAGCAGAGAAACCAGTCTAGTCTGCCTGGATTTCTGACCTACAGAACTGTGAGATAACAAACTTGTGTTGTTCTATATCAATAAATTAGTGATAATTGGTTATAGCAGCCAATAGAAAACACATATATAAATTAATTTACTAGCTCCAAAAGATCAGACTTTGGAAACCTATCATAAAGGTGGAATAGTCTGGGTTTGCAACAAATAAGTAAGATTGCCATAGAGAAAGCCACAGAAAAGTTGCCCAGGTTGGAGTCCCTGAAATGATGACAGCAGTAGTGGTGGGATTACAGTATTGTTTGCTGCAGCCACCCCAACCATGTCCAGTGCAGGCCAGTCCATGTGCCCCTGGAAATTTACTTAATTCCTTCTGGATTAGAAGTCAGTTGCAAATTAGATTGGGCAGGGCAGGGCAGAGCAGGAGAGGTTGGAGAATTGGCCAAAGCTAGTTTACAAATCATTTTCCCTCAGAATTATGAAGTTATTTCTCCCCAGTCTACTAACTTATAGAGTTCCTCTTGAGAAATCTAATGTTGTTCTGATTTCTAATTATTTGTACATGTTTTCTTTGTCCTCTATGAAGTTTTTTGGACCTTCTCTTTATCCCTGATATTCTGAAATTAATAATGTACCTTGGAATTGCTTTTGTTGTTCACTGTGTTGGACATTTAATAGCCCTTTTCATTTTTTTCAGTTCTGAGAAATTTTCTTGTATTATTTCTTTGATAATTTTCTCCCCTCTCTTTTCTCTATATGTTTTTCCTTTTTAGAACTCCTAACAATACATTACTATATATAAAATAGATAAACAGCAGTGATCTACTGTATAGCATAGGGAGTTATATTCAATTTCTTATAATGAGCCATAATGGAAAATAAACTGAAAATATATATATGTATGTATGTATGTATGTATGTATGTATGTATGTGTATAACTGAATCATTTTGCTATACAACTGAAACTAACGTAAAATGACTATACTTCAACAAAAAATAAGAATAGAAAGATAAGATATTAGAATCGTAGATTGATTATACACCTTTCTTAGTTTTTCTTATTTATTTACATTTACTTATTTTCTAATTTCTTCAGCTTTAATTTATGATTTTTATATTTAAAATAAAATTTTTTCCCTTTAAAGATAGCATTCTGCATTTGTTTCTTGGATATAATATTTTTTCTTATTTCTTTGAGATGTTCTATTTTTTTTTTGATTTTTCTGAATTCCATTTTCCAATTTGTTTTGGTTCCTCTTTTTCATGTCAGAGACTTTCCTGAAATACATGATGTCTGTCTGTGTGCAGTTGTAAGGTTCTAGGTCGTTGAATAAAAGCTCTGGGTGCTTGGTGGGTCAGGTGGCTGGTAACTTGGATCAGGCAGGACCTATGTAGGTCTTTTCTCTGTGATTCTTCTCTAAGGAAGAACACTCAAATTTACTGTTGCAGCTGTACATCTGAATGAGGGATTTCTAGAAATCATGACCAGGGGATGATAGTCCCCTTTACAGTGGTTAATAATTGGACACTGAAGTCAGACTGGCATGTTTCAAAGTTCTGTCACTTGTGACTTCCTTGTGACTTGTTTGACCTGTTTCATCATCTCTAAAATTAGGGCACTAGTAGTACCTACTTTATAGGATACAGATTTCCCCTGGTATCCAAAAGTAGAGCATTCCTCTGAAACCTTTCATTAACTGAAATGGTGTGAGGTGAAGAAACAATTACCTTAGGGCACATTTTGCTAACGGATGCACAGAATAAATTGAGATAAAGCACACATGCTCACAGACATAGTTCAAAGCTATGGCGGCTCGATACTGAGATGCTGAGTATAGTTCCCGGGGAAGGAGCTTGGTGGTGCCATTCTTGTTTCTCAGAGTGCCAGTTGCCTCTGCAATGGTTTTCTGCAAAGCAAACGCTGAATGCTATTTTTGATATTTACTGTATATTTTGTAAAGTGAAAAATACTGTTTGATTTCCTTCAGTTAGCAAAAATCAGATACTAATGTAAGTCTTTCACGAAAAGTGACGTAGCATAAAGCGAACTTTCAAAAAGTAGGGGATATGTGTGGTTTTTAGGATTAAGTGAATCAATGCCTATAAAGTGCCTACAGTGTTTAAAACAAGTGTTCAGTACATTATAACTATTTTTACTATCATCATAGTCATCATTACTAATTCAGTATAATTCACCTGTTGTGCCTCACCCCTCCTTCCACTGCCCTAGTATGAAACTTCCCTGGTTCAGTGTTTCTGGAGTGGAAACCCTCTAACCTTCTGCCACAGTGGAGGATGAACAATCTCTTGGCTAAGTAGAGTTGGGAAGGCAACTTAGGAGATTTTTCTGGCTTCTTATCCTGACTTTCAGCCAATCCTCTGGATCTTCATTCCCATCCCTCAACTCTTCAGAGGTACCAGGTGTCACTAATTCCCATACCTTTCTGGGGTTTAGAGGCATAAGTAGGTTTTTCTCATTATTGAATTGTCCATCTGGAGCTACTGAGTTTCTAGACTTCATTGGATGTTAAGTTGATGACCAACTCTCATCCACTCCCCTGTGGTCTCCCATCGACTATGTATCTCCTCTCTTGTTCTCTTTTGCCTAGTGGGTTTATGTCTTTAGTACTCTTACTGACAGTCTAGTTGGGATTAAGAAGGGAATGAAGGTCAATTTACATGTCCAACTGGCTATGTTAACTACAAGGCCACTGACCTCATGTCTTCATCTATTAAGTGAGAGGTTACAGTGGATAAATTTTAAGACCTTTTCTCCACTAAACATTTTTGCTCTTATGTATGGTTTAGATTTAATGTAACTCCCAGCTGATCACAGCTAGATTCCCTATCACTTGTCTCACTCTCAGAATAGCAGTGATTATTTTTACTTTTGTTGTTTTGAATCTCTTTGAGCAAGAGACCTGCAGTGTAGCAAATTATATCTTGTGTACAAATTAGAGTAAACTGAAAAACACAGGTGACTTTTGTTCCCTTCTGCATCACAAAGACCTTTTCAATACACCTGATTGATTGTAAAGGGAACTCCACAAGCAGATGTGAGTTACTGGGATGCTGCTGATGGTAATTTGGGTGCTGTAAGATTTATCATGCTGTGCTATTTGGCAAGCAAGTAGGAAGCCTTTAAACTTTCTGCTGTTTCAAAAAAAAAAATCCTCAAAGAAGATGATACCAAACTTAAATTAGAAAGAAGTTTTCTTTCTATGGAGATTCACAGAGAATGTCCTGATAAGTCAATAAAAGTCTTGTTCTGTTTAAGTCAGATTTTTATCACTTACATCTAAAAGAATCTTTGACTTATCAAGGGCAGGCGAGATGAAAAAGAGTGTTCTATCTTTCTCTGTGGATCTCAACTACATGGCCCAACACTTTGCACTTACAGCCCTAGTGTCTATCATGGTTTTCTGTGGTCACTAACATTAATGACTAGCTTTTGTGTGTTCTTGTTTGGTATCCAGGAGAGAAACTTCCGCAACATAATGAATATTTCTAAGAGGATGGGTTCATCTGAAGTGAATAACAGCTTCTAAATTTTGGTGTAATCTGTTGCATGTGGTTTTTCTTTGTTTCACTGTCATGACATCAAGAGTGGTAATACAGCCTTCTGAAAAGTTTCAGTTAAAACAGGAATCCTAAATAATCAAAATAAAGAAGGCATTGACAATTTTTATTTGTAATACTCCAATTACTTTGGACACAAAATACAATGAACATTTTGTAGAAAAAGAGATTAATACATCAGTATTGACAATTTTGGGTTAATCACTAACTCAATCTTAAAAACATTTCCTTCACTTGGAATTAGTTCCCCATTCAAAATAATTCTGATTGCATTCAGAATGGCTTTTTTTTTAAATGATAGTAAATATGGCATATACTGTTGGTTGACTACCCAACAGACACTCCTTCGTATATCCTTGCTAACAGAACTCCAGTTTTGTTCAGGCAAGGAGTGACCATGTTCTTCAGGGACTTTAGGTTTTTTTGAGACTGCTGTCTTAACTCCAAGAGCTGAATTCTGGTTAGTCTTAGGCAGCCATGGTTATTCCATTCCCCTTTCCATTGACTGGTTTAGGACTAAGCAGGTAATACGGTTTTGGCCAGTGAGATATGAGCTAAAGTCTATGATGTGGCTTCTGGGAAGGTTATCTTTGTTCCTGGTGAAGGACACAGAGAAGGACTTTGTTTTGTGGGCAATAGCCACACCAACATATGATATTTGGTGTGGATATAGCCATTTTGCAGCTATAAGATGTTCTCACTAAGGATGGCAGAGTAGAAAGTTGAAAGAACCTGGATATCCATAATGTTACCAAGATGCAAAATTGATTAGCCCTGGGATGACCTCATCTTTGAACTTCGGATTATGTGAAATAATAAATTTATTTATCATTTAAGCCTTTTGAAGTGGTTCTTCAGTTATTTGTAGCTGAAATAATCCTACCTAATGTAGTAATAATTATATAGATTTAATGTTTTAACTCTTTTGACTAAAGCTTTTCTTCTACATGTCCTCCAAATGTGAGAGAAGTATGATAAAAAATAAAAATAGATAAAAGAATTGCAAATATTAAAGAATTACAGAATGTCAGTACTGAACAGGATTTTTAATAAATTATTCAAAACATTTGTTGAGATAGCTAGATATTAGATACAGCAGAGAATAAGGCAGACACTGTCCTTGCTTTTTTGGAACTTATAGTCTAGTGGGTCTTAGAGAGTTTTCGGTCTAATCTTATTACACAGAAAGGGACAACTTTTATATCTCTCAGTGTTGGCATAATTCTTTTTGTCACTTAATAAAGGAGGCTAGATCCTATTAGAGGAAAGACTATAAATTTGTGGTTCTTTTTGCTTTTAACATACAGCCAGCCCTTTTGCTCCTCTAACTGAAGGTTTCAGCTATCCAAGTGCCTAGAGCTGACTTTGGATATGATTGGAGGGTTGGAGAGAACTGAATTTCTGTGCATGACAGTGTGAGACGAATTTGGAATTATTTTGACAATTGTGTGTGTGTATGCACTTACCCAACAGCAGCAGCAAGATGGTCAATGACTAGGTGCTAATTGAAGTAGGGAGGCCAGTGAGAAATCCCATGTCATGGTGGCCAAAGAGACTGTTAAGATGAGATGACTAATATGTAGTTTTAAGTTATTTGCTGTGTCATGCAGAATTGTAACTCTTTGGAGGTGACCCAGAAAACTTCAGCGAAAGTTTTGCTACATATCACAGGCTTTGTTCCCTTGTTGCTTGAGTAGGGAATTAGGGAGATAAAGGATTGACCTCCAAGCACAGAGAAGAGAACAAGAATAATTCTGCAGAGGCAGGAAATGAGAGAGAATTCAGAAGAGGCAGGGAATGAGAGAGAATTCAGCAGAGGTAGGAAAATATACCTCATTTCCGCATCTTCATCTCCTTGGGAATTTTGCAGGCATCTTGAGGACGGCTCTGGATGTAATCACTGGGTATGGAATGGAATTTGACAGCTTTAATCTACATCTTAAGTGACATCTGGATTAGAGTTGCACCCTGCTGGTGGCTGCAGGACTCATCATAATAGTAATTATTCACTTACTGATTGCTCCCCCTATAGATAATAAGCTCCTTGAGGGCAGGGACCAGGTCTGTTTTATCAATAAACTTCATATTCAGTGGTGTGTAGCCCATAAAATAAGTATTCAATTAGTATTTGTTAAACAGTTCCTTCCTGATAGGAAAATGAACATCCTTTAAATATTCATAGCATCTTCCCCTCCTCAGTTTGCTGAGGAGAAGCACCCTGCACCTCTTCCCGCCTCTCTCTCCTAGTGTCTCACCAGGTGGGCTCCTGGGACAATCACTTACTGATTGTGGGAGAAGATGGCAGAGGCCAGCCAGCTTTACATTGGAAGTATCAGAGAGCTGCTGACAAAGACAAAAGTATTAGCTACAGGCACTGGGGAGGGAGACAGAGAAGATGTCTTGCGGGAGTTGAGTTTGAGACATTTTGGAAGCTTGGCAAAGGAGAAGCGAATTTCTGGGGGCAGGTGCAAAGCATATAAATGCACACACAAATAATATATGTAAAAAGTGATTTGAAAAGCTGGTTTCAGTCAGCTTTGCTGTGTGTTATAAATGGGATCTCTTTGGGTGATTTTTTAATAGATTTCAATATAGATATAAATTGCTTCTTGGGTACTTTTGACTGTATTTCTTTGACTGAGACTCCAAGCTAAGGCTGACTTCTAGGTGAGAAAAGACTAGCCTGGCTCTATGTGGATTACAATCTTGTGTAGTAAACTGAGTGTCACACTTTGGTATCCTCCATGGTGGCCCCAAGCACTCAATATGGACAGCAAATATTTGTTTCACAGAACAGAAATAGTGATAACCTAAGGATTGTGTGCCAGCCAATCTGATAGTTTCTAAATATGGGCAGAATTAGGACGAAGGACTGAAATGAGGTCCATTCCTATATTTTGTTCTTTTCTTTAGTAGATTTAAAGAATGGTGTTACAAAATGAGCTGTGAGAGAAGGACATTCCATTTTGAGACCATTCCAGAAATATGCAAGGGGGTCACTTATACGGGTCTTATTTTCCATATGAGTTAATCTGTAGAAAGCATGTCACTCCCTGTTACCAACCAGATCCTTCTAAGGATCTTAAAATATTCAAATTGGATTTTTCTCCAAACCCCTGAGACTCACAGAAAAGTCACCTACTAGGCCAGAGTGTAAGTTATGCATCCCTTCTAGAACTCAGTAAAGCAAATGGCTTATTGCTCCTTGTTCATAACACATCCCTGTGGTGTCTGTTTTAGCTGAATTAACTAGCTTTAATCTAAATGGAATCTTAAATTAAAAAGATTCATTTCTGAGAGGCCGTGTTTCATTCCGTGGCTAGGAGAAAAGACTCTTATCTCAGTCTGATGATAGGTGGGGACTTCCTGAGAGAAGCTGGGGTCTGAGAGTTCGCACATCTGTACAGCTGAGGGATGAGTTTGAGGGGCCCTGCTGTGTTCCTACAGGGCCGCCCCAGAGACTTTCAGAGGACCCAGTGCTCCATTCCGTGACAGCAGTGGTGGGCACCCCTGTGGGAGGTCCAGTCCTCTCCCTTAGCTGCCCACTTCCATCTCTTACTCCCGCTTCCTAGGAGGCTAACATAAAATGTCTGCAACTGTGGTAACATAGAAGGTGGATGAGACTCTTTCTTTTTGTTCTTGGAGATATTTTAAAAACTGGAGGTCTAACACCACGTATCAGGAACCACACCGTCTGACATGTCTTACAAGTGCTGCTGGGAGGAGATGTGATGCCCAACAATAACCCGACAGGAGATGTGATCCCTTTGGAAGCTTCCGGACCCTGCTCTCCTCACAGGGCTGAGGTGTAGAGTGTCAAGCAGATGAGCTTGACAGGTTATTCAGGACTGTGTCAGGCTATTCAGGGGAACAGAACCACAACAAACTGATTGCAACCCTTGACGTCTGGGAGACGTTCGCTGCATTTGCATCAGCCAGAGGCTGCCTGCCACGTTCTTGTCTGCCTAAAAGGAAAGAAAGGAAGAACTGATGATTCCAAGTGAAGGGCTTAATGCTGAAGGCTGCTGGGGGATATGAGAGACCCAGAAAAAAAGAGGAACTAAAATGCAGGGGTATGTGTTTGGAGAAGTGCTTATCTTATATTGCCTTGGTGTGGAGAATATCTGCTGAAACGCTAAGGATGTGGTTTGGGGTTATGTCTTCAGTGTGAAGCTGAAACAAATCTCTAGGGACACATTGATCACACGTGGTCTCCAGCCTGAGCACCCTTGGGAATATGGGTGCTTGAGGTTATGAGCTTCCGGTAGACAGACAGGTTTGCAGAATGGGGAGAGGAATACTCAGACAAGTGCCTATCGTCAGAGAGTCAGAAGTCCTATGAAGAATCTGAAGTTGCTTAAGCCAGAAGCCTTTTTGAAAATCAGAAATGTTACATGTATGCGCTGTGCATGCACATGTGCACACGCGTGCATGCGCGCGCGCGCACACACACACACACACACACACACACACACACACACACACACACTTCCCTCAAGGGCGGTGCGTCTTTAGTTATTTGCTTTCCTCCTCCTTGAGAAGGGGAGAGTATAGCATATAGGTGGGAATGAATCAAATGGGATTATTTTAAAATGCAGCTCTCCCTCTCCATTCTACAGAGGATTGAGGAGGATTATGTGCAGCTTTCATGAAATGTCTTGTGCTCCTCTCTGGGAAAGGAACTGTAAATGTCAAGTCATCAGTCTCTGTGATAACAGCTCACACAGGTACGGGCAGACCCAGCAGGAAGGGAGGAGGGTGGCCAGCCCACACACCAGGGGCACCCACAGCCCCGGAGACCAAGGCCTTAGCAGTCCAGTGCAGAGGTGAGGGGTGCAAAGGGTGGAGAGGTGAAGAAAATTAGAGACTGAAAAGGGTTGGAGGGCCTGGAGACACCCGAGAGGTACAAACGTGCTTGTAGTGGGTGTGGCACAGCAGAAGCAGCAAGCTTAGCAATGCAGCCCCATCACTTCTCCAGCCCAAACTCCAGATGTCTTGTATGCTTAACAGAGCTCCTCTAACCTTGATGTACATGTGAGCCACCTGGAGATGCTGTTAAAATGAAGTTTCTGATTTGGCAGGTCAGGGGATAGGGTCTGAGATGCTACATTTCTAACAAACTCCTGGAAGATGCTGATGCCACCAGCCCAGGCACCATGCTCCGATTAGCAAGGTGTTAAGAGGATCTCAGTTCACAGGTGTGCTCCAGGTAGCACAGCTTCAATAGGAAGGAGAAATCAAATTATGTACGAGACAGACAAATGCATTCAACTCGTATTTACCCTCACTAATGTTAGGAGCAGATTATCCAGATAACTCCTAAATCTTTTGAATTTGGAATGCCTTACATGATGAAGAAAACCTCCTTCTGCAGCTGACAGCTGATGTGGGACTGTTCAGGTCTGTATTAAGATGGTTTAGCAATTCCTGAGCACACCCCAGCTGAGGGAAGGAGCATACCGGGTGGCAGGGGGAGGTGATCTTGGCACGCACATTGGCCAAGGACCATCTATAAAGTGCACAGTACACATGTGCATAGTTGGGACCTGAGTTTTGCAATGGATGCTTCTTTCGTTGAGCTATAGAAGGGAAGTTAGCACAGGGCTGTTAAGTTTCCCTGTACTATTGCCACCCCACCCCCAACCTTCCCCAGAGTTTCCCAAAAGGAAGGAAATTAAGTAGGTAGGAAGAAATAGAAAATGATAGCAACAGAATGAAAGTAAAGAGATTGTTCAGGTTTCTATTTTTATTTTTCATTTTTTGAAATGAGAGAAAAATCAACTCCCAAGGATGAATCAAGGAGAAAAACATTAAAAAACAAAACAAAAGAGATGAGTGATGAAGAGAGGAAGGAAATCTCTTTGGTAGATAAAACAGATTTGCCAAATATATTACATTCATTAAGATTTTTCTCTGCTTATAATGTGTGCTTTTCGGAGGCTTTTCTTAGCATTAACGGACGCTCTGGGAGAGGAGAAAGTTGGCAGAGAGAAGCCTAGCAAATATATAAATAAGCTTTGGAGGTTTCAGAAGTTTCATTTCCCACAATAGAACGTTCTTCAGGCTGGGCAAACTTTTTCTTACTTAAACAAATGCTTTGAAAGACAAAGATTTCATATTGTCAGTGGAACATTCAGACTAATAATTGCCTCTGTTCTACCTGCCTTGAAGTCTCAACAGCCAGCAGATTTATGATTCACTTTTGGCAATAAGCTCCTTCAAATAAATATCACTTTCCCAGGCTGCAAATTGAGTTTTTGAAACACAGAGATCAACTTAACTAAGATTAGGAGCTAAGTTTTCTTAGTGTGTGTATATATGATTAAGAAACACCATGTAGCTTTTTTCCCCATCTTATTTGGGAAAATTGATTATAAAACTTTATTTTTTAAAAATAACAATTTTTAATAGTTGACTTACTACTAATAAGATTTTGTAGAAATTTTGTTGGGGGAGAAGGGGGTTGGGATAGGAAGGGGGGGGATGGAAGGCAGTTTGACCTTTCTCTTAGGTTTGTGGACCTCAGGAATTTTACACAATCTAAGGTTGAGGACTTTAAACCAGTTTACTTTGTAGTTGGTGCAAGATAATTCCACAATTTTTAAAGCAAAAAACAGTACATGTGACTATGGATGTTAACAAATACATTGAGGGCTTACAGACTGCAAGTGTTGGAATTGAGACTCTTTTAAGAGCAACCAGCCATCTACCAGTGCTGTTCTATTGTCAGTACCAATTCAAAAAACATTATTGGGTTCCTTAAATATGCCAGGCAGTAGGGACAACAAGGGCGATGAGACATGTTGTTGATACCCATATAAATACTTCTAAGTTGAAGACAAGATAAAGGAGACACAATGAGCTGTGGGAATGCAAAGGATGCCCAACCTGCAGTGTGGGGGAGGATGTCACATCCCCAAAGTCTTGCCTCACTTTGGGATATGACAGTCACCTAGGTCCTTATCTACATGCATTAAGCAGAGTAGAAGGCAACCTGGCCTCTTTCAATAGACCTGTCACACCATTTCCTTGGCCTGACCTCCTAACACTGCTCAAATCTGTCTGGATTCCACTCTGTCCCTTCCTGCATTTGAGCTTTGTGTGGGAACTCTCCTGCCTTAATGATAATGACCCTTTTGGAGAAAAAAAATTTTTAATAGGTGCCAGTCATCATGCTGCTAACATTTTTTATTTATGATTTTCCTGACAGGTATTATCAGGTAGGTGAAGAAACTGGGGTTTACAAAATTTAACTAATTTGCCTAAGGTCACACAAACTAATAGGAGCTAGAACATGGATTTCAATTCAAGTCTGACTATAAAGCCTGTAATTTTGACTGTTAGTAATAACAACCATAACAACAGTTAATATTTATTAAACACTTAGCTATGTGCTAGGCATGTAGTTCGTATTATTACTTACTTCATTTAATCCTCACATAAATCTTATGAAGGTATCAGTGTTATTATACCCTTTTTGTACATGAGGAAACTAAGGCTCATCTATGGCTAACTTGTTGAAGGTCACACAGCTGGTAAGGGGTGAAGCTTAGATCCAAGCTCAGGTAGGCTTCTGACTCCAGAGCCCACAGCCTTAACCACTACGCCCTTCCAGCTGCATGCCAAGACCCTACATTGGTCTGTGCCCTTCTTTACATTCTGGACACAGACTGGCTCCCCTGCTTGGACTTTTCAACTTGCTTTCCTTTGGCATGCCAGACCCATCTTCATATTCATGCTCTTAGTCTAAGTGTTCCTTTCTGTTTCTTCTCTGTTCCCAAAAGATTTACTGAGCACCTATGGGTGGGTACCAGGCACTATATTGGGTAACTGGGAGGCGCAGATCAATACCCAGAAGTATTTATTTAGAAGAATAATGGACCCTGTTCTGAAGCTAGTCACAATTCGGTGAGGAGACAGATGAGTCAGCAAAGTATTCCAGTGCCAAGGAACAAGTGGTGTGGTGGAGGAAAGTGTGACTGCTCAGGTCGCCTCAGAAAGAAGAGGAGGCCAGCTGTATGTGAGGAAAAGACTCATGGAAAAGACATTATTTAAAAAGAATCTTTAAAAAGCAGGAATTCACAAGGCAAAGGAGGGAGGGGAAAATAGATCTTAAGTCCAAGTTTTTTTTAACCTTCTCACACATAGGGTTGGAAAGGTTGGTGGCTTGTTTATACCTCAGGAATGAACCATGCATGAAAGGCCACATCCTAATAATAGCTCATGTTTGTGAAGAACCTTCAGTTGGCTGGGCAGTCCTCACACTCACACTGTGACATAGTTGTCATTATTGTTCCCAGGTCCCACATAAGATCCCCGGGGGCCTGGGGAAGAAGAAAGATTCCTTTTGCCTCTAGTTTGTTTTGGTTTCATGAAAGGGATGGAGACATCTTTAAATCATTGTCTACAGACCACCTACATCTGACTGACAGAGGTCGGGGGCTTGTTTAAAATGGAGATGCCAGGTCCAGAACAACAGAGTCAGAACCACTTCCCCATGTTCTGTAGGTGACTCTGTGTCCACAGGTGAGTTGTGTCCAAGGTGGTGAGCCCGAGCACATGGGACAAGTTTGTTCCCTATCGAATGTCTTTGTAGTCTCATTGGTCATGAATTAAAAGAACCAGTTCAATGAGTTCAAGAGGGGCAGCTGTTTTCCCAAGGGATGGAATTTCCACTCCCCTTTAGACTTACATTTATGTTCCAAGAAAATATTAGGCTTTTTTGTAAGAATCTAGGCCTCATAACACTACTTTTTAAAGAATGAGGCCTTCCTTTTTGAAAAATGTTAAGGATGTGTTGATCTTTTAATGGGAGAGCTGGCTCATGAGGTGATCTGTTAGTGGTTTTTCTCTTCAGCTCACACCTGGGGCTGTTTGTTTTCTCAAGAGATTTTTACCCTTCATAATTGATTGGAATGTTCTAATACAAAGGGTACTTTACTTTCACACCCCTCTACTATGAGAGGCAGACCACAGAGTAGAGACTATAGATGAGAAAGTGTAGTTCTCCAGTTGTGGAGAGCAGTAGTGATCCTCTCAAACATAATCAGTTTCTTTTATCTTACAGATCCTAGAGGTTAAGGACTTTGGGATCATATAGCAACAAAGATGGGTTAAATGAGTGTACAGTTCAATGATATTAAGTACCTTAACATGGTTACCACAATAATTAAAAAATAAGTTACAAAATGGGCTAAATGAATCAAAGCTCTGTTTTCTCTTAGTTCATGGTACTTGAGTCCTTGACAATGCCACAAGTGAGGATTTGGGAAGTGATATAAAGGCATAAGGGATTAACAAAATATTGTGAAATTCCCTGCATCTCTCCCTTTTCCAAAGCACCATGTGGCAACAGGTGCCTGAGATGGGCTCTTTGATGACTATTTAAGTGCAATTTTCACCACTGTATTCAGGTTTCCAAAAACCATTTACAGAAGAACAGGATCTTAATTCCTAACAGGTTTGGATGTATTCAAAGATGGACTTTGAATTTAATTTATACAGGTTGAAGAAATTTGGAGGAATATAGAATGTGATGCCAAATGTAAGAATATGTTTTATTTGTATATGTTCATCCGTCTGTTTAATACAGATTATAAAACAACAAGGAGATAAACAATAATAGATGAGCAAAATAGGGCCTTGTATTCATAATAATTCTGTCTAGCATGTGATCTAATAAGCATAATTTACTTTGTGAGATGACTGTCAGGTTAAAATGCTGTACCTACTGTGGGAGGTCCTTGAAAAGTGTAGTCAGGGCTAGAAAGAGACTGAAGAATGGAAGAGAAACTTTTGCAATGATAAGGAATTCATTCTACAACCACTTATTTAATGGGTATCTATTGTGTACTAGCAGACTGTACTAAAACTTGAAATAATGTATTAATATGGGCATAGTTTCATTTGTGTTGGAATATGCAATCCTCAAGAAAGAGGAAATTAATCCAGGGATTGTAATAAGGTTTGATAACTACAATGTTGGAAAAAATACTGTTGCTGTAGAACAGACCACCCCCAAATTTAGTGATTTAAGACAGCAATCATTTGTTATTTCTCAGATATCTTCAGGTTGGCTCACTTAGGCTAAAGAGCTCTGCAGATCTTTTCTGGACTTGCTTATATGTCCATGGGTCACCTGGGGAATAGCTGATCTGGTCTGGACTTCGTTGATGAAGCTTGCCTTGGTGGCTCTGCTCTACATGTCTCTGATCCTCCTTCTGGGATCAGCAGGCTAGTCCAAGTATGCTTAAACTACAGCAAAACCAAAGAAGGCCGGTGGAAATATGTGAGGCCTTGTAAGGCCTATGACCAGAACTGGCACATTGTTACTTCTGCCTCAGTCCATTGGCCAAAGAAAGTCACACGGTGAAACTCAAAACTTAAGGAGTAGAAAATATTCTCTTATCTATGAGTGGGAGAAACTGCAAAGTCACAGGACAAAGTGTGTGAATCCAATAGAGAGAAGAGTTGGGGTGAGTAGTGCAACCTTTCTACATAGAGCATGACGCCTAATGTGATCTAAAGGGTGAATAAGGTTTATCCAGATGAAAGGAGGTGGGTGGGATTGTCAGAAGAGGAGGTGCTCTAGTCAGGAAAAACAACAAATGGACGGTTCTAGAGGCATGGCAAGTCTGAAGAACTGAAAGAAGGGCAGTGTGGATGGATAGAAGAAAACAATGGTAGAAAGTGATGAGCATGGTGGTATCAGATTAGGAAGAGCCTTATCTATCATGTTAAAAACTGACTTTTAAGTTTTTTAAGGGCATTCAGATCCATTGAGGGGTTTTGATGTTATGATTATTATTTGTATGTCATCATGAGCCCCGTGGTCTAGATTTAAGGATGTCCTTGCTCCAGTTTGTAATCACAGAGCAAAAAAGTGCACCCTCCTCAATATTTTGATCAGAGCTTCACATTATTTGTCCAATGTATTCCCATTCCCTTGGGCTCTCTGATTAATGTCTTTGCACAATCCCACTTTGACCTTTAGTAATTAGTGCAAATATTTTAAGTTCAGCATATTAATTCCCCTTGCAGGAAAAGCATTTTCTTTGAGAATCATCATAAATCATTAAAAAATTAATTGGCCAGTGAGCGAAGAGGCCATTTTCCAGCAAATACTGGCAGTCTATCTCATTATGGGCTAAGGCTCTAGATGTTGGAAACAGTTTCTGACCTGCTCAGACATTTGACCCATTCAAAGCAAAGAAATATCTTTCTTTTTCTCTCATTCCTCAGGGTCTCTAACTCTTTAAAGTATTTTAAAGAGGCATCACAGCAGAGCTAGAAGAACTGGATTTTACTCCCAGCTCTGCCACTGACTGCTTGGGTGACTTTGGGCCACCTGCTTATTCCCACTGGGCTTCGTTGTTTTTGTGTATGAAGACAGGTGTAAATGCTCCCTCAGAATCTTTCCAGCTCTAAAATTCTCTGATTTTTGGATTATGCTGTGAACATCAATTTAATTCCACAAGTGGAGATTTGTAATTTTCACTTTCAGAGACTGCTTGAAATACTTTTGCTATTGTACAAAGTCAAGACTTGGAAAGATTCTTAAAGATGAGGAAGAAGGAAGTCAGGAAAAGGATATATGCATGCATGTAGGCAATAAATAAATTCATTATGAGTTAAGACGTCTGCCAAGAGGCGTTAATGAGAACGGCAGTAGCTGTTCGATCACCTGTGTCCAAGAGTGAGAGCAGTATCGTATACTACGCTCTGAGCTAACATTACACTAAGGGTCTTTTTGGCCTTATTTACTTAAAAAAATTTCTTTCGTGTGTGTATACCTTTTACCTTAACTCTGAGGTTCATGGTTATATAATTATATCTGAGTATTTTCTAGATCCAGTGATTCTTTGAATAGCAAGGGACGTACCCCGCCTCCAGCCAAGAGCCACAAGTGTAGGGGCCTACTGTGAATCAAATTCAATTTCAGAATTTAAATTTACATTGAGGCTGAACTTATTTGGTCTCCTGGACAGAGGCTGTATCAGGTAGTCTCTTAGCTCAGTGTCTGATGTGTTTGTAATTGCTATTTACTTACTATCTCTTAGGCACAAGAATTTTCTTAGAACAGAATGGGGAAGGGAAGCAGAACTCACTCCTTTGTTGTCTTTCCAAGCTCCCCAGCACACTGATTGGGGTATCTACAACTCAAATAGTTAGAATTTCCCATAGCAACACAAGCACTCAATCCCAAAGATAAATCTCAAGCATTCTAAAGGTATCCTAGCACTTTAAAAGCCAAGTTAGTTGTTTCCTAGGGAAGGGTTTAGCTGGTGGTGATTATAGAAATAAATCTGCACTTCATTTTTAGCCCAGTGGCCCATTACAGCTCGCTTCAGAGTGTAAGCTCCCAAGAATAACGAGAGTCATTTTAAGGGAATGAGAGATTATAAATCACCGACTTTGTCAGTTCAGTATTTCCCTCCAGCGTTCTTTTCTCTGAGAATTGTGCAGACGCCTGCCCCTGAGACCACCCCTGTGAGAAGCCTCACCTGTTCTTTGTTTGCTTTTGATGAAGCCCTCAAGTTGGCCCTGGCTGCATCCCAGAGCTACCTGTTCATCACAAATGGAGAAGTGATTGAGAAAATACTCATTTTTAACTTGTACATAGTTTCAGAAGGTTTGACTCTTGTTTTCCAAGGAAGTTTTACTCCTAAACTTACTAAAAACAGAACATAACCTCTGAATGCAAGCCTTAGGTAAACAAGGGATTAAACAAAATACATGCTGAGCCCACAGAACTCTGACCAAGAGGAGTACTTCTGAGGGTCTCTTGACAAGACACTGCCAAAAGGGGTAAACTGGACCATTTGGGATCTGGGAAATGCTCATGAAGGGGAGTGACTTATCTGGGTCTGTGGTTTCCAAGCTGGGTGCATGTGAAAAGAAAAAAATAGAATATCTATTACCATCTTTATCTCCTTTTGGCATCATTTTAAATATGTACAATGTATAAAGTCCTATATATATAGAACATATTTATACATAGGTGTGTGCTTTAAATTTTTATATGCATATGATGCATGATTCGAAAAACTTAATGCTGTCATCTTTCTTAGTGAGAACTAGTTAATAGGATTTACTCTTTATGCAACTCCTCATTTTAGCTGTTTTATTTCTTCAGTCCTAAATATCATTTTCACCAGTCAAACAAACTGAAAAGCTTTGAGAGATAGAAGGGAGACGTGAGGGAGGGAGGCTGAGAGTGTGGGTCGAGGAATCAGGGAGTGGTGGAGGAGAGTGTGGGGGGCAGTGTGGAGGCCACGACCTTCAAGTTTCCTTTCAGTCTCAAGGTTTAGCCACCTCAGGCTGTACCTCCTTCTGTCAGCCATCACCAAGTACAGGTGCTGAAGGGCTGTGAAGTGGCTGAAAGATATTACATACTCTTTAAAAAGCTATTGGCAGGGTTACGTTATGAACTACCATTAGCCTCTGAAAAATGGAAAGTTGGCTGTAGAAAGCAAGGCAAGAATGGCAATTATTAATGAATAATCACTTAATACAGGCAGACGCTAAAGTGATAAACACATCAATTAGACTGGTTTAAAAACAGCTCACAGGCCCATTCATCTACCAGAGCAGTTCTCCCCACTGGGGTGGGCCACGAATTGGGGGGTGGGTCAGCTGCCCAGGGCGATCTCTTCCTGGATTTATTGAAATAGAAACCAAGTAAACATTTTCCATCTCAATTTATCTTAGTATATTAGAGAGGCATTATGAGTTGAAATTACTATTACTTTTTTGGTTCCTCTCTTCTGCTGTTGATTTACATACCAAACAAATTATACTGGGTGTTGAGAGGCGAAATTAGCATTCTTTTGTGGTTGCCAATAGGAGGCAGATGTTGGATCACTCATTTTAAAGATTTGACTGCGGCTGAAATGAACATGTATTAATATGGCAAGAATAGGAGATAAGTATATTATATCATTGGGATGGCATGACAATTCATTTATCACCATTTATGAACTATGGGTGCATACACTGTCACAAATGAAGATAGATATATTATCTCTTGAGGTCCTGACACACAGAAGTAATGTGTGTGGGCATATGTGATTTTTTTTTACATTTTTTATTGATTCATAATCATTTTACAGTGTTGTGTCACATATGTGATTTTAATATATATTAACTTGCAAATAACTCTGTGATGCATGCGAGCCATTGCATGAGACAGGAAGGGGTGCTTATTAGTCAATCCATGGCTTAGTCTGAAGAGTCCCAGCAGGAATTAGATGCTGACTGATCAAGGCTATGCTTATCAACCTGTTACCTTCATTCTTCTTTTGAAAATTTTATCAGGGGTTTCTATCCAGATAAACTAAAATGAAGAAATACTGCATGTAATATAAACAAAGCCTTGTGGGCCAAGAAACCTGTGTTGTTATCCTAGCCCTAGATATGACCCACTCTCTTACTGGTTTTGTAACTGTGCTCAAAGAACAAGATGATCTTGACTGAGAGGAATAGCTGAGAGATGCTGTCTGCTTTATTCCAACTGTGCTGTCTCTGATCTATTTGAAGGCTTGGTCGTCTGGACTAGTACTGACTCATAGTTTGGGGATTCCCACATAGAAGGGAGCCCTGTTGAGACAGCATTCTTTAAGAAGGCTACTTCCATGGTTTTCCCCATTCTGGGTCCCTAGTTGATGACTATGATATATAGATAAGGTTCCCTTAATTTAATTTCTCTATTGATCCCTGGGAAAGTCTTAAACTAGGAACTTTCAGGAGAAGACAGAAGGACTGAGGATGACTGAGCTACATTCAGTATGGCGATAATTGCATAGCCTTATGTATGTGATATGTTATGATAATAGAATTACTAATTAAAATAACATCCTTTTATAATAAAAATATTGAACACTCAACGTGTTCTAAGTCCTCTGGTAAGCATTTGATCCTTTTATCTCATATAAACCACAGTCATCCTGTGAGGAAACTAAAATTATCATTCCCATTTTATAGATGAAGGTTTATAGAGATAAATTCACTTGGCAAGGTATCACAGCAGAGGCAAAGTTCTGACTCAGAGTGTGTCTACCTCCAGAACAGAGGCCATTCTGATGGCCACCTCTGTCCTGCTCACTAAAGGGCTGGCAATAACCCTGAACTTGTGCAGCTGAGCAAACAGTACTAGGGCTGGTCTGATGGGGACCATCTCTCACTATCCCATGAAGTCTGTGCTGCTTAGGAGACCTCTTGCTACAGAAAATTTGCTGATCCATTTTGGTGTCATCTTTGTTTATATGCTCTCACAACATGCAGTCTTGGTGGGCTACCAGGCTTGTTAGCTGTGGAATGGCTGGCATTGCTTTGTGCTGTGGTGTCTCTGAGGGACCCACATCCAGTTCTCAAGGGCATCTTCTCTCTCTGGGTGATGTCTATGCAGGAGGAACCTCCCAGCATCTTTGCCAGGCTGTGGCTGTTTCTTCCTGGATTCTGAACTGAAAATGGACTTTCCCATCATTGTAAATGTTCCCTCCCCCAGAATAATCAGCCTGTAGCTCAAGTCCATTCTTGTTTAATAACTCATACTCAATATCATGTAGATTTCACTTATTATATTTATTAGGTAGACATTTATTTTTTTGTGTCTGTAAAACATTAAAAGTTGTGGTTATGGAAGCTATTTCCCAAACAAAAGAACCAGGATGTTACTTGGCCTTGTTTAAAATTGAAACAGAGTATCTGAAATTAAGACTACCCAGAAAATCCAAAAGGTATGATCATACAAGTATAAGAAAAGGGGCGCTGGACTTGGAGTGGATCTGGTTTCCAGTCCTGTTTGTATCACTAGCTCACTCTATGATCTTGGTTGAGTAACTTAATGACCCTGGGCTGTATTTTCTCTTCTGTAAAATGTAGATAATACATGCTTGAACTACTCCCTCTGGGCTGTGGTGGCTCAGCTGAGAAGGTGCAGTAAGTCACAAATATAGCAACCATTTATTGAGTATCTTTTTTGTGTTGAATGCTATACTGGACTCTGGAGTATAAAGATGAGTAAGATGCATTCTCATTTCCTGATCTGACGGATGTCTTCAGTTCCTCCTCACAAGAAGCTTGCAGTCTTGGGCACATGAAATCATACCTCATGGAAAAGCACTTTGTGAACTCTAAAACTCTTGATCAAGATGATCTCTGAAGAAAGGGTTTTGTAGTCAAATAAGCTTGGGAAGTGCAAGTGTGTCCTTAGAAATTCACAATGCAAATCCTTGGAAATTCATCCTTGGGAGTTCACAATAAACATAAGACATTAAAAGCTCTGATGAGTTATACAGCAAAGAAGCATGTTGAATTCAGTTTAACCTAGTCTTGCAGGGTTTAGGAAACACTTTATTATTTATTATTACCTACCAATAGCTGGAGTAACATCTCATTTGAGAAACTTTCCTTCAGTGACTATTAAGTGACTCTTTAGTTGTCCCTATGGGGGACACAAGATACCCTGAACAAAATTCCATTATTATATAATCCATTCATTGGATTGTAATACTTACTTACATGTCTATGCTTTTGACTAATTCACAAGCTCCTCAACTAGTGTCTACACCTACACATATTTGTACCCTCAGGGCTTTGTTGGAAGGGGTGTCCCTGGCCATTAGTACATACTCAACAATGCTTATTGAATGGGTTTATGAAATTGTACACTCACACTATGCAAATGTGAGTGATTTGCCTGAAATTGTAAGATCCCAGAAGGCAATGATTAAATTTCTCTAATCTACTTTGTACAATATTCAATTTAACTGATTTCTATGACCTTAATCACTTTTTTATTATAAGAATAGACGTTGAAAATTATGTCTTAATTTGGAAATAGGATCACCTTCAATGACAAAACAATTATTTTCTACATTTAAAAATTATTTATTAAGCTCTGATATTTAAAGGAAATTTACCAAAGGAGAAAATAAAAGACATTATGCCTTTGAGAACCTCAAACAGATACAGGTAAGAAGTAATACAGATTTGCCCTGCAAATAGGAGCATAAAGTTACGGAAAAATTGTCACCAGTAGATTAAGCATTTGTTGGGATGGAAGTGAGGCTAGATGAATGAGCCTTTTGGTGGCAGGATATTTCTGATAGGGGACCATTGACAGGGAAGAGAAGGGCATGGGGTCTCCATGTTGTTTGAGTTTTAGTTTTAACCAAGGAATAACGACAGAGTGTTGGTACTGCTGGAACAGTGGTGAGGTAAAATGAAATGCTAAGTTTAGCAACTTGAGTGATAAGGGCTTTCCACACTTAGTGGTCAGCTACCAGTAAGTCATCTCCCTAGGGCTCTTGGTGGAGCCAGCAGGTAGAAATGGCAGGGCTATGGCTTCCCTCTTATGTTCCATCAGTGAGGAAATAGGGTACAATAAACCCAGACTGAGTGAAAGAACAATTGAGCACAGTTGGAGTAGTAGAAGTTAGTGCTTAGAAAGTTCTTTCTTTTCACTCTTAAAAAATAGCTCTTATTCTTACATGTTCAGTGCACAGATTTAAGAGAGTATTGACTAATAAAAGGAAGATAATAAAAATAATTACAATCTCATTAATTAAAGCAAGTATTGGTTACTATTTTGAGGTACATTTTATTAGTAAATATTTTGCATATATATATGTGCATATAACACATAGTACTTCAATAGCCCTATTTTACACTTAACAGTATAATATAAACAGATTTCTGAACATTTTCATATTTATCTGGATAGTGTTATGACAACATAGCTCGTGACAACGTAGTGTTCTATTTCATGTATTTATCGTAATTTATTTAACCTATTCCTATTATTGGATATCTAGGTTATTTACAATTTTTACTTTTATAAACATCACTGGAGTGGACTTTCTTCTACCTAAATCTTTGTCCATATCCATAAGTATTTCCTTTGGACTAATTCCAGGAAGTAGAATTGTTGATTCAAAGATAATGATGTTTATACATATTGGCAGGTTGACCTTCAGAAACGTTGAACCAAGTTTTATTACTGCTTCCTAAAACATGTCAATACTGTTTATCATTGAAAACATTTGCCAATCTGATAGGCAAAAGTGGTATTTCCTTGTCTGAATTTGCATGCATCAATTATTATTCAGGTTGATTTTTAAATGTTTAATAATGATTTTTAAAATGTCTATTGGCCATTTATATTTCTCTTAATTGATTTTGTGTCCTCTGCCCATTTTTCTGTTGGAGTGTTCATCTCTTTATTGATTTGTAGGAACTCTTTATATATTATCACTGTCACGTTATAAGTGACTCCTTAATTCTTTTAAAAGTTCTTTTGTCCTAATTAATATCTCACGCATATTTATTTTGTAATTTCAGTTTATCTTAATAGGAAGAGTGACCATGTAGTTCTAGTCTTTCCTCTTTCAGTTTTTCATGTTGTTGACAGAAACCTGGGTGTCTGGCTTGGTAAAGAAGCAGCCTCAGTTACTTGGTAGCAGCCCAAATTAGCAGAAAGCTTAGAATCTTCAGAGGTTACCTCTGGTGGCTAGACAGTATGTACTTCTGAGTTACCAGTCATTTAACCTTATCTGATGACAGTGTTTTTGATGTATCAAATTCTTCCTTTGTTCATATTTTAAGTTAAGGATAAATTTCAGAGTTCAGATTATCCTTAGGAACTGATATGCTGTCTTCTTTCAGAATAAAGGCTGGGATAAATATACTTTTAAACTTGGTGGTTTGGCTGATTCCATTCAATGTGGACTCTTGCTGGAAGTAAGTTAAGAATACTTTATATAAGCAACAGACAGGTGCTGCTGGTTCTCTCAGTGTTGAAATTAAGAAAAAATATTAAGTCAGTCAGTTCCAACACTGTAATTCAGGCATCCAGTTTTCCACAGGTGTTTTTGTTTTCAGAATGTCAACAATCGTAAACATTTTGCCAGTGTGTTTTATCCAACTTCCCCACATTCTTCCCTGGCATTTTACAGCAAGTTTCTGACAACATTTTATTTCATCTGTAAATCCTTTAGTATGCACCTCTAACTTCTTAGAATCTTTCACAACATCACCAACAAATATTATCTAATGACATTAAATTTCTTCTAATTTTCTCAGAGACGTTGTTTTACATTTGATTTGGTCAACGCAGAATCCAACAAAGGGCCTCCCCGTTGTGTTTGACTGTTATGTCTCTGAGGACTCTTTTATTCTAAAGCATCTGCCCTCCCTGCTTTCTTTTCACATAATTGATTTGTTGGAGAAGCTGGGTAATTTGCCTTTAAAATGTCCCAATTTTTGGATTCTGGTTTTTAAAAACTACTTCCTCAGTTCCTTGCAGTTAGAACTAGAGGGTCAGTTAGATTCCGGTTCAGTCAATATTCCTAGACAAGGCTATTTCATAGGTGATATGTGTACTTCCGATTGCATTACATTATGAGGCACCTCATGTCTGGTTCTCCCATCTTCAATGATGCTGTGATTGATTAGTGAGTTCGGAAGTTGTCAACAAAGTCACTCCATCATTAGGTTCCGCACCAACATTTCATCTAACAGTTTTGGCATTCGTTGATATACGTTGTCTAGATCCACCATGTCATGAAGAGTTGCGAAGTGGTGATTTTTTAATCCTTTTATTTCTTCTGCGATTACTATCTGGAATTATTTTTTAAAAAGTAATTTTTATCAGCTATTTGGTTATATAGAAATACAATACATGCAGGAAAGGCAAGGCATATGCTTCATTCTTTCCTATTATTCATTAAATTCAGTAATGATTTGGTGGCCTTAGCAACTCCTAATAGTGGTGAATGAGGTTTGTTTTTGGTGAATGAGGTTTTGTATCAGTATGAACTCATGGATTTTTATATTTTCAATCCATTGTCATTATTATTCTTTGTAAAATTCAAATTGTCCCATCTTAGTCCAGAGAGAGCCCTTCAATTTGTCTCTTGTATGCTTTAGACATGACCCCATTAGTCTTTGATATCCTATGTTTTTAATACAAAAGCCTCACTTCACCTAGCCAACACTCCCTAACATAAGAATTGAAGTTTCTCTACGAGTATGGACCCTTTGGAAGGCATGTTAAGCTTCGCTTTCTTTAGAGTTTAATTCTCCTCAGACTCAAATGTTACAGTGAAAAATAAATTCAAGTACCAAGCAGGCACTCAATCAATGTGTATCGTTATATTAAATTCTGCTTTGTAGAGCCACATATTTCACATGCTAATGTAAACAATGTTACGGATGCAGGATGATTTAGCTCATTTCCATGAACATCTCTAAACCAACACATACTATTGTATCTTTATAAAGGAGCTTAAAAACACACCTACAAAGCTTAAAAATATCTTCATGCAGTTGTTTCTGTCATTTGGTCTATTAGCATTCTCCTCACAGTGTTTTGCTTATATAATTTTAACAAGATGAAAGGTTGATGCTGAGAGAAGTCTTTGGACAGATTCGTTACCTTAGCAACCTTGCCCCAGACTTCCGTGGCCCTGACCCAGCTACAAAGTCCTTCACTGGCTAATGAGACACTCTTAATGACAGCTGGCTGAAACTTAGGTCTGTTGATAAAATGACTTGTAATCTGGCAGTAACCTTTGGAGGAATATTATCTTTATCAGATTTCCAAAAGAATCCAAATACCAAACGTAGTTCCACTAATAGCTATATTCATAAGGCCATCATGCTTAAGTGCTTCTGGGAAAGCATTAGCAACAGGAAATTAAGTGTTACAGAGTAATTGCTAACCTTGCTGCATAAAATAGAAGCTGGCTGCCCAGTGATTTTGTGTTGGTAGCAGTCATTAGATGCCACTGTCCTGTATAATTGTAAAATTGTTTGTATAAAGAAAATATTGTCACTGTCTCATTAGTCCCAACATTTAATCATATTGGGGAAATCTGAACACCTTTTTGAGGTTCAAATTACTCATATAAGTTTGTTGGCTAAGTAGCTTCCATAGTGAAAAAAATCAGTTTTTCCTGAGCAAAGACCTTAGATTATCAAGAATCTTCTTACAGCTGCCACTTCTAGAAAGCTCTGTATGAATAAAATCACAGTTAATTAATCACTAATTTATTTATTCACCGTCTGTTGAGTACTTTGAGTTTTAAACTCATTGATAACTCACGGATATTTCCCTGGCACACACCCAAGATGATTATAGCATTTCTTTACAGCTGGTATCCATTTTGATTAGTCAGTGTCCATGCTGTGTAACTGACAAAAGTTTGAAAATGGATTCTTTTACACAACCAAACATTCCATTTGAGATTGGGCTATATTTCTATGATACTTAGATGCTTTTGCCCTGATGGAACAAATCTTATTTTGTAATTGAACCAAAGATCCATTAAAAAAATCTATAAATGTATGGAGATTCTCATAGCCCTGTTGCAAAATAGGGATCTAGAGAAGTATCTAGAGAAGAAATTGTAGATATAATGAACTTCTGTTTAGTGTGTGTTAAGGAAACTGTGTGCTTAGGAGAGTTGAGGTGGTTCAGGTTTTATCAATAGTTCAAGTTAGATCCTGTTATGGACTGAAGGTTTGAGTCTTCCCAACATTCATAGGCTGAAGCTCAACCCCTCAGTATGATGGTATTAGGAGGTGGGCCTTTGGAAGTTGATTAGGTTTAGATGAGGTCATGAGGATGGAACCTGTGTTGGGATTAGTGTCCTTATAAGAAGAGGAAGAGACACTAGAGCTTCCTCTCTCCATCACATGAATTTACAGTGAGAAAGTAGCCAGAAGAGGGCCCTCTCCAAGAACTAAATTGGCTGGTACCTTGATCTTAGACTTCCCAGCCTCCAATGAGAAATAAATGTCTGTTGTTTAAGTCACCCAGTCTATGGTATTTTGTCAAAGCAGCTCAAGCTGACTGAGACAGAGCCCGGAAGTTCATGTATCTGGAGGGTATTAGTTTAGGTTGGTACCCTCTCTCCATCAAAAATAATTCTACTGTATTATTTACTCTTGATTAAGCAGACATTTGTGAAGCCCTTGCATGAGCCACTCTGCTAGGAACTTGGTTTCTGTCATAAGTCACAGACCCTGTCCTGGCAGGAAAGCTAGTCCAACAGGAAATATGAATATATAAACATAGCAAAGACTAATGATAATATTAAGATAAAAAGTTTTATTAAGAGTTGAAACAAGAAGAAATCATGGAAATTCCATCTTTATTTTTTACAAAACTAGCATAGGAATTATTGTGTCTTATGTTGAACAGTTTCCATGGGATAAGGACAAAAATATAGTTCTTTAAATTTTTGTTGGTATCTAGAAGAACTGGCATATATTACTTTTCTTTAAAGATTTGAATCACATAATTTACTCATATTTCTCATTTCTCTTGGGTGTCAAGAAGCTCAGCAATAAAAACTCAAAGCTCAAACTCTGGATAGCAGTTAGGAACTTCAGTCTAAGTATTTATCTGCACCAATTGCAAGACCCATGTGTCACCCTTGGAATTGCCCTTTGTCTTTGTCATTTTGGGCTACTGTAACAGGATACCATAGACTGGGAGGTGTAAACAACAGACATTTATTTTTCATAGTTCTGGAGGCCAGTAGTCTGAGATCAAGGTGCCAGGAGGGTGGGGATCCTCTTCCTGGTTGATAGATGACTGCTTTCTTGGTGTATCCTCACACAGTAGACAGAGAGAGCTATAGTCTTTTTCTTTTCCTAAAAGGGCATTAATTCCATTATGGGGGTTTCAGTCTCATCTAATTACCTAATTGCCTCCTAAAGCCTCCACCTTCTCAAACTATCCTGTTGGGGTTAGGTTTTCAGTAAATGAATTTTTCCAGGGACAGAAACATCCAGTCCACAAAGACCCTTCCCCACCCAGAAACAGGTTCAGAAATCCAGAGTCTTTAAAAATCTTGAGAGATATGCCTGATTCTTGTCCATCTAGCTCTTTCAGGCTGGTTGCTTTGTTACCTAGGACCTTGTTTTGGCCAAAATAGTCATTTTACTGTTCCCAGACCACGTGAGATTCAGGCATCCCTGGAGGCTGTTTTTGGCCCATCTGCCTGTATTTACTGTAGCCATTTACTCCTTTTAGAAAGATAGGCAAGGAAGGAGGCTGCTGGAAACATCTCTTAAGGTCTAATAACTTCCTTCAGCAGATCTTTCTTCCTTCAGGAGATTGGTTTTTTCTAACCCAGCCCTCACCTCTTCCCTTCAACTCAAGCTTGTTTACTTGGTTTTCATTTTCCAACAAAACTCTGCAACATACACCATTTATTTGTTGATTGATTTTCAGTGATTTTCCACTTATCTCATGCCAGAAAAGTTATTTCCTTTAAAAACTTAGCTAATGTAGCTAAACAGTCCATTAAGTGAACTCATAAATTACATGAAACATAATTTGAATGGTTATGCCCATTTTCAAACAGGGTCCTAATTCCAAAACTCTTTATAAGATTTGAAAATATTAATATGATTTTTACAAGAATTAAAAAAAATGGTTTACATCTACTCTCCTGGAGTTTTATTATAATTTTGTTTAGTGGCACTGCTTAATCTTATTTGTTTTATTAGATCATTTTTTACTGCTCTATGAGATTCCAATAAACTCTTTAATAAACATCAAAACTTGAGAGCTCATCATTCCCTGTTATCTCTCCATAAACACTATTTAACCCCGTTCTGCCATCACTTTTGCACCAAGCAGATCACCTAGCCATTAGTTTATGATTTCTTTTTTTTCCCCTTTATGTAGGTAATAAACAGTATTTGAAGAAACCAATTATAATACAATTCAACACAGTACCACTCATCAAATTACTCCTTCCAAAGATGATAGCTAGGAACATTTACTATAGAAATATCTGTCTTTAGGATGATTTCTAAAATCAACTTTCTGTAAACATAACCAAGAATTATGAAGACTGTCTCTGTCAGGAACACCTCTTGAGGTAGAAAAAAATGATTTTCCAGAAGAGAATTCTAACTCTTCCTTAAGGCTAAATTATACTTTAATTGTGTGGATACGATATTTTCTGGTCATAAACTATGCTTGCCAAATGTATTACTTGTCAGGTTAAGCATAACTTTGCCAGGCCCAAACATTAATAAATTCAGTTTGGGAATCTGTCCTAAGGCACCCCTGTTTATTACAATAGTTCTCTTTGAGTTAGAAGAATGTGGCACTATGGAACAAATACAAAGGGAAAAATGGGCATCTTCGATTTCTTTCTTTCCTCTCCTCTTTATATCCAAACGATCACCAAGTTCTACTGGTTTTACCTCCTGAATATAGATTCCTCTCTCCCCTCCTCCATTGCCTTTATTTAAACCCGCTTTCATCTCTTGCGTGGGTAACAGCAATGGAGCTTCCCAGCTAGTCACCCTACTTCAAGTTTGTCCCTCTCAAAGCTTGTATCTTGTTCTAGAATGATGAATCTAGAACTCAACTCTGCCTATCTCATTCCCTTGCTTAGAACCCTTAAAGCTGTCCCAGTGTCTTTGATGCCAAGCTGGAGTTCTATGGCATTTACTACACATCCTTCAAAGCAATGTCCCAAATGGTCCTTCTTAGGTTGTATCCCTGCTCCAGACTTGTGCTCTTGTAAACAGTTCACCATCCACTCCAAGATGTTTCTCACTTCCAGCTTTATTTTGACCCATAACAGGTGCTCACTTAATGTATGATGCATGGTTGGGACCTGAAAATAGAGGAAAGCTATCAGTCCATGATTCTGGGCCCAAGCAGCACAATGGTCTAGTGGGCAGAGCATTGGGTTTTGCTGTTGGCTTATACCTGGCATCTCTACTTCTTATAGCCATATGATTTTTTTCACCTTGGGCAGTATCCTAGCTTTTCATTGATTAAAATGGGCATGAAATTTAGTTTGTGTCTGACATAAAGTAAAAAGTTGGGAAATGTAAGTTTCCTTTCTTTTTAAAAAAACGCCTTCAGATTCTAGAGTTTAAGAGAGCAGCCAGCTCTGCTTACAAGTGCCTCAGATCAGTTACAGCTGGTTACCTTTCTGGTGCTGCCCCACATGCCTGCATTAGCAATAGAACATTGCAACAGAAGCATGAATCTTGAAACTTATTCTGTAGAGGATGAAAAGTTAAATTTTTATTGTCTATGTCTAATATTTTGATGGCGTTTTCCTACTGGGTTTCTCCTAGAAATGATGTAATGGGGAAAAGGATGTGTACTTTTTGAAGGATGGGAGTTAAAGGGAAAAAACCGGAAGGTCTAGTGTGGGGTACCCCTGCAGAGAGTGACAAACATGGATGGGAAACTACTAAACGTGTGTGTGGTGGCACTCACACATCTGACCTACTTTACGAATTTGCCTGGGGCCAGCTTTTTCATAGAGCGTCTTAAAGGATGATGAACTTGGTGTCAGTGGTTCAAAAATGGAAAATCAGGGGTGCTGGGCCAGTGTCCCTAACCTAGAGCCATGCTTCCTGATGAGAAAGTAAAGAGGAAGAGAAGCAGATGGAAGAATCAAGAGCAGACACAAGTTATTTAAAAGTAATACAATAATTCAGTAGGAATGGAGTGGAAATTCAGCAACTTATTGGGTATGACATTTGGGTAAATTAAACTGAACAGAACTAGGAAACACTGGATAGGAAAAGCAAAAATGAGGGTGAAAGCTAGCAGACAAGGAAAGGAAAAGGAGTAAATGAAAAAAAAAAGAGTTTAAGGCAAAGCCAAAATCATTCACATTTGCTATATATGTTTAATGTCCAGATTTTCATTTCTTAAATAAAAAATTAATCATACATATTTGCGAGTAACTAGACATTTAGTGTCCAGGTAGATAAAAAATGGTCTGATTTACTGATTTTTCCTCCTCGTACCTCTTCATGACAGACACACAGATACTCACACATACTTGCACACAGACAGACATATCTACAGACATGTTTAGAAGCATTCACACACTCATGTACACTCACATACACACACTTAAGCAATCACACTTACACATGCACAGACGCACGGACATGCATCACTTTTTCTCTTAATGCTTTTGTGGGATGAAATGTTCAGATTTAGTTTAGTTCACTGCAAAGGCTATAGAAACTTTATAAAATATACATGTTCCCGTTTAGTAAAGATCTGTATCTTATTTTAATTGTTCATTTTTGGTCTGTAGGAGCTTCAGGGGTTATGGGGTAGTCGGCGTAGAATTATATCTGGACTGAAGAGTCAGGCAGTACCAGTGGGAAGACAGACAAGTGAAAGAGGAATCAAACCAGGATGAGCTACAAGCAGAGAGGGTGTGTAAACAGATAGATCTGAAATGTGAAAGTGCTTGTTAAATAGAGATAGGAAAAACTATCTGTCAAAATTTCTAATATCAATTGTCGACCTTTCTGTCTGAGAATCATACTGTGGCCATTCTTACTGATTTATCAAATAGATATCTTGCTTTGGACATCTTGAAGGAGCATGGACTTGCTGTGTCTAAATCAGCATTAAGAAGCTTCAAGCAGATTTCTGAATTTTATTTACTAGTAAGTTGGTTTCAAGATAGAGACCAAATTCACTTGTCAAATTTGACTTTCTTTAGGGTGATACTCTTACTCATGCCTTCAAAGTAAATTTGACTCATTCTATTGGACATTGAACCAAGCTTCTAAATAAAGGAAACTGGTTTTCTCCACATTTCTTTGTTCTGCAAGTCACACATGCCTGTGTGAATGTCATTATTTTTCATCTTCAAAGATATCACACCTTGGAGACTGAAAAAATAATCCAGTCTTCATCTAGTCTTTTTCTTTTCATTTTCTTTTTCCTCCTCCTTTGCACCTGTCTGCCTCTTCCACTGCAGCATGGCCATGATACTTTCTCTATTCATTTCCTCACTGTTGGGTCAGGCCTCAATGTAGAAGCCTAAACATAAAGACTGAGATGACAATAAAAGCTCCCATGAAAATAAAACAAAAGGGAGAAGACATGAAAAGAATTTGAAAATAAAAGGATACAAAAGCACAGTGCCTAAAGGATGAGGGAGTTGAAAAGATGATGGAATTGAGACGAATGTGATAATGTCATCTTTTAAAAAGCGAAGTGTTTTAAATAAGTCATAGGAAGTGGAGTAAAAAGGAAAAAAATGTGGAAGGGAGAATTGTTTTTGGAAAGTTTCATCAATTTTCAGTCAAGTCTATTACATTTTACTACAATTGTGTAAAAAAATTTCTTACTAAAGACAGGGCACCATAAAAATAAACAATAAGGGAGGTAAAATACAGTTCCTCTTTCTCTTCATGAAGTGTGAATTTGGAACTGGGCACAAGCTTGACTTTAGTGGATGCCATAACAGTAATGGATGCTGACCATTTAGAGAAGCGAATCTGCTGTCTACTCCATAGAACAAAGCTGTCTTTCCAGAGCAATGTGAAAAAATCGACATGAACCTGTTTTTACAAGAGCTGTATGGGCTCTGGAAAGTGAATAGAATTCTGCACTCAAGGTTTCATTTTCCAGAGGTGGTTGTTGCTACCGATTTCTTGTGTATCATTCTGGAGATTACTGCTGTGGATGCCTGTGTACAATTCAAACATTAAAATAAACAAAGCACATGAAGCAAGAAATGTAGCTTTATTGTAAATAAAAGAATGCAAGACTGTACCACATTCCTGCTGTCTGAGAGGAACACCTGAGAAGTTAGTCTTTGCTTGCATGTAAATTCTTTTGCAGCCCACATCCTTCTGTTCCCCAAAGCAGTGGTCATTTCTGAAGCTGACATGACCCACAAATTTCTACCATATTTGGATAGAGTTGCCTTTCATTTTTGAAGACAGGGCAAAAAATGTGGAGCTTTTCCTTGGGAATCTGAGTTAACACGTCAAAAGTTACAATTTGCATTATGCTGTGCTAAGTACAAGATCCTGTGTGTCAAAGGTGTTCTAGCACTCCTTATATATCCGCTGGGTGGATGTGATAAGTAGTGGCTTCTTAAACCATCCAAAGGAACCTTTTTTTTTTTTTGCCCAGGTCAAAGATTTCATACTGAGGTGATTATCTCTGAATATACTCTATTTATGTCTGCAAGATGAATTCCTTGAAAATCCATTTGTATCTAAGGTGGCAATTTACAAGTCTCTTCAGAAATGTGAAAAAATGGCTGTTTTATCAAACATTAGTAATCTTTGCTAAACGTTAGGTGAAAAATAATACCTAGCTGTAGTTTGAATTTACATTTCTCTTATTATGGGTCAGGTGAACAGCTCTTCATATATTTACATTGCTATTCATATTTTCTGAGTAGTAAAAACTGTTCATATCCTTTGCCCATTTTTCTATGGGGTTATTAATCTTTTGTGTATTGATTTATAGGTACTTTTCATTTATTAGGAAAATTATGTTTTTGTTTTATTATGAGTTGCAAAAGTTTTTTACAGGTTGTTTGTTTTTGTCCTATTCCATGCAGAGATTTAAAATATTCTTATGTAGTCAAAAGTATTAATAATTTATGACTCCTAGGATTTTAAAAATAATACTTCAGAGGCCTTCCCCACTTGAAGATAATAAAAGTAAAAAATAAATACCTCGCCATCTTTACTTCTAATTCTTTTAAAGTTTTATTTTCATCTTTAACTCTTGGATCTATTTGGAATCTATTTTTTTGGATGTCTTAAGGTAGGTATTCAATATTTTCCTCGGATGGGTAGTCTGTTGTCCTAATAGTATTTATTTAATATTTTATCTTTTCCCACTGATTTGAAATATCATCTTCAGGATATATAAATTTCAATATGCATTTGAGTCGTTTTCAGGGGTTTCCAACCTGTTTATTTTATCTGCACGTTCATGTTATGGTTTGTACCATATCGTTATTTTCTTATTGAAGTATAGTCAGTTTACAATGTGCCAGTTTCTGCTGTACAGCTTGATAGTTCAGTCATACAAATACATACATATATTCGTTTTCATATTCTTTTCCATTATAGATTGCTACAAGATATTGAATATAGTTCCCTGTGCTATCGAGTACCATAGCATTTAATTATTGCAGCTTTAGTATACATTTTAATATTTGGAAGGGCTAATCTCACATAAAGTTTTTCCACTAGACATTTCTACTATTCTTGTCTTTTTTTTTTGTTATGAACTTTAGAATAAGTTATTTTAGTTCCAAAATAAATCTCCTTGGTAGATTTTTGTGTTTGTGTAAATTTTTAAGCTAACTTGATGAAAATTTCTATCTTTATGATGATAAGACTTTGTGTCAAGAATGTGGAATGTCTTTCCATTAGTTTAAATCATGTTTTGTGGGACTTTTAAAAAGCACTTTAAAATTGTTTTATATTGATGCTACACATTTCTTACTAAGTTTGTACATAGATATTTTACATTTTTGTTATTTTGTAAATAAGTGTCTTTCCTTCAACTATTTTCTTCTTATTGTTACGTATATACATGTAGGCTATTTCTTTCTGTATGTTACTTTTTTGAGCATTACCTTATTGAATTCTTTATGTTACAAACAGTAAGAGAATAGTTTCTCAGTTAATCTTGGTTTTCTAGGCAGTCATCTTTTTAACAAATCATGACAATTTTACTTTCTCCTTTATGTTCTTTCTCTCTTCTTTCAGTTACCAAATTTTATTAACTATAGAGGTGCTCTAGGGTGATATGAAATATTAGTGGCACAAGTGAACTTGTACCAGACTTTAATGGGAATCTTCGAATATTTCTCCATTAATTATGATAACTTTTAGGTTGATTCATATATTTACATATATACCATATTAATGAAGTATCTATTTGTGTTTTATATATTTTTTAAACTTAGGAATTGATACTACATTTTATTAAGTGACCTTAGCACTCGTGGATATGATGATATATTTCTTTTTTTCCTTTTTAAGTAATTTTATAAATAGATTTCCTAGCATTTAGTCCCAGAATTTCTTGCAATCCCAGAGTAAACTCCATTGAAGTGTGTTATTTTATCCCTTTATTATGTTTCTGAATTCTGATTCCCAATGTATTATATATAGCATTTTAACGTCAATATTCATATAGTCTTTTGTTTGAAATTTAAAAAAATTGTGGTATCAGTGTTATATTGACTTTTTGAAGATGTCTTTTTTTCTGTGTTCTTGAAGAATTGCCTTCTGCGCCACGTGTCAGTTCTTGGCCCTGGGCACTGCTGGGTTTTTGATTACGTGGGTTGGTATTTGGGAGGCTATGTGTGTTAAATTACTGATTTGTGTAGAGTGAATCTGTCAGTCAGGTGTTTTCACAGATAAAATTCTTAGCCTTCCAACAGTATATCTCAGTGCATCCCTGTTCACCCCACCTCTGCCAGCCAAAGTGTATTACATACATACTGACAAATCCCTACTTATCCTCCAAGGTCCTGCTCTAGTGATACCCTCTTTCATAAAGACTTCCTAGTCCCTCCAACTTCAAGATGAGCTCTTTCTTTGAGGGTAACTTTATGTTTTTCTTTATCACTACCTTCTGACACATCCCAGTTTTCTGACTCACCTCGTTCGACAGATTCATTAGACATTTGTAGGCATTAGACAAAATGCTTTCATGATTTTACACTAGTTAATTCTTACCACAGCCCTATGATTTGAACAGTTTACAGGTAAAGGAATGTTACCTTAGAGAGAGAGTTAATAATTATTTTTTAGGTCATAGAGTTGGTAGGCTGCAAAGTAGGAATTCAGCTCAAGTCTAATCTGAAACCATATATCCTTTTCACCAGACCATGTTGATAAAACAGCAGTTCATCTTTGCAATTATTTTGTATGTCTCCCTTTCTTATATGAGATCCCAAGAGCCTGGCTATGCCTTATTTCTCTTGGAATCCCCTATACCTTCTTGCACACGGGAGAAACAAAACGAAAGCTAATTGAATTGGTAGAGGTAAACAGAGCAAGTATCTCAAATTTGGTTCCAATAAAATTTCAGAATGAATTGTGGAGTTTTACTCATGCATTTAATCCCTATTTATAGTTCATTAATCCACACATTTATAAGTTCTTGGTAAAAGACTTTTCAGAGGATTTCTGGAGCCATGGGATGTGGGGTTTGCTTTCATGGTCATCCAGCAGTGGAACAGTCTGTTGGGTACTCTCTAGGACCAGGTCAGTGGGCAGAATTTCCAGTGTTAATTGGCTGCAGTTTATCTTGATGCTGAAAAATTGTGGAGTGCTACTTACCCGTCACCTCCTGGGTGTCTGATTGCTTTCTGGGCTGGCCAGAGCTGCTTCATAGCTTCATCTGGAAGTAGTAGCTTCCTCTTTTCAATCCCCATAGAGCTCCACCTCTACCTCTCTTTTGTCATTTCCCACTTCCTACCTGGCATGACAGTGACTTATGTGCATGTCATTTCCTTTATTACATGGTAAGCATCTTAAGGTCAGAGGCTATGTTGGATTCATTCCCCACTGTGCTCACAGGGTGCTTGGCACATAGTAGGAGCTCAGTACATTTAAAAAAGCGATCAAAGTAGGTTCTAAATTCAGCAAATATTGCTCCCCCTATTTTACTAGTGCATTTCAGCATTTTTGCTTCTGCCCACTGTTCTTGTGGGTGGTATGAACTGAAATTGCTGAAAAGGGATGTAATTTCCCTTGTTAATATAATTACTGCCATATATTATCACAGCACTAAAGTCATAACATTCTCATTTTCGGTGGCCTATACACATCACCAAAATTATCTCTGGAGGAGAAATTTATCATGTTTGTTTTCAGTCTCAGAGTGAAATGCTGCCAAGTTTGGTGAATATGTACTCAGCCCCCTTTGAGTGATAAGTGTATGAGTAAATGCGGCCATTTCACCTCTTATGGAAAAAAAATGTGAGGCTCTTACTTACATCCAGGTAATTCATTAACTGCTTGGATTCCAAATTCAGAGCAGAAGTTGGTAGTGAGCATGCTTTCCTCTGTGGGTCTTTCATAGTTTGGGAAAATAATGAACAAGAACTGAAAAATCTGGAGAGGGAGCAGGGGTGGGAATATTTGAATTCTGCATTAAGAGGGCAGCAGGCCCATCTGGGATAGACTAATAGCCTTATGAACTGAACTCAGGGTGAACAAAGACAGGAGTTTGGATTGTGACTATATGATTAGCCTGCAGTAGTCGTCAACAAAGTCTAATATGTGTTTATTTTTGCTTTTGGGGAAAGAGATCCTGGTTCCAGGAGTCTTATCTTAGCCCAGGATTTAAAGGGGACTTTACTTGAAGCAGGACTGATCTGGTCCTGTCATGCTTGTGGGGTGGCTAGAAGTGGGGTATCTTCCTGCATGCTGGGGCTGATCTGGAAGGTCTCCGTGGTGCGGGAGGGCATGGCACCTGAGGACTGCCTCAACTCCTGACCTGGGGCTAGCTGAAGATAGCACCAAGGACAGGGGCGTGTCCTGGTGGTCATCAAGGCCTCTTGTCAAGGAAGCTAGGCTGTGGGCAGGTGGCCCCTAGTGGGCAGAGTCAAGCTCAAGAGTCCAGGGCCAGGTGTATGACTAGGACTTTCACTAATGAACCAAGGGAAGGCTCCTAAAAGAGGGAGAATCTAAAATGGAGGTGTCCAAACAACAGATTCTGAACTTAGAATCTTGTCACTTGGGCACTAGAACTTTTAACTACTTCTTGCACAGAAACCTCCATTTCCTTGCTGCTTCAACTCCAAAAAGTCCTTTGCCCTTTCTAGCAGTTTTTTGTTTGCTGTGGCTTTCAACCCTGCTATACATTAGAGTCACTTGGTTGTCTATGAAAAATACATGTCCAGGTCCCACCCCTGGACAGGTACTTGTATATATACACACATGCATATATGTACACATATGCACACATATATGTATGTAAATATGTATGTGTTTATCCCCGGGAGATTTGAATGCACAGACTGAACACTGACAGCTCCATAATGTGAGAGACAGGGAGTGGAGGCTTGAGCGATCCCTAGAGGCCAACAAGAGCATTACCAAAACAAAGCTGCAGTGGAAGTGACTTAACAGCTGCTATTTATGGAAAACTTACTCTGGCCATTTTCTTCATCAACTATCTGATCCTCACATTACCTCGCATGAGAGTTTATTTATTTTATAGATGACTACGCTAAGGTCCAAGGTCCCTCAGTTGAACTGGACCTTGAATCCAGGTTAGGATGGGACCCTTGCTTCTTAGGTCTGTCTAATAGGGTTATTGTAATGATTTCAGCCTAAGTTATGAGGTGTTATAGTAATGAGATTAAGAACCTGGGGTCTGGAGTTGCACTTATATTAAAATCCTGGCTTGTGTAATTTAAAGCTAGATGATAATAACAAGTTACTTAACTTCCCTGACCCTCAGATTTCTCACCTGTGCAATAGAATAGTTGTGAGGATTAAATGAGATAATTCCTGTAAAGCTCTTAGGATACTGGCTGGCACAGATTAAACACTCAGTGAGCGTGGTCTGTTACTACAACTGGCTTAGGATAGGAAATGCAGGTGTTGAGCCCAGAAACTCAGTGACGAGGAACTGGAGAAGGCATTTCAGAGGATTTGAGGGTGTACGATGCTGATGCAGTCTTGTATGAATTTTCTGTGCCAGACTCAAGTGGATAGGACATGGGAAAAATGAGGAAATTGCCAATAAAATAAATCAATTATGCTCTTGGGTGCCTCCTTTCTCCACGTCTTCAGTCCTGAAACCCTTTCTTCATTGCTCCTCTGTCCTCTCTGTGTAGCATACTCTCTGCTAGCCCTGATCTAGTGCTTGGGCTCAATCTCAAGTGATCATGGCTTAAGAAGTTACCCATCCCAGGAGTATTTAACCTTTGCTAAGAGATTCAAATAACCTTCAAGACCTGAAAGAATTAATTTTTAATGTGAAATTTAAAGCCCTGTGAGGGGTGATGGGGATACAGTTTTGGGCAGGGACTGTTCCTTTGGTCACCCAAGAGGGATTGCCACCACACCTGGTTGAGTGACTGTCACCAGATGGTCATCCTGATGGCAGGGATCACTTCCAACTTACTTTAGTAGTCCCCAGAGTCTTGTGTGAGGCCCTGGGGACACAGTAAATTCTCAAAAGCCTTTTGTTGAGCAGAATTTAAAGAACATATTTAGTTGTCATCTTAATGTTGCTCTGTCTAGGTATTTATGACTACTTAATAAACGCTACTACTGCAAGATTCTGAAAAATGTTACTGAAGTAACTGGTTACATTTTAAACACTAAATAAAATTTATAATTTAACTTATATTAAAAATTTAAATTTATATTTAAAAATTTTAAATGTAACTTATAAAACTAAAATAATTTTTAAAAGTTTTTTTTTTTACTCTAAATTTATTTGTTCATTCAGCAAACATATAGGTACCTTTTTCGCCAAGCAAATACCTGATCTTTTGAATCTAGCTGTTCAGGGGCTTTAGCTCTTGACTCTTTTCCACTCATACTTTAAATGCTTTTTGGATTGGTATTTAAATTCTATGTATTCCAAAAAGGCAGTCAAATAGAAAATAAAATAATCCGTCACCTCTCAGTTAATGGTCAAGACTGACGGTCATTTCACCAAATGACTGTGGAGTCCATCTCTAACTTGTATTACTCAGGACTTAGTCTTGTGACTCTTGATGACTTTGAAGCTCTAATGTTAAGATGAATGCATCTTCAGTTCCTTCTTTGGCTTTCAAGGGGAGATTGTTTGCAGAATGTTCCTGCCCATTTTGTTGTGTGTGGAGGCCAGCACCACATTTAGAATTAAGGCAAAAAAAATTAATTATAGAATCCTCAGTGATAGCAGAATTGAGAACCGTAATTTTGCATTTCTGACTATTCTCACATATGGAGTTTTCACTTGTGGGTTGCATTCTCATTTTGGTTTATTGTTTCCATTTTGCATCTTGGATGATTCTGACAGTTTCTGAGAAGGCAGTGACTCTGGGGACTGGCTGTGTGAGCACTGAAATATGAAAGGGGGAAGGACAATTTCACAATAATAGGGAGCAGAATGAGAATAGTGGGGCCAACTCAAGAGGGTGGAGGAGGGGTCAGGAAGGCAGAGGAGAGAACAGGGGAAAATGTCCAGTATGAAAATAGATGCCACTTCTCCTGGGATCGGGCGAGCCTTGTATGAACCTCCATGATGGCCTTTCTGCAGCAGCAGTGTTCATTCAACATTCGTCTACAGTGGTTGGGCTCCAGCAGCTCTGTCCACACCGCCCTGAGAAGCAGATCACATGGAGGGGAATAGCCCCTCTGCTAGCTGTTTTCCTGGTTCTCCCTTTGGACCGCTGTGTGTAGTGAGGTAGCAGGGGTAGCCTTTTTGTGCTGAGGGTCAGTAGATGGGATGGCACATACACAGACTTTGTAGCCACCCGGGCTCAGATTTGAGTCCCTCACTAGCTGTGCAGCTTAGGTCAAATGACTTTACCTCTTCGATTCTTCAATTCATAGTTTGTAAAATGGGACAACAATAATAATATGTATTTCATAGGATTGTTGGTGAGGGTTACTATTGACCTACATAAAACACTGTGATGATTAATTCTATGTGTCAACTCGACTAGATCGTGGGGTGCCCAGGTATTTGGCTAAATATTTCTGGGTATGTTTCTGGATGAGATTTGTATTTAAATTGGTAGAGTGAGTAAAGCAGGTGCCTGCCCCTCTGTGGGTGGGCATCATCCAATCTGTTGAGGGCCTGAATAGAACAAGAAGGTGAAGGAAGGAAGAATTCACTCTCTTTCTTTCTGACAGCTTGAGCTGGGTATTGGTCTTCTCCTGACTTTGAACTGTGATTTACACCATGGGTTCTCTTGGTTCTCAGATCTTCAGACTTGGGCAGGAATCTATACCATCAGTTCTCCAATTGTCAGGCCCTCAGACTCAGACTGTAATTACACCACTGGTTTTCCTGGGTCTCCAGCTAGCAGGTGGCAGATCATTTGGCTTCTCAGTCTGCATAATTGCACGAGACAATTCCTTACAAAAAATCTCTTATCAGATATAGACATACACATACTCTATTGGTTCTGTTTCTCTGGAACACCCTGCTTAATACACTTGCTAATCTCGATGGATGGTAACTGATCAGTATACAGAAGCCATTTTTTGGATGGGAGACTTACAGAATAGGAGCAAAGTTTCTTTAGTTTTCCCTAAGCTGACTCTAATTGTGCATGTATATGACTTGACAAATTTTATGGTTACTTGATTTTACATATTCTGTGCAGGCTCACTTTGAGAGTAAATTCCATTCAACAAGGATTTGTTGAGTGCCTATGATGTTATGAGCACAGCACGTATAAAGATGGGTACAACCTAGCCTCATGTGTTCCAAGGGTCACACAGATGCAAAGGAAACAGTCCTGCATATAACTGACCAACCAGCCAATCCACCAACCAACCAACATCCTGACAAGTGCTAAGTTGGTAGGTATAGACAAAAAGCTGAGGACAGTTTGAAAATGGAGGTGATTAACTTTGTGAGATTAGAAAAAGATGAAATATTTTACTGGGATTGAAGGCAGTGGCTATCTAGCTGGGGATGACAGCTCAAGAAAAGTCTTGGAAGAGTGACTTGACGTGGTTTATTTGAGGGAGTGGTCAGGTAGACAGACGTGGTGGGTTTGCTTGCACTTGGAAAGGAGTGGAAGGTAGGGTTAGAGAGGCAAATTTGGGTTAGAGTATGAAGATGAAAATGGGTTGGGTTGCAAAGGTTAAAGAATGCAAAGTTGGATGATATAGCCAAAAAGACAGGACTGCTAGAGAGAGTAAAGGGAGATTTAATTGTTCAGGTTCATGACACTAGCTGTTCTTCATCTTGATAGAAAACAGAAGTCCAGTCTGTGCCTGTATATAACTAAAACACTTGGAATTATATTCTTACTGTGAGCCTGGGCATCCCAGTGTTTTCTGGAGGAGGCAGGATGGAGGAAGCCCCGAGGGCAAGGCCCTGAAAGCAAGGGGCAGCTGTAACTGTAACCTGTCTCCCTGGGACTTCAGTGGCCTGGACCAGGAGGGGTGGGGAAGCAGCTGGTGCTCTGTATGACTGGGGCTGCAGACATGCCTAGATTATTGGCCAGTCTAGGTCACATGAACTGGGCCATCATGCAAGTGTTTAGAGGAACGATGTGACCCTGTGAATGAGCCCACGGCTCATTCCAGGTATGTCAGCCCTGGGTCCCAGGCAGCTTGTCCCATCTCAGACATCCTCGTAAGTGGGGCGTCAGCATTCCTAATGTGGTCCTCCTTTTGCTTTGGAATGATGCAGAAGTGGGTTAGGATGAGCCTTTCTTCCTGGCAGACAGTCAGTAGTCATCTCCTTTCCCCTTTTTAAAATGCCTGTAGAATAGGAACACTGTTATGGAAATTAGTTAGCAGCTGCTGTACACGAATGTTTAGAAAATTAATATTACTCACATTATGCAGTACGGAAGCAGAATTTTAATGAAGCACAGAAACTGCAGGCACACTGACCCCTTCCCCTTATCACAGGAATCTCAGAATGCTTTACTTTCTTTGAGGAAACTTCTCATTTCCACGAGGCTTCTGTAGGCCTATTAGTGACAAAAATAGCACATTCGCAACTCAAAGGAGCAAATATTTCAGAGCATAGTGTATTAAAATATGACAGTGTCAGCTAAACCATTATCTATACTTATTTCTCATTATTAATTCTTAACAATTAGCTATTCTTTGTTGCATAGTAATGGGATTTGCCATACTATAAAAAATGCTTTGAAGTTGTTAAGTGTCAGACTTTGTTCATGCTGATTCTGTTAGCAATGATTGTTATTTGTACTACAGACTTGCATGGGGCAAGAATATGGCGGGGGGGGGTAGGGTGAGAGGTAGGATGAGGTGGGGAAGGGGGAAATAAAGGGATTCAATTCAGAAAAACCTGTCTGTATAACTGAACTGACCTACCAAAGTTGGTGCACATGGACTCAGCTGGGGCTGGAAGACAGGGGGCTTTAGGTGATGGGGTCAGGGACATTATCTTAGGTGTGGGAGGCCCCTGGGGAAAGGATGCAGAGGGAAATTTGGGTGAAGAAGGTAGACAGCAGTCGGGGAGGAGCAGCACAGAGATAAAAAGAATCAGGCTTTCGGGTGGCATGATGTCCTGATGAAAAGAAACAAGCAGAGCCTTGTCCGGGGCGGCTCTCCGAAATGCTTTGAAGGTGAGCCAAAGACGGAAGCTCAAGAAGGAAGAGAAAAGGCAAGCTTCTCAGGGCAGAGTGTCTGTCTTTTATGTGATGTACAGCCTCAACACACATAAAGTATCATATTCTCTAGTGTCAGGCACACCATGAGTGTTCTTGCCAAACAAAGGGATGGTTAACAGTGCCAGGAGGGGCAGAAAGAAAAAGGAAAGAAGGAATAATGGACTAAGGGCTAGATGTTACATGGAGAGCAGGATTCAGTTACTTTTTGTGGAGAAGTTTGCTTTATACAAGTGTGTTATATATAGTGTCCTGTATTCATTATTCAGATGTGCTATTGAGGTGAGATCTTTATCCTCACCACCACCACTCATATTTACTGAGCACTGGGTACAGGCACTGGCTTTGATCCTGAATTTAGTGCTGGTCATAAGGGCTAGTGGTGCTTGTCATTGCAGTATAAGACTGAAAATCTGCAGTGCTCTGCTGGAGCCAGCTTGCACCTGCTCACAAGAGCTTGCAACCTGATGGCAGGTGGTGGCTTGAGACTGGCTATGGTAGGAGTATTTATATCTCATAAATTGGCAAATGATGCACATCAAGTCTTACCCCTTCTCCCCACCTCCATCCAAAGAGCTGATTGGTAAACATTTATCAGCACATCACTGGATATCCAGCTTGCAGATGCAGAGGAAATAGGAAAGGGAAACAGCTCCCTTCAGAGAAGAACAGAGCTACTTATCAACTCCCTGTCTATTCTTCAGTATTAACCTATTGGCCAAGAGCAGCATGTGTGTTAATAGTGGAAGGAATGTGAGCATTGGCATTGAGCACACCTGGACTGGAATCCCCACTCAGCCTGTGTTACCGCATTAGCTGAGCTATTCAACCTCCTTGAGTCTCAGTTTCCTCATCTGTAAAATGGGGATATAGCATCCACCTTGCAAGTCTGTGATCAGTTTAGAAACTATATCTGTATAATGCCTGTGTTTGTTCAATGTCTGCAGTTTACTTTGAGATGCCTAAGAAAGATGGCTTGACAGATGGATCATTTATTCTGCTGCTTATAAGAAAGTAAAGTCGGTGGGTTATTAACCCACTGGTTTTCAGTTTTCTTCAGCTACAGAATAGGAATTATAGTACTTACCCCTTCTCCTGCCCTTCTTGCTTTCCTTAGCATTGAAGTAAGGATTAAATGACATAATATATGTATAGTGCTTAGTTTAGTGCTTATAAGGAGATCAGTGCTTTGTAAATCATTGTTAATATTAACATGATTTTATTATGTCCATCCATTCATTTGTTCAGCAAATATTTATCGAGCATGTTCTATGTGCCAGGTACTGTTTCAGGCCTTTGGGATACATCAGTGAGCAAAACACAAAGATCCTTGCACTTTTGGTGTTTACATTCTAGCAGGGAGAGGGGAAGGTAGACAGTAAGTGGCTGATAGAGCAGATAAGTAAATTATGTGGTAGATTAGAAGAGAAGTGCTGTGGAGAAAAGAAAAAGGGAAATGGGATTAGAAGTGCTGGGGGATGACACTTTGCAATTTTACACATGGTGGTCAAAGTGGGCCTTATTGAGAAGGTGGATTTGAACAAAGACTTGAAGGAGGTGAAGGAGTGAGCATGTGGGTATCTGAGGAAGAGCGTTCCAGGCAGAGGGAACAGCCATTACAAAGGCCCTGAGGACTCTGCTTGGTTGAGAAATAGAAAGTCTGAAAAAGTAGAAGCGGGAGGCCTGTTTGGAGGTGACTGCAGTTATTTAGGGGAGACATGGTGGTGGCCTGAGTCAGAGTGGCAGCCTGGGAGGTGGTGAGAAGTGGCTGGATTCTGGTTATACTCTGAATGAGTCCAGGAAGATTTCCTAATAGGTCAATATGTGGCGTGTTAACAGTACAGCACGGGAGAGAGAAGCAAGATGGCGGAGTAGAAGGACGCTTGTAGCTCACCCTCTCCCACAAATAGACCAAAACTCACATCTACGGACCTACTCAGCCAACCAGAGCACCTGCTGAACACCAGCAGAACATCGCCCTCGTTGAAAGACAAACAAGCCAAAAATCTGGTAGGAAAAAAGGAAAAAAGAAGAAAAAGCAAAACAGTGTGGGACGGATCCCGTGGGGAGGGAGTGGCAAAAGAGGACTGGTGCTTGTTCGCTGGGTCTCCCCTCTCCAACGGAGAGGCCAGCAGGATGGAGGGGGAACCTCTGAGGCTCAGATCTGCCCCGAGCACCCCTTGACTGACAGAACTGAGTTAAACAGGCACGGAGGGTCTCCGCGAGATGCGAGCCGGCAGCTAGGGCCGGGCCAGGTCACCCAAGCTGGGTGGAGGACTGGGGCGGCTGCACTGAGGCAGCCCCAGGGAACTACAGGGTGCTGCATGCTGTGGCTGGGAGGGGATATGGAGTAGAACAACCTTGGTCCCCCATAAATGGTGAAAAAAGCAAAGCAACAAGGCTAGTGTGCCCTGGGGGGAGGGGCGCCATAGCCTTTGTCTCCTCAGACCGGTGCTGCCATTACTGGCGCTTCTTGCGAGAAGAGAGGCAGGGCGCAGCCACAGCTGCCATCTCTTCCTGTGCTCAGCGCCCAGGCAGGGGCAGGGCTGAGCCCTGAATCCGCACCCGGCTCTGCAACCTCCTAGGCAAGACTGAGACTTGTTTACAGCCCGAGGCAGATAGGATCTTTCTGCCCTGCCACCTCAGAAAACTCGCGCCGCCAAGACAAACAAGGAGCTGAGATTTGGCACAGAGCAGGGGTGGGGCGGTTCTGTGGTCTTCCCCGAGCCTGCCTTCAGGGCGCCACTCCGAGGCATTGGGAGGGGGAGTGACCCACCCACCCACTGGGAAAGAGCTCAGCACCTGACCCAGTATTGGGAGGGGGCGCGATCTGCTAGCTGAAAGCCACTGGGAGCAGCACAGACAAGGGCGCCATCAGAGGGCCTCTGGAAACAGCAAGCTGAGTTCACAAAACAGGGCGAAGACACAAAGACCTCTCGATAAAATCATGAAGAGCACACCGTCTCCAGGAGAACTAGATAACTGATACTCCTTAAGCCACAGTGCCAGAGAAATATGAGCAATATGAAGAAGCAGAGGAACCACTCCCAATTAAAAGATCAAGAGAAATCCCCTGAAATCACGATCAAGGAAATAGACACTGATAGCCTACTAGATCAAGATTTCAAAAAGGGGCTGATCAAAGTACTGAAGGAACTAAAAGAAATAGTGTTTAGAGATTAAAAAATATGTCAAAAATGAAATAGAAGCTATAAAGAAGAACCAAGTAGAATTAGTAAACTCATTTGCTGAGATGAGACCTGACCTAAAGGCTGTACAAAGCAGGCTAGATAATGCAGAGGAATGAATAAGTGACCTAGAAGACAGGACAACAGAAAGCACCCAAGCAGAACAGCTGAGAGAAAAACAAATAAAAAACAATGAAAACAATATAAAGGACCTATGGGATAATATACAGCATGCCAATCTATGCATAATAGGGGTTCCAGAAAAGGAAGAAAGAACAAAGGGGTTGAAAAGGTATTTGAAGAAATCATGACTGAAAACTTCCCAAACCTAAAGAAGGAATCAGATATCCAAGTACAGGAGGCTCAGAGGGTCCCAAACAGGAAGAACCCAAACAGATCCACCCAGGACATATAATCATGATGGCCAGAGTGAAGGATAAAGAAATGATCCTAAAGGCAGCAAGAGAAAAACAGAGTGAGTTACAAGGGAACCCCCATAAGGCTCTCAGCTGATTTCTCTACACAAACACTACAGGCCAGAAGGAGTGGCAAGATATATTCAAAGTCCTGCATGAAAAAAAGATGCAGCCTAGGATACTCTATCCAGCAAGGCTATCCTTTAGAATAGAAGGAGAGGTAAAGAACTTCACAGACAAGCAAAAACTAAAAGAGTTTAGCAACACTAAACCCATGCTAAAAGTAATATTGACAGGTCTACTCTAAATAGAAAAGCAGCAGGATGCTACAAAAATGAGAAATTCATAACTGGAAAGGAAATAACTGCCATGAATTCCAAATAGAATAAACAAAATTGTAAAAGAAGACAACTAAATCATTAAGAGTGGGAGAGGGAAGCAAGGAAAGCCACTGTGGAAAACAGTATGGAGATTCCTCAAAAGACTAGGAATAGACTTACCATATGACTCAGGAATCCTGCTCCTGGGCATATATCCAGAAGGAACCCTACTTCAAAATGACACCTGCATCCCAGTGTTCATAGCAGCACTATTTACAATAGTCAAGACATATAAACAGCCTCAATGTCCATCAACAGATGACTAGATAAAGAAGATGTGGTATATTTATACAATGAAATACTATTCAGCCACAAAAACTGACAACATAATGCTGTCTGCAGCAACATGGATATTCCTGGAGAATGTCATTCTAAGTGAAGTAAGCCAGAAAGAGAAAGAAAAATACCATATGAGATCACTCATGTGGAATCTAAAAAAAAAAAAACAAACATAAATACAAAACAGAAACAGACTCATAGACATAGAATATCAACTTGTGGTTGCCAAGGGGGCGGGGGGTGGGAAGGGATAGACTGGGATTTTAAAATACAGATTAGATAAACAAGGTTATACTGTATAGCACAGGGAAATACATACAAGACCTTGTGGTAACTCATAGCAAAGATAAAAAATGTGACAATGAATATATATATGTTTATGTATAACTGAAAAATTGTGCTCTACACTAGAATTTGACACAACATTGTAAAATGACTATTACTCAAAAGAATGTGAAAAAAAATAGACAAAAAAAAACAGTACAGCATGAAGAACTCACTAGGTCAGTACATTTGGTAAATCATTCCTTTTTAGTGGCTACATCACACATCATTATGCAAGTGTACCAATTTATTTAAGCATGCCTCTTTTAAAGGAAATTTAGGTTGTTTACGGTTTTAGATATGGTTGATATTACAAACAATGCTGTAATGAACAGTCTTTTGTGCCTATATATAGATATTTCTGTAGACTGGGATTCTAGAAGTAGAATTGTTGAGTAGGAAGGGATGTGGATTTGAAATCTTGGTGGATTCAGCCAATTGACACCCTTAGTACTGGCATCTACCCACCAGGAGTGAATACATGAGCTGGTTTCCCCATGGACACAGTGCATATCATGGTTCCATGACTTTTTAACTCTACCTAATCTCTCTCACGTGGTAAATTATAACGGGACTATTTTAAAAATTACTTTTGACAAAGTTGCCTGGTCTAGGTCTTTTATGCTCCTCTATATTTGTTACCAGATATTAAACATTAGCAAACTTTGGAGACAGTTCTAAAATGGAGCATTTAGGTATCATTTCTTTCAGAGAGAAGGCTGATGACATTTTAATGACAAAGCTGCAAAGTGTTACAACGTTATTTAAAGGTTACCAGATGTGGGATTAAATTGTCACTAACCTATTTTTTATGCCAATGTGAAATTGATAATTCAGGGGAAGTGGGTATCTTTATCATATAATGTCACAGTGTTCAATAATTATTGTATTTATTATTTCCCCATCCAAAATTAAAATCCTGATTGGCCACGAAGCACTTTATGAGTCTAGGGAGCTCTTCTGACATTTAATATAATCTTCCAATAAGTCAGATGGGTAGTTGTTTTGATGAAAGCTGTGGGCAAAGTGCTATTAAACCAAATGCAAGGAAGACATTATTTTGTAAATAACTATGGTGATTAAAGCTTTGTTTCACATCATTAAAAATGTGTTATTTGATCCAACATTACCTCTCCCTAACACTGTTCAGCAGGAGATGCATCAGTTTGAAGAAGCAAAGAGAAAGAAAAGATGAACATTTAGAGGAAGACCTAAATAGAACCCAGAAATCTGCTAAACACATCAGAGAATGTTGAGCTATGTCTGCCTGCAGGTCCTTTAATAGTACTATTGTGCGGGTAGTTACTGTGGTGCTTCCAGAACTTTCTCATGGAATCTGCTCTATGGGCTGAGCATTTATGTAAATGCTTCTGTCTTTGGGCCAGTCAGGTCTTATGACCAAGAGAGAAGTTTAAAAACTTGGTGCCGTCTCATTTAGGCAATATTCGACTTCTGCCAAGCCTCCAGCCCCCCTGTAGTGCCAGCATTATTGCTCATACAATTAGAGGTGGCTGCTTGTGAGAGGCTCCCTGCAGCAGCCACTCTCCCAAATTCATTCATTTCCCTTTGCCCAGCACGCCAGCTCCTGGCTCATTTCAGCTTTCATTAGCCTCTGCAGCTCCTGGGTGTGAAGGTGCAGCTCACCTAATGTCCACTGTTCTGGAGTGCAAAATAAAACACCCCTGTCTTTGGGCCCTCTTTCTTGCCACTCAGGTATTTAACTGGAGGACAAAAAGACTTGGTTTCTTAAATGCAGGTCAGTTCCATCAGGAGGAAATTGTCAGAAACCTGATGTTTTCTGCCAGAAAAGGGATGGGATCTATTCCACCCCTTCGCCCTGGCTTAAGTGAAAACAAATTGATATATGTAACTCCAGAGTCCAACTTCTGGCATAGATGGCTTCAGAAGCACACAGGAGGTGTTCAGGAATCTTTCTGCCCAGCTCCAGGTCTACCTTCTGTAGGCAGGGCTTCCTGCATGGAAGTGAAGTGACCAGTCAGTAACTCAGTTAACTCCCAGCTAGGGGCCATCCTGTGCAGAAAAGGAATCACTTTTCCGTTCACTGATCTGGGTCTGCATTCTATCACTCTGGCTTTACTGCATGCCCACACATGGGCACTCACAGGGGCTAAGATGTGCACCATTTCGGTTGGCCAGATCTGTGATCTGTACCCATCTCTGAAACCAGAAGAGTCAGTCCCACCCCATGCATATGGTCTGGGAGAGGAGGAGAGGTGGTTTCCAAATGAAAATTGGGGCAGTGTTTCCAGAAAACAGGGAATGGATGCTGGGTAGGAAACAATGACAGATAACCACTCCAGTGTGTAACTAAGTCAGGCCCTGGGCTCCTCAGAGCTTCAGCAACCTGGGTAGCACTGCAATAGATGCCTTCAAATTTGAATAAGGTAACTTAAATAAGTTCACACAGTACATTTTATAGGAGAGAAAACTGAGTTAATTAGTAGCAGGATGAAGTGAAGGAAGGTTTGGCACATAGTGAATGCACAATGAATGGTTGAGATTTTAGTGGTTTGTCATCATCTGGATGCTTTTTCTTATATGCATGTTTTATCATGTGCATTGTACTTATGATAAAATTCTGAACATTTTTAGTGCGTGATCTTCCTCCATAAACATTTCACAGCTGCAGTTTGGTGTCCAAGAGTAGATAAACTCACTAAAATGAGAAGTGGGAAGGATGGACTGGGGAGTCTTATGGCTTCAAGGGAAGAAAGCTCTTGGAGTTGAAGGCAGAGTCTAAAACTGGATGAGAGATTACAATCAAAGGGAAATAAAAAATTTTTTTCTATGGAAAGGTATCAGTTGTGCAAGAAATGGTCCTCAGGGGACAAAGAATAAAATCCCACAGAGATGATAGACCTGCCTGACTCTCTGGAAATTGTTCGAGGGAGCAGGAGGAAGCAGGCTTTGTAAATTAATAAATGGGGAGCTGAGGCCCCTGAGAACCTGTTTTCTTTCGGTTCCTTGGTTAGCTTTTTACTTAAAGGCAGCAGATGTTTCTGGTTGGACTTGAGTTTTGCAATTAATTCTGCAGACCAATAACTCCATGAAACTTAGAGGAAGAACTCTTTGCAGGTGACATAAACCTGGGACTGCTGTTTCGATTTTTAAAAATGGGTATTTTTGCATTTATTACTGGCAGAGCAGATGCCTAAACTCTTTCTTGTCTCAAAATCTTCTCTTCCCATGTGTATGTAGGCCAGTAAAGATGCAGTAACATCTGGGGGTCCGGGGCTGGGAGTTTGGATTATAGAACAGTTGGGAGAGCCTTTTTTTTTTACATTTTTTATTGATTCATAATCATTTTACAGTGTTGTGTCAAATTCCAGTGTTCAGCACAATTTTTCAGTCATTCATGGACATATACACACTCGTCACATTTTTTTCTCTGTGATTTATCATAACATTTTGTGTATATTTCCCTGTGCTATACAGTGTAATCTTGTTTATCTATTCTACAATTTTGAAATCCCAGTCTATCCCTTCCAAGGGAGAGCCTTTTCTTAATTCATTCATTTATTCATGTCATCTTGATAAAGCACCTCTTATAAGCAGGGCTAGGGCCCTGGAGACGCAAGTGAGGCTCCTAGGGCACAAAACTTAAGAAAGTGCTCACTCTTAGGGTCGTGAAATTGTAAAGCTGGTGCCTGAGAGTGATTGCAGCCTTAGATTTTTATGTCCAAGGAACCTCCCTTGCTTCACCCTAGTTCTGGCCCTGCTTTTACAGGCTAAGTTCTGTGTGAGGTATCAGAGATCCAAAGATAAATGAGACATGATCTCTGATTCTAGTTAAGTTCCTTGCCTGGGAAGTCCACGAAAGGTGAGGATAAACCTAGAGAAGTATTATGTCCACCTGAAGCTCACAGGGGAGGGATATAAAAAAGAGAAACTTGAAGTTTAAGGATTCTGAAAGCCTCTGGATTGGAGCTGGAGTTGTTAGAGAGAAGGTCAGATGTTTCAAATGGCCAGGGGGCTGCTTTCTGATACTTGTCTTGGAATTGTTCTGGCCAGTTATCGTTTTTAAAGTAAGGAATTAGAAGTCATGCTTCTATTGTTACTATTATTAGCACTAATATTATTGTCTACTAAGGCAAGCCATATCCGAGCAAGGGCAAGAGTAAGCATGTAATGATAATAATACTGAAAAATATACATCTTCCCATTCAGTCTTCACCCTTTGAGGTAGGTGGTGTCGTGATTTCTATGTTATAGAAGAAGGAAGTGAAGTTCAGAGATGTCAAGTCATCTGCTGAAGGTCAGACAGTGCAGAGTACCAAGGTCAGGATTCAAATCCAGGCTGGTCCTGCCATGCTGCTTCGAAGGATTGAGCTAGGACAGTGGTGGTGGGAGATATTTCTGGCAATTTCTCCAAACTCCTAATCCAGACTTAAGTTAAAAAACATTGCTTATTTTAAAAACTAGACTAAGGGAAAACCCAGTTTCTCTAAAAAGTTTCTCAACTTTCTGAGGTGATGACTGAGAAGAGAAACACAGCCTGTACCCTGAAAACCTCCCGCCTCCTTTGCCACAGCCCACCTCTCACCCTTCTTCTCTCCGCCGCTGCTACACAGCAGAACCGACCTGGGAGGGAGGATGGAAAGACAGTGGAAATTGCTGTCACTTCTGCATGGCCCTCAGGGAACAGGAGAGCCATTATTGCCTTGCTGGGTCAGCCAGACAGGCCCCGGATTTCTGTTCTCCTATGGTAATTAGAAAGCAGAATCTTAAGAGCCAATTTTGACTAAGAACTCTGTGTCCAGTTTTCTCCTGGCCCTGCTTGTGAACGGCCTGATCAATATTAAATCTAATTTACAATGATGGCCCCTGTGAAGCTGGCAAATGTTATGTCAACAGACCGTAATGACTTCAGCTTCCTGAGCACACTTGTTAGCGCGGCCGCATCTGCCACGACTACTCTCTTAACTGCTCCCACCTCTAAAGCCACATCTGTGATAACGTCCCACACGCTCTCCTGCCTTTTTTCCATCAACAGAGGCCCCAGTCCTGTCAGTCCTTGTTGCCTCATTCCTATCTGATGAACTCCAGAAAAGAAGGAGAACGCAATTAATTTTCCTCCCACAACTGATGAACCAAAGAAAGAAATAATTGCTACTCAGTTTTAATAATGGCAAATTTTATGAAATTTCCATAAAGACAATTCGGAAAGGAGCACGGGGATTATTTCTCCACGGGGTGCCCAACTGGTTTGCATTGTTTCATAATGTTTATGTTATTACAATTCCACATCGTCTGCATTTACATCCTTTTGTCTCCAGGGCAAGTTCTTGCAACTAATTTGTGAGGCACCGAATAAAAGAGCTGTAACAGGAGCAAGACTCCCATTCCACAGGTTTCCTCATCTCTGGGGAGACTGGGGAGTGACTGCTGGAAAGAGGCACTAAGTTTCCAGAGATGTTTCTGAAAGCCAGGAGGGAGCTATCACTCATACACCCATCCTTCTGCCTAAAGCACAGCTTGGGCTTGCATTGTTTGTGATAAGAAATCAAAACTCCTTAGCTCTTACCTCTTGGGCTCCTTCAGACAACATCCTGCCCCTTACCCCATTGTCTGCTGTAGCCAAACAGGCTTCTCTTAGTCTCATATTTGCCATACTTCCTTGGAGCACAAAGACTTGGCATATACTCTGTTCTCTGCCTGGAAGATTATTCCCTCTCGTTCCTGAAGAAAGACATCCTCATCCTTCACATATCAGCCCTCCATGTGTCTATTCCTCAAGGCTCCCTGACCAGGTCAAGTCTTCCCTGTATTGGTTCTCATTGGCACCTCTCTTTTATCTCACTTGCTTGCAACTCGTTATTTGCTGGTACAGTTATGTGATTAATGTTTTCCTCCTTGTTCGAATGTAAACTCCGTGAGGAGTGGGCTCTGTCTGTCTTAGCTGACCAGTGTAACCCCTTTCAGAAGAGCACCACCTGGGAGTTGAGGATGATGCCACTGTTGGGAAGTATTTCACCTCTGCTGAGGAGAGAATTACTATCTCTGCATTAGTTGAGTGTTGGTTTGGCTGCTGTAACACAGGGAGAATGTAATAATGAACTTAAAAAAAGTGATTTACTTTTCTCTGAGCTTAAGGTGACATGGCTGCTTCTCAGGGTCAGGGATCTGGGCTCCTTCTATCCCTTTCCTTCATTCAACAAAGATCCATTAGGCACCTGCTATGTGCCAAGCATTATTCTGAACAAAACAGGAAATCTCTGTCCTTACGGAGCTGATGGTCTAGTGGAAGTGACCAGGCAATTTTTCATGATGAAAAGTAACATGTTTAGCATGCTATGTAGTGATGAGTGTTAGGGGGAAAGATTAAGCGAGAATGGGGAGCAGGAAATGTTGGGGGAAGTGGATGCTGTTGACATTCTAGAGAAGGTGGTCAGAGAATATCTCACTGGAAAGGTGGTTTTTGAGTAAAGACCTGGAGAGTGAGGGAGTGAGCCATGTGGAGATCTAGGGAAGGAGTGTCAGTAAGTACAAAGTCCCTGTGTCTGCATTGTCCAGGCACAGCAGAGAGGCCAGTGTGGCTACAGTAGAGTGAGGTATGGGAGAGTAGTGGGAGCTGAGGCCAGAGAGCTTATACATGGCCAGATCACATAAGACCCAGTAGGTAGGTAATTGTAGGGACTTTGGTTTGTTGTTCTTGTAGAGGAGCAAAATTTGCCACCCCAAAATGTATCTCTTTGGCATGGGGATTATTTCAAGCTAAAAACAATCAAGGCCCAAAATACTCAGGAAGAACTTTGACCTTCCTCCTAACTGCCTAAAAGAATTTAGGTAGAGGACCTGTTCCAGGAAGGGACCGATCACTATAGATAACTACAGTATAGTATGAACTAGGTGTGGCAGACAGGGAAGAACTTAGCAAAGTCTGTTTATTAAAATTCCTCTCTGTGTCCCATTGTTTCTGTGTGACCCAGCAAACATTTGGTAAACATTTTCATCTCCATGTGAATTGATGACTTCCACTTTGACGTTCCCCCGAATCCTCTTTTGTCTTTAGCTGAAGATTGTATTTTAGGTGATGGCTTCAACCATTTTGATGTGTTACTCAGTTCTCCTGGGTCCCGCTCATATATATATGCTATTAAACTTTGATTTTTCTCCTGTTAATCTGTCTTTTGTCAACTGAATTCTTAGTCTAGCCGGAAGAACCTAGAATAGTAGAAGGAAAATTTTTCCTCCCTAACACTCTGCTCTCCTTACTCATGACTTGTATCTTGTAGTGTGAGCTCCTGGCAGTCTAGTCAGTGACAAGAGGACAAGGGGAGTAGGTTGGCATGACCCTTTCCTTCAAGTCACAAGTTGGAAGTTGGACACATCATTTTCTCTCACATCCTATTAGACAGAATTAGTCATATGGCCACATCTAGCTTCAAGGAAGGCTGGGAAGTAAACCTCATTCTTGGTGGCCAAGGATCCAGATGAAGCTCAGAGATTCTAGTATTTATGAAGAAAGGAGGGAGGGATCTCCAAATACAGTGATAGCCTCTGCCACAAGCCCCTTCTTTGAAAACAGAAGATATGAAATTAGAAATCTGATTATCCCTTTAATAATGAAGTTAGCTTTCCATGAAAGAAAAATACAGTGCAAATCTTTTAGCCCTTAAAGTACTTAATTTTGGAAAATATGATGAAAATTCTTTTTTGTTCTGTTGTGGAAGCTCTGTTTCAGACCCAGTGAGCTAAACAGAAAGCCTTGTTGAGTTGACTAATTAACTAAGGAGAAATACCCAGGTTGGATTAAGTTGAATTATTTATCTCTTCTATCATAAATGACAATTTTAAGTATTTCCTGCTGTACAATATAAAAATAGATGAATTCCCTGGCTAAGCTATTTTACTAAATAATCTGTCTTTACCCACCTGAAGATTTGTAAAGATACCAAAGTTTGTGATCAAAAGTCATAAAAGAAGGCTAATGTAGAAAATAGTTGTAGTTCATAAATCGAACTTACTGTCAGTCACTTCAGAAACAAATAAATCAACAATGAACTTCCTAGATTTTCATTCTTTGGCCGTCCAGAGAAAAGCCCTTTTGTTCTTTAAAACTATATGAATCATAGTTTAATTTCTGGTGCTTGAGACAGAAACTCCATGGTTTCTCCTCTATAGTGGTTTAAAAAAAGTGCGTTTGATGTCTCAAAATCAAACCACAACTTGGAGTCATACTGTATTCTTTGATAGGTAATGCTGAATGAATGAATAAACTCTGAAAGGCTGCCTTGTTTCCTAATCTTTAGAATCTCAGGGTTGGAAAGAAGCTTAAAGATCAGGCTGTCAATTCTTAGCCCTTTACAATATCTATTCTAGCTTGAACACCTTCAGTGATAGGGGACTTGTCTTCTTATGCAATGGTCTGTTCCATTGTCATATAGCATAGATGATTAGAACATTTTTATTTTCCTGAGTCACTTTCTGTTTCTTCCAGTAGATCCAAGTTTTTCTCAGGATAACCAATACAACATAAGTTTAATTACTCTCTCCCATGACCACTTTTTTCCTGAGAAAGGGAAGGGAGACCCAGAGTTGGCCCTTCCAAAGTTCATCTTGTGTAATGATCAGAGAGCTCCAGGATAGAGAGCTTTCTGCTATGGACAACAGATCCACACCATTAGGTCAGCTCTGGAAATGAAGCAGAGCAAGTTAGTGGCTTAGAATTATGTCACCCACTTGCTCTCAGTCTTTGGGCAAGTCACCTAATAATAATAGTTAGTAATTGCTACAAATTATGGAATACTTACTATGTAGAAGGTACTAAGGTAAAATGACCAGTGTGGGCCCTGAACATCCAACAGACCTCAAAGAGCAGAGCAAAGGACAAGGCAGTTGTCATCTGCAGGAAATAGGAGAAAGCCCAAGCCAAGGTCAGAGAGGTTGCCCTGGCCATGATATAGGTAATGGTGAGTGCCCCAAGAAACCAGTAGCTTGGGATGCCATGCAGATCTGGTAGGAAGCAAAAGATGGGGTAAAACTTACATTCTTAAGAGGACGTAAGTGCTGTAGAGATTATAATACCCTGTGCCACATCAATTCAAAGTGAAAACAGGAGAAACATCAAAAATAAATGTAAATACTGCAAAATTCAGTAAAGTCTCTCTTTTTTTTCTGTGACTGAAAACACATAGCAGAACACTGGACACCTGGTGGATACTCAGCAGAGATGAGGTACATTTATTGACTTACAGGAACCACAGAATAAGCAGGTGGTGGTGGGAGAACATTGCTAAAAGAAGGGAGACAAGATAAGAGCTCAGTTACACTTACTGGACTGTAAGGATGGCCTGTATGTGTTAAAATTTGGGAGAGTGGGGGATCTGCATTGGCCACAGAATCCAAAAGTGAGACTGAATTTATAGCAAGTGACTTCATCGGACAATCATGGAAGACTTAAAAATCTAGGTCAATTCCCAAAGGTATGATTTGAGTGTTGATCTAGATGGTTCTGAAGTCACCCAGAGGAAGAACCTGATTTCAGTGATTTTCAAATTATGCAGATTTTAAAACAGTTCTTGATTTAGTAGCAGAGTTTTAGAAAAGAAAGACATACCACAATAAATGTACGTACTGATTTTTAGGCATTTCAAGAATTCCAAAATGTTAAAATATAAAAACAAAAAGTTCAGTAAATACTGTAGTAAATATAGTAAGTAGAATTGAATTCCATCTCAGCTATGTGGTGAGAGATTAACACCAGTACATAAAAATTAAGTGGAGTGAAGAGAAGCCTAATTATTGAACACAGTAGAAAAAAAGAAGCAGATGGTACCAGCTCCTTCCTTATCTCTGTTCCATGTATGTTTCCAGTCAGAGCATTCTTCTCAGGGCAGACATGGTTGATGGCGGGCAGGGTAGTAGTCTCCTCTTGAGTATCATAGTTGATGGCCTTGGGTCTTGAGCTGGGTCTCAAGACGTCATCTGAACCAGATGGATGTGTGGAGTTCAGAGGTCTTATGGAGCATGACAGGCCCACATGTATGGGCTTTATTCAGAAGGGGAGTTATCTCTTCAGCTCTACTCATTGCTTTAGGTTGCCTATGGTGATGAAACTAAGCTAATGCTTGGAGGGCATCTGGATTTTCTACCTAGTGTAGCAAGTCTGAAGCTTTCCTAAAATCTGGGTAACCATGGGAGTGGAAACCACTGACATGGATTCTCCATTTCTGAAGGTTCCAAAGGGGAAAGGATAAGAAAGTGACATGAGAACAGGAGGCAGAAATGGGAAAGTAAAGCTTTACCAAGAGGGCATGAAAGTTGCCATCACTTTCATTTTATCTGAAACCTAAGATAAACACATTCTAATCACACAGAAACTATGTCAGTGAAACTACCACTCTTTAATGTTGTGGGATTTGACATGCCAACACTTGGGTTGTGAAAGAATTTACTGGAGACAAAAGATGAAAAATAGGAAAGGTGTTTATTACGTACACTGCTATAGGCAACAGCGGGCCAGAAGTGAGAGGTATTTGTGTGCCTGAAGGGTTGGTTGCTGAGATCTTTTATAAGAGAAGGTGATCTTTTACTGCTTATGCTGATGCAACATCGGGCACAAAGGGCTCACAGGGTGTGTGGTCAGCTCGTGCACAATTCTCTGATTGGTTGAAGTTGAGGGAACAGGGAAGAAAGGGCGTTGTGAAAGGGTAGGGATTTGTGACTCTGGTAGGAGCTTGTGACTGGTCCTGGTGGGTAGGCTTCTGGTCATTGTAAGGTTGATCATTGTCTAGAGTAGTTAGTTCAACTAAGGCAGGTAGATATTAAGAAAGGAATGTTCTTTGTTATCTTTAAAGGGCAGCAGCTGGACGCTTGAGGGGCCTTGGAGCAGGAATCTGCCAGATGTCTGTCTGTGGACCCCACAGTTAACACTACTTGTTGCTAAGGTTACTTCAGAGATAGAAATGTTTCAAGCAGGTTATTGGCATTTGGCCCTGAGGACCTTAAACTACAAACGGAAAACTTACTAGTAGGATAATACCATATTACATTGTCATTTCACATGGTTCAGTTTTCTTAATATTAATAGCATAAATTTCAATTATCATAAAATTAGTGTGAGTGGGCAGGAAACACATCTCTGCAAAAAAATTTTGTAGTAATTGTTAACATGAGAGGAGGGATGGTTGTTTCAAGCTCTGCTGTGTGGCTAAAAGTTACCTTCCCTTCAGTGATGTAAATGCTAAGCAGATTTCCTTCTTTTCTAATGAGAAGAATTTAAACCTAATTAAAAAAGGGAAACTTCACTTGGTCTCATGTCATGGTATGCGTGAGGAGTGCCATGGAGGGTGGGCTGCTTTTTAACAGCAGAGATTTGCTTGATGAAGTTGAATATTTTAGTCTATTTTTAGTGTTTTGACAGAACAATCCTCATCAAAAGGGTCTCTGAGTGTCTGCAGCAAAGTTACCTCAAAACCAGGTTGCCTAAGTAAGACCTGGGATTCTGGAGAGGATACTTTGAGGTCCTGGCATTATAATCATCACAGAAGAACAAGCAAGACTTTCAGTAAGAAACCAGTAACCTTACTGGAACTTTTTAATTAAGACAGAAATAAAGGTACAGAAAGTACAAAGGGAAGAAGAGAGATTGGAAAGAATAGAGGATATGTATATGAGTTGAGCAAAGAACAGATCAAGAGCAATGATTAGGTTTTCCTACTTTCAAGTTAGGAGCAAAATCTATAAAACCACAAAATCTCTTTCTTGTTCTTTTTGAAAGTGCAATCAGATGTCTATTTTTGCTGATTAACATCGCAAGCATCTTATATTTCACATGGTCCTTAAAAGTCTTCTTTAATTCAAGGTAAGATGTGAGAGCCACACAAGCTATTCTTGATAGGGATTCAAAGAACTGGTGCACCTATTCAAAATACAATGAGCTTAGGCAGAACGCTGTGCTACAATATCAATTATCCTCACTGAATAGCATTTCTGCTCCCCTTTTGTGTGTCTATTTGGAATAAGAATGTGCGTTGCCTTTATTAATCCTATGGAATTACTTTTTTCCTGCTTCTTAGGAAATCTAGCAAATGCAGTTTCAGCAAGTTAACAAAAAAAATCTAATTTCTACTTGAGCAGCTCTGAGGTTAGGTCAGCAGAGAAAAAAAACTGTAATAGCTTGTGTTGATGAATATTTTATAAGCTCTGCCATCTAATAAAAGATGTATTTAAAAATGGGCAGGGTGCTGGTTAAGAAAATGTCCTATTATTTAATTATCACGTAGATGAAAGTTGAGTATTGGGTGTGATGAAAGAATGAACCAGACCTCCGAAAAACTCAATTTCGAGACTTTAGACCCTTTGTTCTATTCACCATAGATCTTCCATCATGGCTGTAACTGCTGACTGGCACAATCAGTGAGGCAAAAGGGGTGATTACAGAGCTTGACCCATGTGGAGATTATTTAGTGTCCTCAGTGGACAGGAGAAATCTTTAAAAAGCTTCTAATTAGCACATCCAGTCAATGAAATTGCAAACCTCATTATTTGAGTCACAGCCAGAAAAGTATGGGCCAATATAACCCCCAAATGATATCTTGGCAGTATTTGGAGCTTCTTACCCACAGAATTCAGAATTACAATCATCATGACCTATAATAATAATAATGACAACGATGGTGACAACAACAGTAACCCTAAAAATAACAGCAACCATTAACTGAACACTTACTATGTGCCAGCATGATGCTAAGTGCCTTAAATGCATGATTTCTTCCAATCCTCACAATAACTTCATGAGTTAGGTACTATTTTCAGGCTTATTTTGAAAGCCTGAAGCCATGAAAATGAGGCTTACAGAGGCTTAGCTAGCAAGTAGTTGAGTTGACTCCAAAGCCAATAGGCTTTGCTGGAATGGATGCCCACAGTCCCACCCCTTGTCTCTTTTATAACTAAATCATAGATTTTTGAGGTGTCCAATGGAAAGATAACAAATGTTCATAAAAAAATATACAACACTAATTTTGCCATCAGCAGTACATTCCTTAGATCTTTAAGAGGAGTAGTACCAGATCTTTCTAGCCAGTGAAATTATGGAAGGTGTGGTAGAAAGAATATCTGATTAAGTATTAGGCATCCTGAGTTCTATCACCAGCTCCATCCATAACAAGCTGTGTGACCTCGTGAAATCACTTCACCTCTCTCATTCTTCGTGGCTTATTCTTGAAAGTGATGATTGTAATATATGCTGTCTCTCCTTGCAGGGTTGTACTGAGGAACAAATGTGATAATGTACCTGAAAGCTCTTGGAAGAGCTTCAAGTGTTACGTAAATGAAAGGTGGTAATTAAAAACCTCCAGAGAAGGGCAGCCTATTTTAGTCATCAATTATCATGTTTTCTTCCTTGTCAAGAAACCTGTATTTTTCATGCTTCTTAGGGGTATAGATACAGCTCTGTGCGAAATTTTTGTTCGGGAAAATGTGGGAAGAAAAGGATCATCCTGACAGCTCAAAACCTATTTACGATAAGAAATAACCACATATAAATTGATAAAACCAAAGGCAGATGCATTCTCATGTGAAATTGTGAAAATTCATACCTCCATTTATTGGTTTTTATATTAAGTTATAAGAAGATGGAATATTTAACTGTCATAACACACATAAAGCCCAACCCTTTAAATAAGAAAGTGGTATAATAATTGACTTCTTTCAAGAAAAACCGAAAAAACATGAAAAATATGAACACCGGAAAGCTTGGTATGTTCCCAAGCTTTGGAAAGTTGGGTATGGGGATGTATCCGAGAAGTTTGAATCCATTCTTTGGTCACATTATATTTTTGATGAAGTTCAATTGTATTCCTAAATGAAAGCCAAAACTAAATTAGAAAGGAGAGTTATTTCCAAGATTGCAGAATGGCCATGTAGGCTTCAGCTTCAGGAAGATCTGGACAGTAATTCCAGCTGCTGCTTACAAGGTGCTAATTAGCCTCTTTGAGCTTCTACACAGCTACTGCATGTAAACTACCCAATGTCCTAGACATTATGTTACTAGAAAGACCCACAATATAACCTGAGTAGTGAAAATGCAGCTAGTGCAGCATCTGTATTTAAGTGCCATGGAGGTTCTAAATTCTTCCTCACCTACTTTCCCTCAGCAGATAAACAGGGACATGTACTAGTCTGAACTTTACCTCCTCATGTTTTTCTTGCCAAAAGTGCTCAAGGAAAGTAAGTTGGACTAATGGAATTCTTCAGAAGTTGAGATTGGATAAAGGCAAGACAACACTTGGATAATTAGGATTTGACAGGGAAGGAAATCCAGAGTTCACCATTTTAAATGTCTTGAAGCATACTGAATCACAGTCTCAAATGACTGGGAAGGTGAAGTCTGTCACAGAAAGCATGGCTCTGAAGTTAGAGCATGTGCATGTTCTTAATGGGCTTCGAGAAAACTATCTGTGCCAGGAAAGTGCCAGGGACTATAACCTTTGATTCACAGCTGTCCAAAACTTATAAGAACTTGACTTAAATATGTTTATATGAATTGGTAGAAAGTCTAAATTCTACAATTTATTCTCACATGTAAGCTGGACCAGCAGAGAGCCTTAACTTAGACCTGCTGGCCCCCTCATAAAGTTTTGTTTTTAGTTTAGTTTCTTGCTATATGTAGACCTCTACTGAGGAATGTTAAAAGAGTGGCCCATGCAGTACACCGCTATATTTATGGTAGGGATCCTGTCCTTCCCAGAAGTCGGCCTGATTATGTTCTTACAACTCTCAAATCTCTCTTCTGTACTGTGAGCAGAGAGACTTTTCTAATAATTAGATATAATCATGCTGTTTCTCTGCACAATAAACTTAACTGGCTCTAGACTAACTGCAGAACTAAATTCACGTTTCTTTCCAAAGCATTCAAGGTCCTACTTGAAGTGGCTTTGTGTTACCTGCCTAGGCTCACGCCTTCCCTCTAGCCTCTTGACTTCTGCTCTGGCAATACTGAATGTGCAAACACTGTTCCTTCAGCCTGCAGTGTCCTTCCCACATTGTCTTCTGGATTATTCATTCTTGAAGCCTCAACTCAACACCCTCTGTAAAATGCTGACTCCTCCTGGCTGGCTTATAGAACTTCTTTGCTTGCTTTGGTCTCAATTCAAGCAATGCTTATTCTGTTTTATAATTTCATTTTTGTGTCATTTCATTTTGTCGATCTGTCTCCCTTCTAAACTACAAGCCCCTGGAAGGCAGGGTTGGTTTCCCATTCACATCCATAACTTCAGTGCCCACCAGAGTGCACAGACCATTGCTACTGCCTCTTTTTTCCCTGTTAAAAGCAAGCTGCCACCTTCCCCTCTTTCTTATTTCTTCTGGTCCTCATCATAGAAATGGCTTGTTAATAACTTCAGTTGAGTGGTGGGAACAGTTGGACTACTAGCTTTGAAACATTCTAAACTATTTTTTGGAAGAGGGTGCAGTCCTCCGATTTTCCAGTGAATTTTCCAAAAATTCACCTCCATTCTGATTTTGTGTGACATTTCCCATCATGTAGAACACGATTAGCTGTCTTTTCAAGTGCTTCTTAGGCCAAGTCTATTAATGAGATTTTGTTTAGTCCAGCGTGAGTCAGAGCCAAGCGTGTTTGCTCACAGATGCGCATTAAAGGAACAGGGGTTTGACTGGTAAGTGGCAGCCCAGTCTTTAGGGCTGAGGTAATTTTCCAAAGCCGATTTTCTTAGTGTTCAGCAAAGTGGAATGTAATTTTAATTTGCAAAGAGAACTTTGGCTTTCATAAAACATAACTATCAGCTTTTTCTCAAAGCATTTCTTTACATTGATGCCAGGGAGGTCAGAATAGAATAGTTAGAGATACAAACAAATTTAATAAAAAGGAGGCCCCAAGCAAATTAAAAAGTCTGTCCTGAAATTTCATTTTACAAAAGACAGAGCAAAAAAGTTCAGCAAGTGTTCTTGTTTAATGATGTCCAAATACTCATTTAGTAAGAACGTAAGAGCAAAACATCACAGGAATGTTTATTTTAAGATCTTACAAAGCCAATTTGAATAAAGTTTTAGCTCGCCAAGCAGTCAAAGGCATTTTGAGATGTTGATCTCCTTGTAGAAGATACTTTATGTGGAGGATTCAAATTGGAAAAACTTTTTAATTGGTTAACTTCTACAGCGCAACACATAAAAAGTTTATGGAGGCAACAATTCAATAGGCACCGCCGCATCAGACCAGAGCATTAACTATTTTATAATTCAGCCTGCCATCCAGATACGCGGCCACATCGGAATGAGATAGGGAAATTTACCAAGTGGGTAGATTTTCATTAACTATTCATTTCCTTTCGTAAGGTTGAGGGCCATATAAACAATTCTCTCACCTCAGTCTTTCTATGTAAAAAATACGTGTAAATAAGTATACTATTTAGGTACCCAGCGCAACGGAAAGCTGGTTGACTTCAATGCAGATGAATGTGCAATGCAGTAAACTCATGGATGCTACGGTTCTCTGTTTCATCCCCTCTTTCTTTCCTTCCTCCAGTCCTGTGGTTCCTCTGAAACGTCAGGAGTAGGGCTTACAGTGCTCACAGGGATAGAAGACAGCATAACGCTCTCATTTCTGATTCTTCCTTGGGACGTATATTTGTAAGTACAGAGTTGGGAGGAATAGTTTAGGGATATTTAGCCATGTATACAAAGAGGAGTGAGGGCCATGTCTCCTGATGGTCTATAGAGTTGAGGGCTTTATTGACACTTTACAAGTGGTAATAGAACCCAGATCCAGGGAGACATTGTTTTGCTACAGAGTAACCTTAGGGGCATGAATTTGTTGTTTTTTTTCTACTATAAAAAAAAAAACAACTAGTGTTTAAATGGAGAGGGAAAACAAAGTAAGTAGGACTAGAATATGAAAAGCTAGGCATTATAAAAATCAACAGACATTAGCTAAAAACTTGGAAGCAGTGTTCCTCTTAACAGCTAGGACTATCTGATGGCAGCTACTGTTACGTCTCTTTCACTTTGTAGGTTCAACTGTTAGGGGTTGGGACAAAGATGACTTTGGTACCATTAGCCCAAGAGGATTGCTTTGCTAGAGGGATAGGGGCAAGAGTGGGTCTCAGAGTTAAAGATACTAGAAATCAGAGTCAGTATCTCCCTTAGATTACATCAATATCTACAGCTCACAGACTTTATCACATGACTTTTCTTTTGAGTGTAATATGGGATTCTGGTGAGTATTATGGGGAGTTTAGATGAGGGTCGATTTCTCTGTTGCATACCCTGCTTGGCTGCTGGAGTTTCTCACAGAATTGCCTGCCTGTGTCCATCACACAATGTAAGGAAATGTATTATGTCTGAGAAATGTGCTAAGAAGTGATTCAGTGGAGACTAAGGGAGTCCTGCTGCTTCCTGTCCTTGACTACCCATCATGGGGGTGAATGAGTATGGGCAGGGCCATCCTACTCTACAAGGAGGTGCTATGGTTTGGAGAGTATTTATTGCACATTATAATTAAGGAAGATTATAATCATCACAACTAGCGTTTATTGAGCAACTACTGCGTGCTGAGTCCTGTGCTGGGAGTTTACATACAATATCACATCGTTATACTGAATACCTGTTGTCACCCTGAGACATCAACATCACAAACCCCATTATTTAGAAAAGTGAGGTTCAAAGATCTCAAGTTGTATGTCCAAATCACACTGTGAGTAAAGGGGAAGCAGGGATTTGTTGGGGAGGAAGAAATTTTCTTTCCGTTCTTCTAGGTTCTTGTGGCTAGTCTAAGAATTAAATTGACATGAGACAGATTAATAGGAAAAAAGTCAAACAAAAGTTTAATAACATGCATACAGTGGAGAAACCCAGGAAAACTATGTAATTCGCCAAGATGGCTGAAACCCTCACTTTAAATACCATCTTCAGCTAAAGACAAAAGATGATGTTGGGGACAGTGGTTTGGGACCTCAAGGGGGAGGGAGGCAATTCACATGGAGATAGAAAAGCAACTCTTTAGGAAACATATTTGCTGGGCTACCTGAGACACTGGGACACAGAGAGGACTCTGATCTCTAGGCCCTGTTCCCCCCACCACACCTAGCCCGTATTTGCAGATATCTCTGATGATAGCTCTGTGCCAGGAACAGGCCTGTTGTGGAGCAACGGCTCACTGCCTGGCATGCACAGAAACCAATACTATGGCACCAACTTTTAAGAAAAGAAAGCTTTATTGGGAGGTCAACTAGCCTTCCTAGCCACGGCTCAAATATGTTTCCCTAGTCCAAAGTTTGGAGCAGAAATTTTAGGGATTAGGGGATTTTCAAACTTGGAAGTGGACTGGCTATTCTAGAATAGCTGTTGTGCTGCTGGAAGCCAGAATTCCTTATTAAAGGGCTTTTTGTCTTTGTAAAAGGCTCTGGTGGCAACATTGCTATTCTTTGAGTTCCATAGACTGGAGCTCCGTGGTTCCAGGGTTATCCTGGAGACGTGGATTCCCATCTTACGCATGTGCAATGCTGTTTCTGTAAAATAACTCAAGGTTTGACTAATCAACAACTTATTTAAGGAGGCAAAATCAATTTAACTTGGTCAACATTTTACGTACAGTTTCAGGCCCTATAACTAAATTTTTTTAGGTAGTTACATGGACAGACTTTCTTCCTGAGTCATTTGGGCCTTGACTGTTTCAGCTCTAAATAATCCACATGCCGAAAAGACACATTTTGGGGTGGCAAGTTTTGCTCTCCTACAGATTCGGGCCAAGTCTGTCAGCATCCTGCTTTACAGAGCTGCGGCATTTGTTGGCACTCCCTGCCCATATGCCCTCCTGGAGACACCAACTTGGAAGTTCCTTTACCTGCTGGTGGCTTTCTGCAGCTCTCTGACCCAGGGTGTTCTCTGGCTGCTGAAGAGTGTTTAGTTAGGGCACAGGGCAGGCTGGAAGTGCTCAGGAGTTCATGCCCCAGAAGCAGCCCTCAACCACTGAGGTTTAGAAACAGAAAGGTTAGTACCCTGTTTCCTTGCCTTTCAGCTGTTCCAAGGTTTTCTGCACAACTGCTCAGAGTCCCTGTGGAATAGAGTCTCAGTTGCCCACAGAGTAATCCCTCATTTCACCAGTCTTCCATCCTTCCTTTCCCTTCTTGTTCTCCCCACTTGATCATGGTGTTTCCTGAGATCACCTTCCTAATACCACCTTCACTCAAGACCCAAATTAAGACAACTAGATACCCCTCAGGAGATCCTCTGTCTGGTTAATGACAGAATCATGCATCGTTTAGAATAAAAGATTAAGACAGATGACGCGGACTCATTACATATGTCTAAAGACACTGGGAACTCTGAAACCTAGCAGTCACGTTTGTGCACAGACAAAACTGGGTTTTAGAATAGCCCAGACATTTCTCCCCTTTCAGTGCAGTAGTTGCCTGGAAAAAAAGATATTTCCCCAAGTTGTTAACACATGTCTTTAAGCCAACAGATTTCAGAATTAGGCCTTCAAGTTGACTAATAATGTGGGAGTAGCTTAGTAGTAATAAAATAAAGTTTAAATGTGACCATGTGCCACAGAAATGCTCCCTCAAACCAAAGAGACTGAATTAGAAATGATACGAAGAAAAACGAGCTGGCTACATCTCATTAGGGATGTATTGCTAGATTTGCATTTTTGTTTAATACTCAAATGCTGCCACATTATAGCTGAGTCATGACTTCAACTTCCTTTAACAAATTAAGATGAGATTGGGTAAACAGACATTTAGAATACCAGGCAAGCATTAATGAGAGTCTGAAAATGGTGCCAGTGATCAGTTAAACCTTGCCTGTGGACAAGTGTGCTGTGAGCATCCAGTTTCCTTCTGACTCTTTGAATTCGTTGTACTTACTAAATAGCTTAAATTTAAGTGGCATTGCATCAGTTGGGATCTATGGCTATATCTGTAGGGAAGAAAAATGGTAAAAAAAAAAAATTACAGGTATGTAGAAATGACACCAGCATCCTGCTAATAACAAACAAAACAAAACAAAACAAACAAATGAGGAGGAGGAGGAGGAGGGGGAGGAGGGGGAGGAGGGGGAGGAGAGGAGGAGGAGGGGGAGGAGGAGGGACCAAAACCTCTTTTGTAATTTCTAGTTTCCTATCATTATCAGAGAAGGAATATTGCCAGCATTCAGCATTGCATTCCAAATAGGACTTATCCACTACTGATGAGATAATAGTTCATTTACATCCAAGATTATAATGCAGTTTAGAAACATCCTTTCCCTTTCAATTTGCTTCCCTCTTCCAATATCATCAGATTCACAGTTAGTTATAAAGGAGATTTATTGTTTTAAAACATCATCTTATTTTCTTCCTTTCTGCTAACGAATTGTATAAAATAAGTATGATTTTCTTAATATTCGTTTTGAGTTTCAGAACTATACAATTTAGCAAGGAGCATCAAAGCACTATTAATACTGCAATTTAGTGACAAAACACCTCTCAGTTTTCAAGTGCCTCTTGCTACATTTCTTCATTTCAAAGGATTTATTGTATTATTTCCTTGGCTGTAATGGTTGGTTCCTAGTGTAATAAGTTTATTTTGATATTTTTCCCACAGTTTATTTCAGTAACCACTAACCCTACCTTTGAATGATGGTCAGCAAACAAGAAAACAGTGGGTTTGCCTTTTCCTTCTCAGCATCTTCAAGGGATCTTTCATCACGGATGAGAGCATATGGTATCTGAATACTGACTTGGAAGAGAATCTTTCTTCCCTCCATTTGAGGGAAACAGTGGCTCCCTGGCCATCCACTCTAGTCTTAAAAGAATTTTCAAACAACTCCAAAACAAACCACAAAAGTGTGAACTTCTAAGATGAAAGTGTCGGTAATGACATGGCTCAGAAACAAGTTGTGGACACATAAGCCTGGTCCTCAGGCTTAGACAGTTAAGGAGAATCTAGTGCATCGGTTGCTGTGGTTGCTCTCTAATTACTGGCTAGATCAGAATTTGGGTATAAATGAAGGCTAAATCCCGTGCTAGAATTCCTCCTTCTTCATAGTCTTCCAAGTACCCCATTCCTGCCCCTGAGAATTTCTTAGGATTTTACTAGTATGTGATCACAACCACAGGCAGAGATACAGTGAACGTGATGCAGCCATTTGTAACTGGAAAGCATGTATTATATCCGGGGAGAAACATGTTTTATGGGCTTACCTGAGGATGGGACAGAGAGATGTTAAACTGAAGCACTGAAGGTGTTTTTTTTCCCTAGTACCTGGCTTTATGGGCTTCCTGCGTATGCCCTGCGGAGTATCAGTGAACTGTGTATGACTACCTCAGGAAGGCCAAGTTTAAATCTCTCAGCCCCTTTTGCAGTTGGCAGATTCCTAAAGATTATTTCTGTTTCCATGCATCCGAAAATTTAGAGACATCACAATTTTTTCTTTTTTTTTTTACCTTTTTTTAAAATTGAGCTATAGTCATTTTACAATATTGTGTCAAATTCCAGTGTAGAGCACAATTTTTCAGTTATACATGAACATACATATATTCATTGTCACATTGTTTTTCTCTGTGAGCTACCATAAGATCTTGTATATATTTCCCTGTGCTATACAGTATAATCTTGTTTATCTATTCTACATTTTGAAATCCCAGTCTGTCCCTTCCCACCCCCCGCCCCCCTGGCAACCACAAGTCTGTACTCTATGTCTATGAGTCTGTTTCTATCCTGTATTTATGTTTTTCTTTTTTTCTTTTTTTTTAGATTCCACATATGAGTGATCTCATATGGTATTTTTCTTTCTCTTTCTGGCTTATTTCACTTAGAATGACATTCTCCAGGAACATCCATGTTGCTGCAAATGGCGTTATGTTGTTGGTTTGACATCACAATTTTATAGTCAATAAAAATAGGTATTTAAATATCCTTTAAATAAATTGGACATCTGTGTCCAGTTATTTAATTGACCATCCATTTCTTTTTAATGTAAATAAGATCACAAGAAAGAAAATTAAGACCATCTGAAAGAAAACTTTAACAAAGAAAGAAGTGTATACTGTGATACATGTCATTTTTCCATACTGAATTTGCTTTTGAAAGCAGTTATTGATCAGAAATAACAGTGTTCTCAGAACCAGTGGTAGTAAACTTTGGCCTGGTGGCTCAGAAACATTCTTTAGGAGAACGAAGCATCATCAGACTGTGGTAGGAGAGCCTTCATCCCAAGAATTCACTCTTTGTAGTTAGTGGAAGTAGCCTCTGAACTGGCTGTCGTTCTATCCTTGACCCCTAGCCTACTGTCAACACAGCAGCCAGAGGCAATCCACTTAATAAGGTCATATCTTGTCACTCTGCTACTCACAACTTGCAAATGGCAGCCCATTTCAGTTGGAGTGAAAGCCAGTAGGCACGTGAGCTGCTTTCCTAGTTACTGCAGGGACAATTTTACCAAATGTTTTGTAGGTACATATCACACGATCTCCAGCTTTCCAACCTTAGTTAGTTGTTTATTTCTCTTATACTCAAAACCCAACTGTAAATCAATGACATACATTTAAGTTTTTGATGACAACATACAACGGTTGTATTTGTTAATATAACACTAGTTATATGTGAGGCATAAATTTGAAATCTCTGTGGCTTGACATGGTACAAGCGTACTTCTTATTGCCACAATCCTTTGAGTTTGTTTCTGGTTGGGCAGCCTTCACATGGTCAATCAGGAACCCAGACTCCTTCACTCTTGTGGCTCCTCCCTGCTCTAGGTTTATGGGGACTCTCCATTCAGTCAGGATGTGAGGAAAGAAAGTGGGAGGACTGTGCTACAAGACTTTGGCCCACATTTCACTGGCCAAAACTCAGTCAGTTGGTCACATTTGATTACAAAAGATGCTGGAAAAAGCAGTGTGTGCCTAGGGAGAAGAGGAAATAGGTTTGTTAATCAGCTAGTAGGCTTTGCCAAACCTATCTGCCATTCTTTCCCTTATTTAGTAGACCATGTAGCCTATTACCTTATATTTTCTTTCCTGGTTATTTAGGTCTTTCTCCTAAATAGCCGTCCTGTTTGGATGTTGTGATATATTATTCTTGGGTAGGGAGAAGAGTAAGTCTCTGGAGTCAGAAATACCTGGGTGTCCATCATAACTGGGTATTTACTAACTGTATGACTTTCGCTAAGTTATTTAACCTCTCTGGTCATTAGCTTTATCTGTCCATACAAATATAAAACGCTTGCCTCATAAGATAACTGAAAAAGAAATGCATCAGAGAGCAGAACAGGAGAGGTTAAGAGTGCATATCCTAAAGCCACCCTGCTTGGGTTTGAATCCTGGCTGTGTTCCTTATTTGCTAGATGATCTTGGATGAGCTTCAGTTTCTTCATCTGTAAAATGGGGATGATAATTTACCTACCTTATAGAGGTTTTGGGGGGAATTAAATGAGTTAATATAAGTAAGGCTCTTATCATAGTGCGTGAAACATAGAATAAGTGTTAGCTCTAACCTAAGAGTGTTTAGTGTGTCTTATAGGCTCTTGTTAAGTACTATTCTCTCCAGGTTGTTGCTTGCTCTTTTCAGCAACCATTGAAGACTGAAAATCCCCAAAGATCTCTCAAAAGGGCTCTTCAAGGGTAAGACTTAAGGAATATTAGTGGGATGTTAAGGAGCTGTTTGTGTAGAGAACACTGCCAAATGACCACCTGCTTTGATTACTGTGATGTTGGTTCTGGGTCCTGGAGGTAGTTACTCAGGAGAGGGCATTGACCCAGGGCTCTTTGGAATGATTTTAAAAAATTTGTGATGTGAGGTTAAATAGCACAGGACTCATTACCAATTTGAATGGACAGTAGAGAGGGGAGTATATTCAGAGTATCAGACTCCTCTAAGTAGAAGATTGCCATCTGCAAAGTTGTTTAAAGAGAAATATAATTAGAATAATGGGACAACATGATAGGAAATCTATGCTATTAATGTAACTGCTAATTACTACATTAGAACACTTATCCAAATCCCTTCTCCTTAAAACTAAAAACATGAAATTAAGTCACCACAGTAGACAATTTCTGTAAAGGGACTCAGGAATCTTGGATTACTCTGGAGAGTCTGCCCAGAACAATTTGTTGTTGTACCAAGCATTAAGCTGGACCATCTCAGTTTCAAGGAGAGAATGTGCATGATGAGACTCATGTTTTCACCCCATTCATCTTGGTCATTTTAGCTCTCATGCTGCTGGGCATTAAGAGCATCCTAATGCTTTATGGGATGGACTTTTTCCCTTCTCTGAGAAGTGTTTCCCTTCTCTGAGAATGTGTGTGTGTGTGTTTAATAAAGTCACAAAGCTGGGATTCTGAGCATTGTGAGTACCCTCTAAGAAGGTGGGGGTGAGGAACTCAGACCACTTTGGGACTGTTTGGAGTGAAATGGACAGTGCAGCCTTCCTGGCAGAGAGACCAGAGGTCCCACAAGACATTGAAGGGAATATAACAACCCAACTACCCTGGAGAGTGGGATTAAAGGCCAAAAGTTTCGATTTAAGTCTTCTGGGTACAATTACGACTATCTCCTTGGTGTCAGTGTGAGTTTAGGTTGCAGCCCAGGGAGTTTCCCATTTGGGGAAATGAGAGTAGTCCAGAAGTAAGGTGTAGATCCAGGGACCAGGGGCAGGAGGCTCAGAACCCTTAATTAAATGGTGGGGATGAATTATTTTTCTTTTTAATTGTGGGAAAATATATATATAATGTAAAATTTGCCATTTTAACCATTTTTAAAATGTGCAGTTCAGCAGCATTAATCATATTCACAATGTTGTGTAACCATCATCACTATCTATTTCCAAAACCTTTTCATCACCCTAAACAGAAACTCTGTAATCATTAAGCAGTAACTTCCCATTTTCTTTTCCCTCTAGCCTTTGATAATCTGTAATCTGCTTTCTTTGTCTATGATTTTGCCTGTATTTGATGTTTCATATAAGTGGAATTATACAATATTTGCCCTTTTGTGTCTGGGTTATCTCACATAGCATAATGTTTTCAAGGTTCATCCATGTTGTAGAATGTATCAGAATTTATTTGATCTTTTAAGGCTGAATTATATGTGTATAAAATATATAAAATATGCCATAATTTGCTCATTTTGTTTATCCATTCATCTATTAATGGATATTCAGGCTGTTCCTATCTTTCGGTTATTGTGAATGCTGCTGCTGTGAACACTGGTGTACAGGTGTCCATTTGAGTCTCTGCTTTGAGTAAATACCTAGGAGTGGAATTGCTGAGTCATATGGTAATTCTATGTTTAGCTTCTTGAGGAAGAGCCAAACTGGTCTTGATACCTTTGAAGCGCTGGTAACAGATTGCAGAGATGGGGATGAGGTCTGACATTAGGACACAGAGTGAATGGCAGAAAACTGGATCTCAGGAACTCAGCAGAAACCCAGTGAATGGCCTCGCCATGCACAGAGTTTGCATTTCTAATATATTCTCAAGTGTAGTCTGTGGACCTGCGCTGGCTTCAGTGGGGCACTAATTCGACTTGCAGTGTCTCAGGGCCTGTCCCAGAAGCTCTTGTTTGTGCTTCTCTATTTTAAATGTGCAAGGGCATATTTCCTGGGCATCTTGTTAGTGTGCATGATCTGAGTAGAGTGATCTGAGAGCCTGCATTTCCAACACACTCTCAGGTGATGCTCAGCCTGCTGGTCCCTGGACTATTCTTTGAAGAGTAAGTGAGTGCCAGTACTATCTGTGTATTGGAATCACCTGGTGAGCTTTTTGAACATCCCAATACCTGGGCCCCACCACAGAAGTTCTGATGTCACTGGTTTTGTCTGGGCCCTGGCATTCAGTGTTTTAATACATTTACTCATAAGAGGCTACCATGCAGCCAGGGTCCTGAGAACGTCTATTCTTGGTTTGGACATTGTCCTATCTTTTGCACGTGTGTCTTCCTGCCCTCCTTCCTATTTTTTCCTCCAAACTCTTCTGCTTAAAACCGAATTAGATTCCCAATTGATTGGTCTCTGTGGCTCCCGTTTATCATTTGCATTGCCTCCATATGAGTCCTTCTAAAGCTAGGGCTGAATGGACTGCTTCCTTGCAAAAAACTTCAATGACTCCCCATTGCCCTTCATGAATGAAAAGACTGTGCACCAATGTATAAGACTCTCCCTGGAGTAGCTCCAACCTACTTTCCAGCCGTGTCTCTCTCTTTACTGAGTCCTTTATCTCAGAAAAGCTAATTTCTGTCCTCTGAACATACCATAAATTTTCCTATTTCTTTGATTTTGTTTGGATTGATTCTCTATCTGGTTAATCTTTTCTGCATATCTGTCAGCCAAGGACCATCCCTATTTTTACTTAACTCTATGAAAGCCTTCCCTGATCTTTGTAAGTGACATAATCCTTTTTCCTTTAGCATTTTCTTATAGCATTCTTCCGCCTTGTGTTTCTGGAGTTCTCATTCTTCTCTTATCCTTCTTATTGGATTATAAACTTTCTGGGGGCCACAGCCTCTTCTGTCTCATCTTTGATTCCCTGCTGGGCCTACTACAGTGTCAGGCACCTAGTAGGAGTCCACAAAGATTAGTTAAATTGTATTCAATTGAGTAATCTGCCTCAGTGTTATTAATTCAGTTTTGACCTATCTGCTTTATACTGACATTTTAATTTCTCTGCCTGACATTTAGTAAATCCTTAGGGATTTTACTTAGATAAATGCTTTCCTGAAAGCTCCAGATGTTCTTCATAAACATGCAATGTAGCTTCCACAGTGTCTTCAAAAGTTTGCAATGTTTTAATTGTTCACTCTGTACTAGTTTGTTAGCATTTTGGCTTCCTTGTGTCCTGAGACAGTGTGGGATCTGGTAGGAAGTCAGAGGCTACATTCATTTCACTTTCAAAGACTCATTATGTTCCTAAAAACTTTGGAATGCAGTGGTAATGAGCCATGATTCTAGGAAACCCATCCAGCCATGGCTCCTCCTCACTGTTGGGGTGGGACCTCTCCGGTAGTTAAGTGGGTGATGGGTCTAGGGAGATAATGACGTTTCCTGCAATTAGATTGCGTCCCCAGCAGTCACTTGCAATCCTGTAGGAACAATTATAAGGGATCCCCTCTCATTTGGCACAATGAGATACGAACATTTTCTAATGGGCTAATTAGTGTAGTTATCATTTTTTAGCCAAAAATGTCAATGTGTAGGATTTAATTAGTCTGCCCTAGGATTATAAGATAACTTCGTAGTCAGTCTGTCAGCATTTTTAGGATTTGGAAGGATGCCGGGAACTATCACTTACACACTTACATAAACTTCTAAGACTTCTAGAAAAATGGCTACGATGAGCAGGTAGAGATTCCAGAAATAAAATACTCTTAAGTTAGATGGGTGGAGGAGTTGTGACTGAAGGATGGCTTAATCAGAGGACAGTGTAAAAATAAGGCCTTGACATTCATTGTTTTTATTTCTACATTTTAGGACGTTGGTTCAGACATTGTAGTCTCTGCTTTAGACTTCTTTGGTTTCTAGTAGCAGAACCTGACTCCACCTGGTTGTTAAGCTGCATGGGAATTTATTGCTAGGGTGCTGACTAATGTGAAGAATGAAGGAGACTCTGAATAGCTCAGCTATGCAACGCTGGAGACCAGAGAAGCTTCTGGGATGTAGGTAACAGAAGCTAGTAGGCAGTCTCTTCAGGATTCTACTGGTGGAGTGAATGTGTTGCAGATAGTTTCAGTTCTTTTGGTTTTCTAGGGAAAGGGAGTTGGATTGGCCTGTCTTGGGTCATGGAATGGATTAAATAGCATCTCCTCAAAATTAATGTCCACCCAGTACCTCAGAACATGTGATTTTTTTAGAATAAGGGTTTTTACAGATGTAATTAAGGTAAGGGTGAAAATGAGGCCATACTAAATTAGGGTGGGTCCTGCATCTGATGAGAGTATCCTTATGAAAGCAGAAAAGAAGGAGACACAGAAACACAGAGAAGGAAGTGATGTGAAATGGAAGCAGAGATTGGAGTGATGCGTCTGCAAGATGAGGAACACTAAGGATTGGCAGTGAGTTGGAAAGGAGACATGCGACAGTTTCTCCCTTGGAGCCTCCAGAAAAAACCAACCCTGCTGACAGCTTGATTTTGGACTGGGGTTCTCCTAAACTGTGAGATAATATGTTTTTGTTATCTTGAGCCACCACGTTTGTGGTAATTTGTTTCAGTACCCTTAGGAAACGAATACAGGTCTTAGGTCCATTCTTTGTCCAGAAGAAGTAGGCACCTGAACTGACAGCGTCACTGTAACTGTGTGCAGTGGGCTAGAGGGACTTCCCAAAGGCACAGCCAGTGGTGTCATCAGAGAAAAGAGCATGGAGTGGGGCAGAGACCACAGGAATTTCCATTACGTATCATACCGTTCTATTTTCTCTGGGGGCCAGGGGACAAGGATGGAAAATACACTGCCTGGCACTTGCCTCAAATGCAATGTGAAGCCCACTCTCAGATTTTGCCAAGTTACAACTAGTAATACTACAAGGCTTTTGGAGGAGAATTGGTATTGTGGGGGGCAAAAGATACAGAAAGGCAATGTGAAGGGCAAAGGCCTCGTTTATATGGTCAGGTTATGATATATGATTGGATATGAAATGGGCCAGGAAGAAGGAAAACTGAAAGGAATGAAAATTTACTGCTGTTTTAATTAAAAGCGTCTTGGAATAATGATCCTACCTCATTCTTTGACTGGGACATTGTGACAAATGTGGGTTGATAATCAAAAGAACAAATTCTAGACCATGTGCAGAGAAATCACTATGGGCTAAATGGAAATTGTTGATCTTGTCTGAGTGACTCTGAAGTCAGTTCCCCTTAAATTACTAGGTATCTGGCGGCCAGAGAGGTATCTTTGTGCTTATTTCCTTTGCAGCTCTAACAGCAGCAGCAGAAGCAGCAGCAGCAATAGCTAATATTTTTTGAGGGCTTCCTATGAGCCAACAACCATGCCTAATGTGTTACGCATGCATCATTTTATTTAATCCTCAAACAACTCAATGTTATTGATATTGCCAGTGGGTCTAATTTTGAGGCATGGAAATGAAGATTTAGATAGGTTAAGTAACTTGCCTAGGGTCACATAACTGGTAAGTGGTGAGGCTAAGATTCAAACCCTGGAGTCCTAACCCCAAGAGACTAAATTCTTGAGTAATTGTTTGGCTATTATGTGTACCTTTACTGTGAGTATCTATGTCATTTCATTAAAGAATTACCTCCTTTTTTTCGTTGATGCTATAATCTTTCCTTCAAAAGCCCACGAGGCATGTTCATGTGTGGCATGTTCCTTGAAAACTTTCAAATGTCAATGGAACGAGCCAGAACTTTCTTTGTGCCACGAAGTGTACTGTCTGCTAAGCTAATCTCTTTCCTACTGGGGGATATGTATAAGACGAACTAGTTTAGCAATACTGAAAATCAATCATCAAGGCCACTGACGATGCTTAAAAAAAAATCAAAAGCAGTTAGCATACAAATGAAAGTGATTCCCTACAACTCTATGCGGGACAAATTTCCTGAGCCACACCAATAAATCAAGGCTGCGGAGAGGCTCAGTTATAAAGGAAGATAGATTGAACAATTTTCCTCTTTCAAACAAGGTGTTTTGTACTATGTATCTATCAGCTAGTTATTCAGATCTAATTTAGGAATATGCAAGTAAATATGGCCAAATATATTTAAATACACTTGCATTAAAAGTCTCTAAGTAATGCTTTGCACTGACAAAACCAATCTGGAATCTTTAAAATCCCTTTTGCATAACTATAATTAGAAATTCTTTGCTGTAAAAGAAGTAGTCTGCAAACACCCCTCCCCCTTTTCCTCCATTCTTTGAGACTAAATTTTTGTTGCTGTTTGTTAATGACAGACTTTTTAAATTCATAGGACCCACTGTTGGAGCATACCCTCTCAGTTGTGATGAGAGACTTCCCTGCTGCGATTTTAGAGACACAGATGAAGCCAGACTGATAAAGCTGCTTCCCATGCTTATCCCAAGAAGCTGGCTGACTTCAAGGCCTCGGGACTCTGTCAGGTACTGAAGTAATTTGTATCGGGACTTTTGGGCTGTAAATCAATAGAGAGGATGCTTTTCTTGACTGGCCTTAGGTTCTTCCTTGTAATCCACTCTAAACCTCTCCCCTATTATTCCAAGCAATCTAAGTAAATGTGCTTGCCACACTCTGCATGGAATGGTGCCCTGGAAAGCTCAGAGCACGGGCTGTGGAGTCTGACTGCCTGGCTTCCAATCTTGGCTTTTTCATGCCGTGGCTTGTGAACTTGGGCAAGTTACTTAATTTTCTATGTATCTCAGTTACCTCATCTATAATATGCTTATAATAAAGTTTCCAGCTTAGAGAACTGTCTTGAAATTTAAATGGCGTGGTCCATATAGAGCCATTAACATGGGTCCTAGCACACAGGGATCTTACATAACTGTTATCTACTATTATTAGCTGAAGAAAAGTCCTGGAGTTAGTGAACATTATTAGTTTTACCTACCCAGCATAATTCTCCTTTTTGCAAATTTATGTCTTGCTTTTCCATTGGGAAATCATACCTTGACCAAGCTTGGTCCAGGTGGTTTGGGTGGATGACCACTCTTCCTCTCTCTTATCCTCAAGTCCAGAAGTCACCTTATGACACAGACCCAAGTGGACCAAAGAAACTTTTCTTGGACTTCGGTAGAGAGGGATGGGAAAGAGAGGCTGATGTTGCTAGGATGCAGGATGTAAGCCAGGGCCACTGTGGGGACTGGGCCTGCCTGATAGAGGGAAAACAAAACAGAGAGATGGAGTGAGAGAGATTGAGTCCTGGAGACATTACTGGGTCATGGCAATGTTGAAGCCAGACTTGCCACTGGACTTTTCAAACAAATGGCACCAATAAATGTCATTTTGCTTAAGCCAGTTTGATTTGACTTCTAACACTTAAAAGTGGGGTGAGCATACATCCTCATTTTGGGACAGGCCCTAGTTTAACTGCCGATTGCCCCAGCATAATTGTTTCACTCTCAGAAGTGCCCAGATTGAGAGGATAAAATATTTGGCCACCTTATTCAAAGCCCAGAAGTCCAGACCGACGCAGTGTCACTGGAGCAGGACCCTTGTTAAGTCCCAGCTCTCAACAGCTTCTCAAATCATTCAGCACATACTGGGTTCTCACTAGAGACAGTTCTGTTAAATGCACTTGTCTCCACCTCTCATGAGGGTCTAGGGCTCCTTCTAGATCGGCAGCTGCCACAACGGCCCCTTAGTCCAGCTCTGACCTTTAGGCTGTGGCTACTTAGCAGCACCTAAGACCTTTGTCCTGGCACTGATAAGCTGATTTTTTTCTGGTTAAGCAATTAGCCTCACTAGTTAACTCTCTCTTTTTTTCTCTCTCCCCTCCTCCTTGACTACTTACATATGTGTGTGCACGCGCGCGCGCACACACACACACCACTGGACTGTGTAAAGACCACCAGCTCCCTTCTCTTATTCTGTCACAGTGTCTGCTCACTTTCCAGTTGTGCTAAAGGGGACAGGTGTATGTTGGGAGTTGGATGGGCAGACTGATAAGGTCACTAGGATCATTTTACAGGCTGTCAAAGACACGTTGGAGAAGATCTGACTTGCAGTAAGTAATGTTGGCTTCTTTAAATCTCTTGTTTTTCCCTGTTGATGAAACAGAACACTGGTCTTGAGTCTAATCGTCACCCTTAGCATCCTTACCAACTGTGTAATCTAAGGCAAGTCATTTATTACCTTTCTGAGCCTCCATTTGCTCCTCTGTTAAATGGATCTAAGAGAGTTTTCTTTACCTATCTCACAAGGTTGTTTAATGTTGAAACACGATGATGCTTTTTGGTTTATAAACTGCTATACCCACGTAGGGGAACTGAAAACTGTCATCCTATCATCCTGTGGCAGCTTTCCTTGCATGTGGTTATGCATGGGGTCTGGTTTGTTGTCACCAGGGTTTAACAGATGTCAGCAAAGTTCACTTGTTCCACTCTCTCTACATAAATATACTTTATCTTGTTTTTGGGGGGGAGGGAAGTGAGAAACATGTTTTTTAGTCATGCAAACAAAAATTGTTTAGGCAACATGCGTTAATAATAATATCCATTGTTCATATTTATTAAACATTCACTTTTTGCCAGACCTAGAGCTGAGTCCTTCCTGTACAAGGTAAGGTTTAATCCTCACAATGACCTCCTTCTACATTTTTCAGATGAAGAAATTAAAACAAAAAATAGGCAGAATCAGAATGCAAACTTGGATCTGTTTGATCCCGAAACCTTTGCTCCTAGAGATGATGTTATTCCACTCATGTGTGAACTGGGAGGAACAGTCAACCTGAAATCCAGAGCGCTGGTTTCCATTTAACTAGCTGGGTGTCCTTGGGCAAGTCAGGTTACCAAGTGGGCCTTTGTTTCCCTATCTGACAAGTGAGGGGCTGGATTTGATGACTCCGGAGGTCCCTTGGGGCCCGATGATTTTATGATTTGGCCTTGAGGTCAAGACTTCAGTTTTAATGTTTAAGGTCTTTAATGTTGTAAGATCTGAATCTTCCCTTCGAGGGGGTACATTTTATCAGTCACCAAGGTTTCCAGCTGCAAATCCAGAATAAAGGAGAGGGAGTGGTTTGCCAGTGCGATCAAGCAGAAGAATTTCCTGCTGCCAGATTATTTAGAAAATGGTGAAATTTGCATTGAAAGTATATTATTAGTAGTAGAAAATAATGATTAATGCCATTTTATGTTCCTTTCACAAGTCATGATAGATAATGAACAATGATAACACCATGCATGATTGCTGATCCTTGTGACATTCAAAACAGATTCAAAATTCCCATTCCACATACAGGACTCAGGGCATGATATTAAATTCAAACTTAGGGATCAGATTTAAAATTCAAATGCATATCCTCTTTGCATATCTATTTTGATGCAGCATTACAAATTACTTGCTGTAATATGAATTAAAGATGGACGTTTGTACAATGGGGGAAACATTAAAAGAAATTCTATTTAAATTTAAATCCCTTTTTTCCCTTTTCAGATTTTCTCCCCCATATCTATCCCGCAGTATATCTGCTAATTATCAAAAGTATTGCTGTTTAAACAGTAATTTGTTCATTCACAATTCATTATTTTCTGCTGGTAGCAACTGACAAGAAGCAATGTTGATATCTTGAATCACAATTAGTCCATTGTGATGTTCCTAAATGAGAGAATTTTAAAAGTACTTTGTTCTATCTACATTTTAGTATTTACCCAATGTACATAGTGTAGGGAGAACTGATGTCAAAAAAGGACGGAGTGGCAAATGTGCTTCTAAGTGTATTACAATAGAGCCAGTGAAATGTGCAAAATGACAAATTAAATTTAATGTTCAGGTGCATTGCCAGTTTGTTTGTGGGGGGAGTAAAAAGCAGCACCCTTTGCTAACCTGATAAGAATTAATCAGATTTTAATTACTCGATGTGCAACCTGGACTATTTAGCACATTTATGCCACATAATCACTGGGGCATCTCAAACCAAATGGCTGAAAATTTACATCTTCTGAACCATGGGTATGGTTTCCTGCTAATCATTTTTGGACCTTCTAATTTTTTTTTTTTCAGTCTCATTTCTTTTGTGATGCTAATAATTTCCTTTGGGTTTTTCTTTCTTGACGGAGGGGAACAATTTGCTGTTTTGTATAAATGAAGGTGATGCCAGTCTCAGTGCTCAGGGCCTGAAATTATTTTTCCTGTATTGTGAAAATAGCCTTCCTGTTTTCATCTACCAGGGAAGCTCCCTGAGGTTAGGGGCGCAGTTTGTCACTACAGAGATGGAGCCTGACATTTTGGCCTCATTAACATGGTGTTATAACAAAGCGAGTAGCCCATAAAAAGGGGCAGGAAAAGAAAATCAGAGGTGCTTTCAGTAAACTTTTATTATTGAACTTAAACATTTTTCTTAAAATTGCCAGAAGCTTCCTTGCTTTGTGCTGGTACTTAGGAAGTTCCACTCACCAATGCTAGCAAAGTTTCCACACGAGACTTAGTAGATACAGAGAAATTCAGAATTGCATTCATTTTTGTGCTTCTTCAATTCCTCAAGGCCCTTGTTTAGCCTTCGATAAAATCAACCCCGGACTAATCAATGAGAAATTGCAGAGAATATGAATCCTGCAAAATCAATAAATTCGTGTAATAGTTACACAAGCATATTAGAGAAGCATGGAAGTGCATAGCCAAGCAAATCCCAGGAAATGTGCTCTTGAAATCTTAAAAATTTAGCCAGATGTGATGAAGTTTTACATTCTTTGTCCTGGTTTAGGATAATCCTGGAGTTAAAGAGAATATTGTAAGTTTTTCCTCTAATTTATGCAAGTTAAAAAATTAACATGTGTAACTCCTTTAAAGGCCAAGTTGTTAGTGAAAAAGTTTAAATGAATTTTGAAAGAGACCCGTTTAATCCTAGATGCAGGGTCCTGTTGGCTGTCTGAAATACCAAGTCTGTTCTGTTCCCCAGCATCGTTCATACAGGCAATTACACTAAATACCCATGGCTGCATTTTCATGATCTGCCCCAAGCCGATGACTCCTTCTGCCAGCCCAGGTTACTAATCTAGTTGTTGTCCTCAACCCACAACTGTGGTGTCATGAAGAGAGAACTGAACTGGGGAGTTTAAGTTACAACTGTACTAGAAGTCCTTTTGATCTCTCTCAGCCTCCGTTTCCTTAGCTCTACAATGGATTACAATAATGCTGAGTATATAAGGCCAAGTGTTGGTTAAAGTGCTTTCTAAATTGTTTACCTTCTGTAATCCCTTGATGGTTTCCTGACCTGAAATACTTTTATCTGTGAGTAGAGGAGTCACAGTGGAGGCCTGTGATGGTTAGTTTAGTGATGGCTATTTCTGGGTATGTTTGTGACAGTTTTTCTGGAAGAGAATAGCATTTGATTCAGTAGACTGAGTAAAAAGATCTACCCTTAGCAATGTGGGTGGATGTTGTCCAATCCATTGAGGGGCTGATAGAACAGAAAGGTGAAAGAAGGTGAATTTGCCCTCTCTTTTCTTGAAGGTGAATTTCTCCTCTCTTTTCATGAGCCAGAACAACCATCTTTTCTTGCCCTGGGACATCAGAGCTCCTAGACTCTGGTACTTAACATCAGTGGCCCCCAGGTTCTCAAGCCTTTGGACTGGGACTGAATTATTCCACTGGCTTTCCAGCTTGCAAACAGCAAATTATGGGACTTTTCAGCTTCTATAATCCTATGAACCAATTCTTATAATAAGTATCCTAATACATATATCTATTTATAAAATACTAGTTTTGTTTTCCTGGAGAACTAATACAAAGCCCAAGGGCTTCATGGAAGGATTCAATGAAGGAAGATCTCTAGAGAATGTGGTAGGAGGAGGGTATCATTCTTTCATTCTACAAAAGTTTACTGAGGGCTTTCTATGTACCAGGCACTATGCTACTTGTTGCAAGTACAATGATGAGAAAAGTCACACCAAAATCTAGTAAGTGAGAAAGACTTTATCATATGACCATAAATAAAGGTAAAACCGAAACTGTGATATATACAAAGGGGAGGAATATGGCACTATGAAGACGAATATAGCAAATTTAAGAGATGTTTTATCACTGGAGTGTACTCCACCCTCCCATATGCTTGTTAGGGATGAACTCAAGTCTGTTGGGGATGTATCCAGCCCTTTCTTGTCCCTTAATTTGAAAATGAATAATATAAGTTTGACTTTATATATTCCACACACAATAATAGTTTCAGGTCTCACTGACTTTATGAATCTTTATTTTGCCTGAATATCTTCAGGAGATTATTTTTGGTTTGATGGCAAAATGATATTTGTATGGGATAGATTTTAAAAAGTCATCAAACTTAATGTATAAAAATTTAATGGTAAAATAAACTTTATAATTGGAAAGAAGAGATGCGGTCTGTTAAATGTTTTTATAAAGGCAGGCAGTGACTGTAGTGGTCATAGTCAGAATTTCAGGTCAGGTGGAGTCTGCTCTGCCGTGGACTAATAAATGAGTTTGATGTTTGCCTCTGGGCCTTTGCAAGATGGAAGCTGAAGTTTTACAATTTTAGGTGCATTAGATTCTGTATACCTCCAACTATACATGCAATTTAAAGACACTTGTGAACATTTTATTTTGTAGAGATGGGGTGGATAAGAGAGCTTTTGTGGATACATTTTACTTTTAGGGAGGGAGTAAGATCTCTTGAACTGAATTCATAGCCGGAAGACTAAAGGGAGTTTGTTCCTTTCCAGCTTGCTGAAAATGTGTGGCATAGAGGAGGTTACTTTTTTCTTTGCAGTTACCTTGAAGAAGGCAACACCTCAACTTTCAAATAACTTTGCATTTCACAGGGACTGCAGGATGGTTTTCTTAGTCTGCATACTGATACTGGGATGGATGTGTCAGAGACTCCAACAATTTATATTTGTGTAGTGGCGTGTATTTTACAAAGAAAAGCTTTGTTCTAGACTTTAAGTACTGAAAAGTGATATCAAAGGAAAATTTTTGAACATCCTGAAGGTTATTCTATTATAACCATGCACAGTTTGAAAAAAGCAACATTAGGTACTAGGATAATGAAGAGAATTTTTAAGTAAAACTAATTGTATCTTGGTTTAGAAATAAGAAGAGGTCCAAAATTTATTCAGCTATGAAACTTGAGCTTCCTGTATATGTAAGTAGACGTGTTTAACCCATTTGGAATATTCTGAGCCATTGCATCTTCAAAATTTTTCCCTACATCATTTTCTGTCTTCTGAGACTCAAATTACATGTATGTTTGATATTGTCCCACAGTCTCTCTCATTTTTCTCCCTCACTCTCTGTCCTCCAGATTGGATAAATTCTATTGATTTGTTTTCAAATTCACTAATCCTTTCTTTTTCTGCCAGCTCCAATTTCTTCTTAAGTCCATCCAGTGAAATTTTCATTTCAGATGTTTTTCTTTTCAATTCTGTTAGTTATGTTTGGATTTATATATATACACATATACACATATGTATACATATACATAATAGTGTAACTTACACTTGTCTTTCAAGATTTCTCATCTTCTCACTTCTCACTTATTGTAAGTTCCTGTAAGTCCTAGAGCATACTTGTAATAGCTGGTTTAAAGTTCTTGTCTGCTAGTTCTATCAGCAGGGTCATCTTGGGATCTATTTCTGTTGACTACATTTTTTTTTCTTGATTATGGGTCACATTTCCCTACTCATTCACATGTCTAGTAGGATTTGATTTTATACCAGACGTCGAAGATGATACATTTTAGGGACTCTGCATTATAATGTCTTCCTTTAGTAGGCGCTGACCTTTATTTTGGCAGGCAGTCAAACTACCGGCTAATCCTTTTGGTCCTACTAGACTTGATTTTATTGTTAGGTTGAGTCTGTTTCAGTTTTGTGCTAATCATAGGGTGCGGTCCTTTCTCAATGGTCTGATGCTTACTCCTAATGCATTACCTTTCTAGGATTTAAACTGAGTGCCCAAGGTACTCAGCACAGTATTTCTGTTTTGGCTGGCTAGCCCTGCATGATCTCTGTTATCTCCATTCAGAGGTCTCCTTAAAATCTTCCTCTAAATTATCTCTTAAAAATCATGGTTCATCCTCTAAGCAGGCAATCTTTTCTAGGCCTATGAACTCTTACCCTGCACAACCTGTACCTTGGCCAAGAATCTACAATGAATCCTCATCTTGCTTCTGAGCCTCCCTTTTTTATGTGGCTTCCTCTTCCCATTATCCTGCCCTGCCAATTTCAATCACTTTAGCCAACTGGAACTCCAATCATTTCTTCCTCGGCTCAGTGAGATCGCCAGTCTCCACTTGGCCTCACTTTGTGTGTTTCCCTTCTCTCAAAGAAAATAGCCTTGTGCTGTCCGCTGTTCAGTGTCTTCAGGCAGTTGCCTTGTAGACTTTGTCCAGGTTTAGAGTTGTTTTTAGCAGGAAGCAAATCTGGTACTAGTTATTCTCTAATGACTGGATGCAAAAGTATTTATCTAGATCCTTTTGCTGTAAATTGTACATAAATTATTTATTCCTGACAGTTGTAATACATTAAGACTTTGTCTATATCACTGCTAGGAACTTACCCAACCAAAATGTGAATTTGATTTAAAAAATAAGTGCTCAGAACAATAAAAGTTGCTGATTTCAAATTATAAGTTTCAGCTGCTGTAGAATGAGGCTGCCCTAATCTAAGAACAAAGAGAAGACAATTAGCATTTCTACTCAACAGGATTTTCAGGCATAATTACTAAGTTAACCAACACCTGTAAGGTTTTAAAGTCCCCAAATTTAAGCTATGACTTCACACATGTGGCAACATCTTTTTGATTCCATGTAGTATAACTCCATGTACTTTATTTTGAAAGTAAACATTGAATAAAGAGGAGAAAACTCTCTCTCCTGTCATCTATCATCTGCCTCTCTCTCCTTGTCTCTCTCTGTAACATGAGCAATTAGTATGTAAAATTAAGGACTTTACATGCCATGACATATTTCATCTTCACAGAAAAAAAAACAGTATGTGGTTAAATAACCTTTCCAAGATTAGTAGAGATCTTCACTCAGTCTAGGATCAAATTTACACAGTAAGTTTCCCTGACACTGTTGCTATAAGCGTTCCAAATAATGAGTGGATGCTTTAAGAGAGAGAGAGAATTCTGAAAAAAGTTTTACAGTTTTGTACACTAGTATCTTTTTTTAATTGAGATAAGATTGGTTTAAAACATATATGTTTTATGTGTACAATATTATATTTTGACTTCTGTATACACCATGTTCACCACCAAAAATTTAGTTTCCATCTATCACCATACAGTTGACCACCTTTACCCATTTTGCCCTCCCTCTTTTCCTCTCTGGTAACCACTATTTTGTTCTCTGTATCCATGTGTTTGTTTTCATTTTGTTTGGTTTGTTTCACTTGTTTATTTATTTATTTTAGACTCCACATATAAGTGAAATTGTATGATATTTGTCATTCTCTATCTGATTTATTCCATTTATCATAATCCCCTCCAGATCTGTCCATGTTGTTGCAAATGGCAAGATTTCATCTTTTTTTTTTTATTGTTGAGTACTATTCTGTTGTAAATATATATAACACATCTTCTTTATCCACTTATCCATAATGGACACTAAGGTAGCTGTCTTATCTTGACTATTGTAAATAATGCTGCTATGAACATAGGGGTCCTTGTATCTCTTTGAATTAGTGTTTTTGTGTTCTTTGAATAAAAACCCAGAAGTGGGATAACTGGATCATAGAGTAGCTCTCTTCTTGATTTTTTGAGGACTCTTTATACGGTTTTCATACTGGCTGTACCAATTTGCATTCCCACCAACAGTGTCTGAGGGTTCTTTTTTTCCATATCCTATCCAACACTTGTTATTTCTTGCCTTTTTGATAATAGCCATTCTGACAGGTGTGAGTTGATATCTCATTTGTAGGTTTGATTTGCATTTCCCTAATAATTAGTGAAGTTGAACATCTTTTCATGTGCCTGTTGGCCATTTGTATGTCTTCTTTGGAAAAATGTCTTATTCAGCTTCTCTGCCCATTTTTAAGTTGGTTGTTCTGTTTTGTTTGTTTGTTTTTTATTTTGGTTGTTGTTGAGTTGCATATATATGTATTTTGGATATTAACCCATTGTTGGATATATCATTTGCAAGTATCTTCTCCAATTTGGTAGGTTGTCTTTTCATTTTGTTGATGGTTTCCTTTGCTCTGCAGAAGCTTTTGAGTTTGATGGAGTCCCATTTGTTTATTTTTGCTTTTGTTTCCCTTGCTGAGGAGACATATCTAGAACTACATTGCTAAGACTGATGTCAGAGAGCACACTGCCTATATTTTCTTCTAGAATTTTTATGGTTTCAGGTCTTACATTTAGGTTTTTAATCCATTTTGAGTTATTTTGTGTGTGTGTGGTATAAGATAGTGATTAATTTTCATTCTTTTGCATGTGGCTGTCCAGTTTTCCCAGCACCATTTATTGAAGAGGCTGTCTTTTTTCTATTGTAAACTCTTGGTTCCTTTGTCATAAAGTAATTGATCACATATGTGTGGATTTATTTCTGGGTTCTCAATTTTTTTCCATTGATCTATGTATATACCAGGTTATTGCTGTTCATTCTATTGCTGTTTATTCTAGCCTTGTGACAATTTGTGTTCTGTGAATCTGTTCATAGGGTTGCCCCCAATAGAATTCACTGCATTTATTTTCATATTGTATAAAAATGACCTAAAATATAGAGAGGAGGGAATGTTTGATACATCACAGTTTACTGTTTCCTTGAGATTATAATATTCCTGTCTCCAAATATGTCTTGCCTTGTAGGAGACTCTTTAATGATGTAATATGATAAACAAAACCTGATCTTAAAAACATGGCCCATTTCTTATTTCTCTTCCCTTCATATGCTTCTTTATCTTCCCTTGTTCCACAGTCATCTTGGTTCAACCTTAGAATCTATAATATCACTCACTTCCATACAAAACAAATAAACAACACAACACACAGACATACACCAACAGTCATTGTGCAGTAACTTACTTTTTGCCCATGAGTCAATAAAGATTGGAACATTAATTTATTTGGGGAGCTTTATGCCAGTATTTTTCTAAAAAAAGGACCAATTCATGATTACTGGTGTGTTCCACAGCAAAAAACGTTCCATTACTCATGTCATATGGCTAAATTGTACCTAAGAGTATTGGGTTCATTTTAAAGAAGTCTCCTACTTTTTCAGGTTATGTTTTTCCTTTGTGTTTTCAGGTTGTTCACTTCCTTTGGTATTTTTAAAACTCAGTGGCAGAAAGAAAACAATGTTAGATGATGTCAGAAAAGCAAGCTGAGGTAATAACAAAGATGAAAGAGTCATGAAAAGAAAAATGTAAAGAAAGAGGTTAATTCTCTTTGCCGTTTCATATCTACAAACAAAGAAGAGTTCCTGGGAAAATTTTCTGAATTTAATAAATGTGAAGAATATAAAAATGTAAACTGTAAACAGTGTGATGTATCTTTTCCCTTAAGTTAATTAATGGAACTCTCATTGTTCAGAAGGAAGTTGGATGTTGAGATCATGTCAACTGTAACCCTGTTGGTTTACTCAGATTTGCCTTGGTTGGTTCTTGGGAACTCCATTAACCTGCTTTCCACTGAGAGTCAAAGATATGATCTGATGTTGAGGCAACTTGGAAAGAATTTTGCCATTAGAGACTCTAAAAAGCAGAGGGTGGGTTCTAATCTTCCAATTGAACCTCTTACAGGTCTGGGACCATGTCTTCTATTTCTTTTCTTATTTCCCCACACTGTGCAAAACCAGCCCCTGCACCCAAGTAATACTTAGTAAGTATCTGTCTATTGACTGACTTTCGGACTTGGAAATGTAGAATATCGTGAGATCAACTAGGGATTATGCACAATGGGAGAGATGGCTCAAAAAAGAGTGTTTCTCCTTGTTCAGTTTGATATCTTTTACTCTTTAGTAAGTTCTTTGTTTCAGAAGAAACTATTTTAACTTTGAAATAGTTTAAGATGTACTTTGAAGAAATAATTCATAAGTATGGCAAAAGTATGACTTTAGATAGAAAATCCTGTTATTTATTTCCTTTGAAATAATTTTCTACTTGCCCTTGGACTGCGAAGGTATCTAAGTGCATTTAGATGCTAGCCAAATTTATTTTATCTTGGTAGGTGAGATGCTTATTAGATACTTAGATAAATATGATAGGTATCTCTGATAGTGAGTTTTTTTCTCTGTTAAAAACTAAATACTGCAAATAAGTTTCTGTACATTTTCAATGGGATTTGAATGTTCATCTACATATGTATTTTTAATATTCTTTTCGGGACCTTGATGTAGTAGGGCAGGGGGAATTTTTTTTCTTTCAAGAGACATTGAATTACAGAAAAAAATCAATTGAGGGTAACATCATTAAAAGCCAACAGAGTATTATACTCATTAATTCCATAAAGATTAAAAAGCATAAACTTTGCATAATCAGTATATAGAGAGAAGTGGGGGAAGGAGGGAATGAAGGCTTTGGGTCTTTCTCAGTGTTTAAAAAAATTTCCATCCAAGGAGCTCCAATAACAAGATAAAGTGAATGATAGTAGATCCAAGGGTCTGCCATTCCAACTTGAATTTTACATTATAGACCAGTAATTTTAAAAGATAAAATAGTTAAATAACTTAATTTGAGTCCCCAAGTTTTCAAATATAATTGATGTTACAGGGTAATGAGCCATGATTATACTATGAATTTGAATATCCTCTGGCATCATTTCTTGCACCTGTGTAGGATAATAATAATACTCAAGTTTGAAAAACATGGTGCTGTTAACACCTTAGATAAATATTACAGTGGACTTTAATTACTTTTTCACATTGTCTCCTCCATTCCACTCTGACCTCCTTGAAGTCAGAGACTAGATCTCATTTTTCTCCATGTTATCAGAGGCTAGTTTAGTATATAGCAAACATAGTAAGTAGTATTTGTTTACTGAATGGAATTAAATTAGTGTGTATTTTATACTCGTGCTGTGAAAGTCTCATTCAGGCTGTAAGCACCTTTGAGGAAAATGACTGTGGTGATAACTGTCAACAATTCATCTTATTTTGTTTATAAGATGTGCTATGGTTTAAACGAAAGTAACGTTGAGTCAGTTGCCAGGAGAAAGTCAGCTTGAAGAACGTGGCCCTGAAACTTCTGCAGGGCTGTGGGGCCATGACATGATCAAAAGAGGTTTGTCTTCTCATCAGTTTTTATCGAAACTTCATTAAGACATTCTAGACAACATTAAAAAATATTTCAAGAGTATATTAATCTGTAGGGCTACCATAACACACTACCTCAAACCTGGTGGCTTAAACAATATAAATTTATTTCTTACAGTTCTAGAGGCTGGAAGTTCAAGATTGAGGTATTGGCAGGCTTGGTTTTTCCTAAGGCCTCTCTCCTTGGCTTTCAGGTAGCCGTCTTCTCTCTGTGTCCTCATGTGGCCTTTCCTCTGTGTGTGTTCGCATTCCTCGTGTCGCTTCCTTTTCTTAGAAGGACACTTAGTCTTGTTGGATTAGAGCACCACTGTGTGATTTCGTTTAACCTTAATTAATTACTTCTTTAAAGGTCTTATCTCCAAATATAATCACATGGGGTGGGTGGTGGTTAGTTCTTCAACAAAGATATTTTGAAGGGACACAACCATGTATACCTGTGCACCTGTGGTATCTGTATTTTTACTGTCATAGCCTCAATTCCTCCTTCTACTTGATGGTACTGTCAATCACAGTGCCCTGCCTTCCACTGGCCAGTGGGTAAGCATGTGACCTGAGCTACGCTGGTTGGACAATGTCTTCCGGAAATTTCACTCATTTGTGTAGTCAGCCAAAATGCAAATGATTCCATCTTATTCTCCCTGACAGCAGGTTGCTAAACAGACTGTTTATCACAGACATTGCTGTGTATCACTGGCATTGCCTGGTTCCTGTTCTTTCTGTTTCATTTCTGTTTCAATAAATTCCCTCCTTCCCTTTGGATCATTTTTGTTGAAGTTACTTGGTTTTTGTTTTTGTTGCTTGAAATATAATAATAATAATAATAATAATAATAATAATAATAACAACAACAACAACAACAACAGTAAAAACTCTAGTAGTTACGTCATGTTTACCATTATTACAAAACTCTAGCCTTGCATATTTATAGGCGTTTGGGTGGAATTTCTGAGACTGTAGACAAGATGCTTTGTTAGCAGTGTCTTACCACTGTGGTCTTGGATGAGTCATGGTATCCAGTTGCTCCTGTTACATAAATGAATAAATAGACTCTTTAAAGCTTTGCCTTTGATTGGTCTTTCTGGAAAATTCCTGTGTTGTTATTTTAAATGTCATTTGGTTCTTCTCTAATTCCTAATTTGCATTGTTCTTTTGTGAAAATGCTAAGGATAGGCATGTCATAGGGTCTTTTCCTCTGTCAAAGTAGGACCCAGATCAAAAAGTCTGGGAACCACTGTCCTAGAGGGATGGTCTGCTATGTTCCCATCCCCTGAATGTATTTAATACTGAGCAAAGAAAACAGAAAAACCAAGTGACAGGTGTAAAACCACTCTTCTGCTTAATGGGTAACCAATTCTTCTGGGGACAATACACAGTCAAGGCACTAAGAGGAGCTGCTCAGATGTTTTCTTTATTTTGACTTAGGAAAAGGCACAGAGAGTGTTACAGCCCTTACAGAGGCTTTGCTTCCACATCTGTGGAGATGGCCGCATTCTTAGCCAGTCAGGGCCAAGCACCATGTGAAAATGTGAAGAGAGACAGATCCTTTGTGCAGCTCTGGAAGAAAGGCCTGCCATAGGTTTTTGTAATGGCGGGGAATGCCAGTGTGGGCAGAGCTTCAAAGAGAATTGGAAACCATCAATACTTATTACAAACAAAAATAGAGAAATAGAATAGATTTGATGCTAGAAGCTTACAAAAGATAAGAAGAGACAGTACAGACCCACCCGAAGTACCTAGACCTACATAAAATGCTAAGAAAAGACAAAGTTTGGAATTACTGTATTATCTTTGACCTTTGGAAAGTTTCTTCCACTTAAAAATATCCTCTTAATGTTGGATATTAGCTTTACTTCTCCCATCTGCAAATTACAAATAATATTTTTGGAGTAAATAGTTATTTCCCATGGAATGGTAAAGATTTTGCTCGTGTACCAAATAAGGCTTAAATTTAGAAATTTGCTTTTGAAGCCAGAATTCCTTAGAAAGGCAAAGAGCTTTAGAAAAGACTTTTTTTTAACATTTTTTATTGATTTATAATCATTTTACAATGTTGTGTCAAATTCCAGTGTTCAGCACAATTTTTTAGTCATTCATGGACATATACACACTCATTGTCACATTTTTTTCTCTGGGATTTATCATAACATTTTGTGTATATTTCCCTGTGCTATATACAGTGTAATCTTGTTTATCTATTCTACAATTTTGAAATCCCAGTCTATCCCTTCCCACCCTCTACCCCCCTGGTAACCACAAGTCTGTATTCTCTGTCCATGAGTCTTTAGATTCCACATATGAGCGATCTCATATGGTATTTTTCTTTCTCTTTCTGGCTTACTTCACTTAGGATGACATTCTCTAGGAGCATCCATGTTGCTGCAAATGGCGTTATGTTGTCGGTTTTTATGGCTGAGTAGTATTCCATTGTATAAATATACCACCTCTTCTTTATCCAGTCACCTATTGATGGACATTTAGGCTGTTTCCATGTTTTGGCTATTGTAAATAGTGCTGCTATGAACATTGGAGTGCAGGTGTCACCCTGAAGTAGATTTCCTTCTGGATACAAGCCCAGGAGTGGGATTCCTGGGTCATATGGTAAGTCTATTCCTAGTCTTAGAAAAGACTTTTTGATAGGAAATTTTTATTCTTTGAGAAACCAAGGGCTACTTTATTCAGGCTATATTTAAAAATTAAATTTCAAAATCTGAACCTTCCTCCTTCCACCCCCACAATTATGTCCTTTGGTGTTTTACTTGAGCTCATTGCTTATCATTCCTCAAGCCTGGCTTCAGTGATTTTGGAAACACCTAATTCTCTGAATTAAAATACAGTCTACTTGAAATACCTAGAGTGGTTTCCATCTTCCTGCACAAACCCTGATGGATACAGTGAGTATGTGAGTATAATATACCAGCGTACAGAAAGCAGAGGCTTGACATCTAAGACAGACTTACCTAGACTTTCAGTTTTACCTAGGGCCACTGTGCTTACTTTCAGTCAAATGGGGGCAAGTTAAAGCTATGTGTGCAAAACATTTGAGATGGACATATATACATCTAACCCAGAACAGCATTCTTAAGTGAACCATTGCAATTTTACATCTGTAGACCTAGATAAAATCAGTCTTTAATTTCTGCCTTGCAGAATAACTGAAATTAAGTTTTGCCTTGGAGGATTCTCCAGCCTTGTATAAGAGACTAGCAACATCCAGACATCTCCAGGCTATTTTAGCAGTTGCTTTGTTGGAGTCGGGGTGGTGTGGGGCATCTGTTTATTAAAGAACAGATTGCAAGGCAGGTCAAGGTGGATTATCAGGCCTCAGTAGACAGAACTGGCTGGTGGGATTCTCACCTCTATCATACCATGTTTATTCTTGCAGACGTTCCTTCAGTTGAAGAGGATGACCTCCAATGGTATAAATAAGGACTATTTTTTTGTTTTTGGTTGAAAGTATACTAGTAGCTGTGATCTCTTGCCAAAATAAATTATTTTGTTCACTTGTTTGCATTTTCCATCCTTCACTACACAAAAATACGCTTCTTGATAGCAGGGACTTTCTGTGTCTTGTTCACTGCTCTGTCCTTAGTAAATAATATGTTTTTATCTATTCAGATCATTCAACAACTATATCTTGAATATGTACTATGACTCGGGCTGTGGGCTAGGCCCGGGAGGGTATAGCAGTAAAATGTCTTGGCTTCATAGGTTTATTCATAGTGGTAGGGAAAAAAAATCATTAGTGAGGCATCTTTTCTGGAGTTGGGCTTTGAAAATTAAAAAAAAATGTCACCATCTTTTTATTGTGTACAATGTGTAATAACACTGTTGGAGACTGATAGAGTGCCAGATATGGCTTTTATTTTACCTGTTAAAGGAGATTTATAGAGAGCTCAGAGAGGCTCAACAGCTAAACATTTTGATTTTAGTCTAATTGGAAAAGAGAATTTAATTTTACTGACAATTATAGGGGAATAAAGAATGCACTTAAATTGAAATTAAAAAGTAAAATAGCAAACTAGTTTAGTTTATTATGACATTGCAGTTTTTCCCTGATAATTTGCATTACACGATCATATTCATAATCTCATAGAATACATTAAATTCTATGGTTTATTATAATAAGAATATTATACTATGTAAATTGATAAGTAGATAGGTTTAAAATAAAAATGCTTTTTTTGTTGTTTTGTTACATGAAAAGATTGAGCTCTTTACCTTGGAAGGGATTTAAAAATTGGGTCACCTTATTAATTTTCTTCATATTGATGGAATACAGGTCATTGAAGTCTAGCTTTGTTTAGCTCTTCTTGCTCTATTTTTGACAAAGTGATAAAGAACCTAATTACTAAACTGCTTGGCTAACAAGGATGGGGGAATCACTTTCTTAAAAATGGAAAACCACCTTTTCAAGTGTATCAAGGGCCCATCAGACTCTGGATTTGAAATTTATCCCACTTAGAGCCTGGGTGAGGAAGTGCATGTTGAGGAGAGCAGAGCTCCCAGTTAGCTCCCTGGCCTGGGTTTGAAAGTTAAAGACCTCCGTGCTTGGCTTCCCATTTCTTGGAAAAATACTCTTTGAGAGCAGGGACAATGCTTCTGAAGCACTCATTATGTATTTTCCGAATAAATGAAAAAAGTTTGGCAGCATCATCTTGTGTGGGGTCCTCTCTGAGCCTATATTTCTATCTGCCTGTACCTAAATTTCACATGTGTGTGATCAGGGGCAACTTACTTAACTTCTACCAGTCTCTGTCTCCCCATCTGTAAAATGAATATTCTCGCATTTTGTCCTTCGTAGGATTGAAATGAATAGGACTGAATAAATGAGATACCGTGTGAAGAGGATTTAGCATAGGGTCTGGTGCATCGTGAGCTCTTATTATTGTGAATAATGAGTGTTACCTGTTATTGCTGTTATTGGAAGTGCATCTCCACATTCAGAGACTTGGGGGCTGACATTGAGAGAGACTAAGTGGCCTTCATCCTGACCACCGGAGTCAGAATTAGGAGCCATTTCAGATGCCTACTGGCCCAGTTTATCTTCTATTATGTAGATGCCAACAGTTCTGGATGTGTTTTCTTGAAATCTTAATATTGTTTCTATTAATACAACTGAGAGAATCCTAGAAATTTTTAATGTCCCAGCAACCAAACCACAAATCCCAACACTCTTCTAGTATTCAGAAAGAATAAAAATTCTTTGTCAGAATGAGCTAACATTTTTGGCTCTGTAAGTATGGTCCCTTCACTCTTACCCAGCTTCACTTCAGTGAATGCTGAATACATCTCTTAAATACTAGAAGAAAATTCTTTTTTCTACTTCGTGTTCCTCACCTTGTCCCTGGTGAGTTTCTACATTGGCCATCTTTCTCTGTGTCTCTTCCTTCTCTGGTTCTTTAAAACTTGATATTACTCAGATTTCCTTTCTTTTCTCATGATACATGCTCTTCTTGGTTCGTCTGGTAGATTTTTCTAGGTTGAAGCAATTGGTTACATCCGAAGTTACAGCTCCATCTCTGACTTGTGCCTCTCTCGCCCTAGACTGGATTATTCAGCTGCCTAGTCTGTTATTGCTTAAGTGTCTATGGCAGAAACAGGCTAGATGCATATCCTACCCTGTCCCTCTTTCTGGGAACACAGGAAGACTATAATTGCTAGCCTCTCCTGCATTTAACTTGGGATCAAATGAATGAGTCCTAGCCTATAGACTGATGTGAGTGGAAATGATATGCACCAGTCCCTCACTCTCCTATCCACAGGGCTAGAAGCAAAGTTCCCCAAGATGGCAGAGTCACAATATGGGAGAAGCCTGCATTTTGAAGTCATTTCTTGAAGGAGAGCTTCCTGGGAGAGCTGCCCAAACTGTGGGCTGTAATTGAGCAAGGAATAAATGTTTGTTAAGCCACTGAAATCTGGGGGCTATTTGTTGCCATAGTAGAGCTTGATCTTTATTAATACAGTGTCCCTTAGGCACCTTGAGTTCGTCAGGTAGTCAATTTCCCACCTCAGTTGGTGGCACCATCCTCTATTCAGTCACCCAATTCATAGCCCCATCGTTCTCAACTGAATCCAATTAATAACCAACTCCTGTGGATTTTAACTCCCGTATTTTTTCTTGAAATTATCTATCTTTTTTTAAAAAAACATTACCCTAATTGAGACTTTTGGTAGTTCTCAACTGCTTGTTGATTTTAAATTTGAATGAATTTAAAACAAACTAGGAATCATCCTATTAGAATAGTTGGTCATTATTAAAAGGCATTTCCAGCAGAGAACATAAGAGAATGTGGTGACAGTGTAACAGTACAGTGCAGTTGATGTCTGGAAATAAGTAAATCTCCACATCACTGATGAGGGAAGTGTGGACCTCCCTGGCCTTCGCTCTGTGCCGATGATGCTCATATACAAAGAAAAAAAAAGACCCCATACTGTGCACAGACAGACAAGTGAGGCTTAATGCAATTAACCATGGACACCTGGATAGTTCTTACCTACTGTCTTCCATTTTATCTTTTCATCCACTCACAAATGCTTTTGATAAAGGGTCACGATGCCAGCTGCTTACTGAGCACAGATCAAAGCTGGAGTGATAGTCTGGCAGGGGTCTTCTTGCTAAGCTTAACCTTACTTGGGAGAGTCAGTTAGCTCAAAACACTGCTAATCACCTGTGATCCCTCCTTAGGTCTCCTACAGAGTGTGGGACTGTAGTTGACAGCTCCCACGCTCCCCTGTCCATTTAGTGATGCTCTCTTTTTAAAAGCAACTCTTGATTTTATCAACCTATATTCCCTCTCCCATGAAAAGGGTGCCCGTCTCCAATCATGCCACTCCTGTTTAGAAGCCCTTTCTATGCTGGCATTAAGCAGTGGTCCTGCATTTTCTTAATTTCTGTGGCAGCTCTCTCTCTTCCAAACCTCAGCATGTGTTACCTCTGCATATTGAAAAAAAATTAAAATAAGTCCATGTTTAAAAATGGAGTTCTCCTTGGAAATCAAAGCTGAAATTAAAAAATACCTTGAGACAAATGATAATGAAAGCACAACCACTCAAAACCTATGGGACACAGCAAAGGCAGTGCTAAGAGGGAAGTTTATAGCGATACAGGCCTTCCTCAAAAAAGAAGAACAATCTCAAATAAACAAGTTAACCCACCACCTGAATCAATTAGAAAAAGAAGAACAAAAAGCCCCAAAAAGCAGCAGAAGGAAGGAAATAATAAAGATCAGAGAGGAATTAAATACAATAGAGATTAACAAGACCATAGAAAAAATCAACCAAACCAAAAGCTGGTTTTTCGAAAAAGTAAATAAAATCGACAAACCTCTGGCCAAACTCACAAAGAAGAAAAAAGAGAGAGCACAAATTAGCAAAATAAGAAAGGAAAATGGAGAAATTACAACAAACAAAATAGAAATACAGAACATCATACGAGAATATTATGAAAAACTATATGGAACCAAACTGGATAACCTAGAGGAGATGGACAAGTTTCTGGAAACATACTGTCCACCAAAACTGAATCAAGAAGAAACTGAACACTTGAACAAACCGATCACTAGAAAGGAAATAGAAATAGCAATTAAAAACCTCCCTACAAATAAAAGTCCAGGACCGGACGGCTTCACCGGGGAATTCTACCAAACATACAAAGAAGCACTCATACCAGTCCTTCTCAAACTCTTCCAGACGATTGAAAAGGAGGGAATACTCCTAAACTCATTCTATGAAGCCACCATCACCCTGATACCAAAACCAGGCAAAGACACTACAAAAAAAGAGAATTATAGGCCAATATCACTGATGAACATAGACGCCAAAATCCTCACCAAAATTTTAGCAAATAGAATCCAACAACACATAAAAAAGATTATACATCATGACCAAGTGGGGTTCATCCCAGGGACACAAGGCTGGTTCAACATACGCAAATCAATCAATGTAATACATCACATCAACAAGAGAAAGGACAAAAACCACATGATCATCTCAATCAATGCAGAAAAAGCATTTGATAAAATTCAACACCCATTTATGATAAAAACTCTCGCCAAAGTGGGTATAGAGGGAACATATCTCAACATAATAAAAGCTATATATGACAAACCTACAGCCAGCATAGTTCTCAACGGTGAAAAACTCAAAAGCTTCCCACTAAAATCTGGGACAAGACAAGGATGCCCACTATCACCACTCCTATTCAATATAGTCCTGGAAGTCCTAGCCACAGCAATCAGGCAAGAGAAAGAAATAAAAGGGATCCAAATTGGAAAAGAAGAGGTAAAAGTGTCATTATATGCTGATGACATGTTACTATATATAGAAAACCCTAAAAGGTCCACACAAAAGGTACTAGAGCTGATTGAAGAATTCAGCAAGGTAGCAGGTTACAAAATTAATGTTCAAAAATTAGTTGCATTTCTTTACACTAACGATAAATCAACAGAAAAAGAAAGTAAAGAAACAATCCCCTTTAAAATAGCACCCAAAATAATAAAATATCTGGGAATAAATCTAAGCAAGGAGGTGAAAGAATTATACACAGAAAACTATAAACCATTGATGAAGGAAATTAAGGAAGACTTTAAAAAATGGACAGATATTCCATGCTCTTGGATTGGAAGAATCAATATTGTTAAAATGGTCACACTGCCCAAGGCAATCTACAGATTTAATGCAATCCCTATCCAATTACCCAGGACATATTTCACAGAACTAGGACAAATCATAATAAAACTTATATGGAACCATCAAAGACCTAGAATTGCTAAAGCATTACTGAAGAGAAAGAAAGAGGCTGGAGGAATAACTCTCCCAGACTTCAGACAATACTATAGAGCTACAGTCATCAAGACAGCATGGTATTGGTACCAAAACAGACATATGGACCAATGGAACAGAATAGAGAGCCCAGAAATGAACCCACAAACCTTTGGTCAACTAATCTTCGACAAAGGAGGCAAGAATATACAATGGAATAAAGACAGTCTCTTCAGCAAATGGTGTTAGGAAAACTGGACAGCAGCATGTAAAACAATGAAGCTAGAACACACCCTTACACCATATACAAAAATCAACTCAAAATGGATTAAAGACTTAAACATGAGACAAGATACAATAAACCTCCTAGAGGAAAACATAGGCAAAACATTATCTGACATACATTTCAAAAATTTTCTCCTAGAAGAAATAAAAGCAAGAATAAACAAATGGGACCTAATGAAACTTACAAGCTTCTGCAGAGCAAAGGAAACCAGAAATAAAACAAGAAGAAAACCTACGGAATGGGAGAAAATTTTTGCAAGTGAAACCGACAAAGGCTTGATCTCCAAAATATATAAGCAGCTCATACGACTCAATAAGAAAAAAATAAACAACCCAATCCAAAATGGGCAGAAGACCTAAACAGCAATTCTCCAAGGAAGACATACAAATGATCAAAAAGCACATGAAAAAATGTTCAATATCACTAATTATCAGAGAAATGCAAATCAAAACTACAATGAGGTATCACCTCACACCAGTCAGAATGGCCGTCATTCAAAAATCCACAAATGACAAATGCTGGAGAGGCTGTGGAGAAAGGGGAACCCTCCTACACTGCTGGTGGGAATGCAGTTTGGTGCAGCCACTATGGAAAACAGTGTGGAGATTCCTCAAAAGACTAGGAATAGACTTACCATATGACCCAGGAATCCCACTCCTGGGCTTGTACCCAGAAGGAAATCTACTTCAGGGTGACACCTGCACCCCAATGTTCATAGCAGCACTATTTACAATAGCCAAAACATGGAAACAGCCTAAATGTCCATCAACAGGTGACTGGATAAAGAAGAGGTGGTATATTTATACAATGGAATACTACTCAGCCATAAAAACTGACAACATAACGCCATTTGCAGCAACATGGATGCTCCTAGAGAATGTCATTCTAAGTGAAGTAAGCCAGAAAGAGAAAGAAAAATACCATATGAGATCACTCATATGTGGAATCTAAAGACTCATGGACAGAGAATACAGACTTGTGGTTACCAGGGGGGTAGAGGGTGGGAAGGGATAGAGTGGGATTTCAAAATTGTAGACTAGATAAACAAGATTACACTGTATAGCACAGGGAAATATACACAAAATATTATGATAAATCCCAGAGGAAAAAATGTGACAATGAGTGTGTATATGTCCATGAATGACTGAAAAATTGTGCTGAACACTGGAATTTGACACAACATTGTAAAATGATTATAAATCAATAAAAAATGTTAAAAAAATGGAGTTCTCCTTTAGATAATTGTTCAGCAGTCTGTAGTTTTGGTCTTCCTTATAGAATGAAAAGATCATACTGAAACCTGGAATGGCAGCAAGGAACGTGGAAGCAATTTTGAGATCTTTGGACATCTTTGTGCTGGATTTTATAGGAAAAAAAATTAGAGAGCTGTACTAAAATGCAGGGACTAAATTTGCCCAGCCCTGTTCAGGTAGGCATTTAAGGAACGTCTCTGCACCTAGAACTGTTTCCCACGTAAGTATGAAGTCAGCCACGCTAGTCGTTCTTACTACTGACCTTCTGGACCTATTCACCCTGCTTGTTTCCTAACTCAAACCTGGACCTTAACCTGGTCCCTGTTTCAGGCTTTCAGTTTCATTATGTTGTCGCCTTCTTCCTTCTCCAGCTAAACTGGTCACACACAACAGACAGTAATACTATCTACTCTTTCATGGGAAATGACAGCCCCCTCTGTTGTCCTTTCTAAGAGCATTTCCCTTTAAAGCACTGTTGCCAATTGTAAAATGAAAGATTTTGCTCCCGTTGGAGAAATTTAAGGTGAACCTGAGTATAAGGGTGTGAGGATATTTTTAAGAAGAATTGTTCTCTCTCAATTCCTTCCATAACTCATAAATTTGTGCTGGCGGACCTTTTCCATCTGGTGTGAGGCTGGCTCCATTAGCATCTCGTTATCTGTCATCGGGAAATAGGTACTGTGCTATCTTGAAAATATTCCCTCTATGTAAAAAGAGCAAAGACTTAAAAAACGAGAACATAATTGGTGAAGCATTCCTCTGTTTTCTTCTTTTCTACTGTGCATACCGCCAGGTAATTTCCTACCTCCACACCTTTGCACAAGTCATTCTCATATCAGAAATGCCTCTTTCCCTGCCTTCCCATCCATCGTTTAAGTGTTGCTTCCCTACTAGGCTCTCCCTGGTCCCTGGTCCCTGGTCCCTGGTCCCCCCAACTGGAATTACTTATTTTCTTTGTTTATGTCTTGACTGCAGCATTTGGCAACACTTTGCATTTTTGTAATCTGCAGCACACTTAAGCACAACAAAGTCTTCACAAAATTCAACGCAGTGTGTTACTTGTGTGGTTTTACAACTCTGAGCATTGCAATCAGGTGGGATCCACTCAGTTTAGATTTCCATGTATATATGACAATGTCTAAAAGGTGCTGTTTATCTTGGGACTTTATGAGGATAATAAAATGTTAGCTGCCTTGAATTATTATTGAATATAAATAAGTAAAAAATAGCTGAACCTGTACTAATGAGAACTATGTGGAGTTGGCAGGCAAAATTATTTATAAAGAAGGAATTATTCATTATACATGGGTGGATCCTGATGTTGGCCAATTTTATCCTCGCTAAGGAATTGATAAACCACTCAGTAGTGTGTCCAACCAAAAGTTTTCTGTTCTGTGCTGGATATTTTTTCCTCTTTGTATCATCCAAGTTTTACTAGCTCCTGGGTTCTTTCTGTGTGTCCCTTGTTGTTTTGACATCTGCAGGAAAATGTTGCTTTCTTCTCTCAGAGCCCTTAATGCTATTTGCAGAAAACCCATAGTCCTTATTTTTCGTTTACTCTTAGACGCTACAAAATCACCCTATTTTTCCCTTTCTGTGCTTTACTTTTCTGCAGAGGTGGAAAGTCCTCCCACCATGTCCTTGTGCTATTAAAGTAACTTCTTGAGTGGGATCTGAGCTGAAACCAAATTCTCCACTGGAGCACTGGCATGGTACAGCCTAGACGCCCCCACTCCTCATCATTCCTCAGGAGATGTGGAGGTGCAGCCCCCCGGGTGTTACTGCTTGGTCACTCCATGCTCAATCTCCTGCGAAGCCCGTCTCGTGATAGCATTTGTGTCTGTGCTTCATCTCTTCTACTAGACAGTAATCTCTTGATGTCAACAGTATCTTATTCAATTTGTACCCTCCAGGGCTCCTAACAGTAGCATAAGGTAGATGCCCATGAAATATTTAATAGATTGAATTGCATTAGCTGTTACTCTAAGTATGCAAAAAGGGGTGCTAAGGCTCTGAAGAGCCTTAGTTCGCCTCATGGGGTTATATGGAGAGACTGTCGGACTTAGTTTATACACCCCAGCTCTCCCTGGGGTGAGTCAATGCCAATTAACACAAGCTTCCACAATGGAGAGAAAACACATTTTCACCTAAAGGTTGATCAGTTTCTTTTCTGCTGTATATCTCAATGATCATAAAGCAAGAAGACCCCTGGGACTCTATTCTATTTAGGCAAAGGCAGGTGTGTAGGGAAGCTTTGTATTTGCACACAAACACAGAAAGCACGGCTTATTTTTTCAATTACTTGTGAAAGCTGCCCATGTTTTCCAGCATGTAAATTAGGACTTGAAGGAAAACATCTAATTGCATTTCGCTCCAACTAATTGCCAACTCAAAATTTTAGATTAGTGTGCACACCATACTTAATTTTTTGTTGTTGTCATTAATAACACACTTAGCTTGGTAGGATGGAAAATAACGAGCCAGAATTTAAAAGGCTTGAGGTGTGCCCCATTAAGAAAATGCTTTGGGTAGGGTGATAAGGAAACTTGAAGGAATGTAGCAACACCCTGGCTAAAATTCCAGACTGATATTGCCTGGGGACTGTGCTCCTCTGTTGGTTTGCTGGTAAAGGTTAGATAGAAAGGAAAAAATAGAGATGGCATTTGGAGTCACTGCATGTGTTTTACCACAAGGAGGGGCCATGGTTACAACCATGGATGTGTCCTTGACTTGCATTACACCGGTAGCCTTTCCTGCATGAAAAACAAAACCTACTTAAAAGAGCTTTTTAAAAAATGTGCTACACATCCAGAAAGAATGGTACGGTCTTTTGTGAGTAATATAAACATACTGTGATATCCTTGTGCTATTAAATGAACGTTACAAAGCATGACAGAATCACAGCCACATACACACACAAAAAAATAAGGACAAGCTACAATGTTGACGGGAAATAAAAAGGGAGAAGCTTTTCCACATGTTGTCATGAGAAGGTAACTGGCGGCCTCAGAATTCTCCTGTTTTCTCAGCAAGAGTTATTCTCCAAAGGACACAATAAACTTTTTGTCCTTCTAAACACAGAAGTCAAAAAATGTGTCCTCGAAGCTCAGTTTAGCAACAGCAGGTTTGCACACCTATTTACTGTTGGGGAGAATTTATCCAGGGATGGTTCCGGGGTTTCTAAATGCAGGGTCAGAAGGGAGACTGGGTGGATCTTGGACAAACATACAAATTAAATAATGTGCTCCCACCACAGCATCCTGCTGTCCTTCTTTAATGAGGAGTTTAACGCCAGGCATGGTGTTAGATGCAGCAGCTACCCGAGGGACAAAGCTCAGCAAGATACATACTGTTGTTGAGTTTCTAGATAGGTGAAGAGCAGGTATTTTAAAAAATGGAGACATAAGTAAATATATACTTATAAATTATGTGAAGTGCCCTGAAGGAAAAGCATAGGGATTGATTAAGACTCTGAACATTGCATCTCATTGAAATGGGGAAAGCTCAGCAAAGCCTCTTTGAAGAAATGACACTTAATCTGAGACTTACAGGATGAATAGGATTTAGCCAAAGCAAGGAGAATAGGTATTTCCAGACAGACGGAAGGACAGGTGCAAAGACCCTGCCGTTTGGCACGTTACAGGGGCTTAGAAGACAGCACTTAGGGTTGGGGCTTGGTAGGTGAGCAGGAGAATGACTTGAAATGCAGCTGGGAAGACTGGCAGAAGCAGGACCACACAGGGCCCTGTAGACCATGGTAGGGAGTTCAGGTGTTACCCTGGGAAGCAACAGAAAGCTGCTCGAAAGGTAGAAGTGATGAAAATCAATTTATAGAGATCTCCGTGTAGAGAAAGAATGGGAGAGAGGCAAAAATAAAAGCCAGGAGATCATTTGGGAGGTGATTGACCTGTCTATCACTTACGTGTTCGTTCTCAAATCCATTCTCCACCCTTCCTGTGCAAAACAAAGCATATTTCCCAAACTCTCTGGCCAACTTGCTTTTGGGTGGGGTGAACCACTTGGAGGCAGTGGAGGGAGATGGCAGAGCTAGAGGAATTGGGGGAGCTAGAATGTTTCCTCTTGTCTCTCTCTTCTTTGTGGAATATTCCGAGCAATGTTAGTCCTTTTTGGTGTCAGCTGTCCCGGGACAGCTCCCTGGACAGACCCATTGGACAGTTCCATTGTCTGTGGGCCTGGATCCTGCAGCACACTTTTCTTCATGGTTCCTGTTTCTACCGGGCTTCTCTAGCTCTTCACCTTTAGCAGTGCCATCTCTTCCCTCAGTTCCTCTGGTCTTGGAGGCAATACTGGCTTCCCGCTGTTGCTAATCTCTGAGTTCATCATCATTCCGTTTGGCTCTCAGCATCTTTCTAATGAGCTCCCTACATTAAATTCCCTTTAATCACACCTTGGGCTTGGTTCTCCTGACTGGATTCGAGTTAATGCCATGAGCAACACCAGTAGCTTGGAGCCTGGGTGATGGCAGTGTTGGATGAGGAAATATAGGGACTTGAAAAAGTTTTTGGAATCCTGTGTGAACGGAGGGAAGACTATGGAGGAATGAGATAGATCTATGAGATTTATGAGATCTGTGAGATTTATGTAGCGTTTCCCAGCCCCTTGAGCAGGATTAATTAATCTCTGGCTAAATTTAGCTGACACAGACTTGACTGAGGAAAACAAATGACCAGCGGATCACCTCCTACACACTATAGACATGCCCTGAAGCTCTCATTAGGGGTTGTGAAGTGGTCAACAATTAGATCCAAGATAATCACCCCACCCACAGATTCCTACCTTTACATTCTAATTTCTAGACCTGGGGTCTGGATAATTTTACTGGGACTATGAACAAGTTCTGACTACAGCCTACATAAGACCATCTTCCTCAAAATAAGGAGGGGATGGTTTTCTTTTGTTAAGAAACGATTCCACCCCCTCCCATTATTTCCCATCTTTTTGTTCCTTTTTCTTAAAAGATCAATAGCCTTTCTTGTTTCTTTTGCTTTTTAAAAGCAGGTTGTTCTAACAGTGACCATCTATTCCCCTGACCCCAGCTCCCCCTTGTAGCTCTGCTTCAGCACCCCCTGACTGGAGAAGCTCTTGTCTGTGCTGACACACTCCTCCGTCTCTTTCTTCCCTCTGGTCCAGTTGAACCACTGCAGGACTCAGGACTCTTGTGAAGCCACAGAGGGTGTGGGCAACAGAGTGGGACAGAGCAAAGCATCAGCGACATTCCTGCTGTGGCCTTCAGTGGGCTGCGTGCATCAGGGTGGTGACAAGCCAGGAGGCTTCTGCGCACCTTCCTTTGATATCTCAGGCTGCAGAGTAAACTATTCAGGAATATTTGAAAATTTTTCTCAGAACAGATTTCTGTGGCCCCAAGAGCCTAGAAATAACTCCTGGGAGATCAATATGTGTGGAATGGTATGGGTATAGGTGTTGTTGGAAGACAGCAGTGGTTTCAAGCCCTGTGGATCTGTAAACAGCACCCTTCCTCCTTCCTTTCCTTCCTTCCTGTATCCATTCATCCAAGAAGAATTTGGAGTACCTATCATATGATTATTAGAGGTGTGTGTCAGGTGACCTAAGTTTATGAAAGAAGTACAAGACAGAGACTATTCTTGTAAATTTCCCATCTCTGCCCAAATTTTACCTCCATTCTGCTTATCACTTGGCTTAAAATTTAGGATTTGACTTCTTATGCCACTTCACACTTTATAATCAATCAACTCTGTCAGTGCCTCCCAATTCCTTCCTTTTATAGTCCTCATCCTTTTCCTCCTCAACATGACCACTCCGTTACAGACCGTCACCACCTCACACCTGGACTATTGCAGTAGCATCCTAACTGGTCCTCTACCCTTTATTTCTCCTTGTACCAATCCATCAAACATTATTATCACAAGTATTGTCTTAAATCATTGTATTCATAGTGTCACTCCCCTGTTTACAACCTTTCAGTGGATATCTGTGACTCAAAGGATCGAGACCAAATTCTTGATAGGGGAATGGGGATTCAAGGGAGATTCACGTCCTTAAGCCCCTGCATAACTTGAACTTAATGTGAATTCAGACCTCTCTCTCCATGCTCCCAGTTACTCCCTTTTCTTCTCCCTTCCAGACACAGCTTGCTCACTTTCTTCTTCTTGCCTTTTCTTACAGTTTCTTTGCTTGGATGCCCCATCTTTACAAGCCTAAAATATCTTCCATAGATTTCCAGTTAAACATCCAACACTTTCCGCCCCTCACTCTCTATAAAAGCAGTTTTCAAAGTATGCTCCTGGGGGTCCTGACATGCTGCAGATGAGGTAGAAAGTATGTCCATCCTATGCTGCAGAAGCTCAGTTTCAGTTTTGACATTTTTGATGGAAAGGCTGTGAAAAAGTTGGTTAGCCCAGCTCCTGGCTCCTTATTGCACACATCGTCATATTCCTGTCACCCTCCATAAATAATTTTCTGGATTCTCTAGTTCATCTTTTGTCACCTTTCCCTATTTCAGGTTTCCTTCTTAGATTTTCTAAAGTGCTCCTTGGTGAGCTGCTGGTTGTCTGTATGTTTGCTGTTCAGGTCAGCCAATCTAGCCCTAGAGCAGTTAGGAAGGAGGATTGTCCCTTTTTACAAGGAGATGTGTTTTTGCTGCTTTATTGAAGGACAGATATTCAGAAGTTCGAGAGCAGCACTCTCTAGAAAAGAACCCAAGTTAGAAGAAATTGGCTTCTTAAGATACCTTCTGACAAAAAGCAATATGGAAGACATTGAGATGGACTGAAAGAGCCATCATGGACCAGCCGAGAAGCTGGCCCTTTGCAAGCATGATCATTTTAAACAGGTTCATTTTCCAGCCAGTATGTTGATTTTTTTCTGTTTCAGCCTCTGTGATTTGCAACAGAATATATTATGAGGAATTGCATGACAAGAGGTTGTGATAATGGGAAGTCTTTACACAAGTTTCCCAGATTTGGTGATATTCTTTGGTAGGCAAGGTAAGATGTCCCATCCCATGATACCTTGACCCTTGTACAGTTCCCTCTTGTTGAGTGTTGTTGGAACCTGTAACTATGATGAGATATCACTACTGTGATTATGTTGTGCTATGTGGTAAAAGGGGCCTGAAAATGTAACCAAGCTCACTAACTAGTTTAGTTAACCAAGAGGGAGATTATTGGTGAGCCTAACTTAATTTGAAGGGCTCTTAAAAGAAGATCTATGGTGGCTTGTAGGGGTGAACGTGGCCCTCAGATGGCAACCAGCAAAACAACAGGGCCCTTAGTCATACAACTGCGAGGGATTGAATTCTGCCTACAGCTGTGTGACTTCGAGTGAAAACTCTGAGGTCCAGACAGGAACCCAGCCCAGCTGGCATCTTGTTTGAAGATTTATGAAACTCTTTGCAAAGGACCCAGCTGAGCTATGCGAGGACTTCTGAGTCTCAGAAATGGTGAGAGAACAAACGGGTATTGTTTTAAGCTGCTAATTTTGTAGAAATTTGTTACATACCAATAGGAACTTAATACATATTCTAATGAACATTTGTGCATTTAATTGCCTATCTTAACTGAACCTTGCAACCTTCCTGAATTTTTCCTTTAACTATGAATCACAATGATAATACAAGAAAGCAGACTAATGATCAAAACAATTCTGCAGTGTTACCACGTGGGGACCCATGCAGGTTCTCTCTTTCCTTAAATGACTTAAGTAATGTCTGTTTAAAAGTGGATAATTTGTTGCCTCCTGCTCTAACTTTCCTACTTTATATCCCAGATCTTACTCATTTTCTCCAAATATTAAGCAAGTTTTAAAAAATATTTGATTACCCAATTCTTTTCTACTTTTTTTTTTTTTAAATTTGCGACACCACCACCAACTTTGTCTAAGTCATGGTTTTCTCTCTTCAGGACTCATGGTCCCTCTGCTTCTTCTGTTTTTCCTAATGAGCCACAGTCCACACAGTAGTCAAGATGACCTTTAGAAAATGAAATTGGGTTGGGAGGTATAGCTCAGTGGTAGAGTGCGTGCTTAGCATGCACGAGGTCCTAGGTTCAATCCCCAGTACCTCCATTAAAAAAGGAACAAGATAGGTTGTTATTTCCTTACTTAAACCTGTTATAGACTGAATTTTGTGTCTCATCCAGATTCATATGTTGAAACCCTAATCCCCCAAAGTGACTGTATTTGGAGATGGAGTCTTTGTGGAAATAATTAATGTTATATGTGGCCAAAAGGATGGGTTTCAGATCCAATGGGATTAATGTCCTTATAAGAAAAGAGACCAGAGAATGTGTTCTCTCTCCACATGAACACCCACAGAAAGGCCACATGCGCATACACAAGAAAGTGGTGGTCTACAAATCAGAGAGAGGGTCGTCACCAGAAACCAAACTGGCTGGCAGCTTGATCCTGGACTTTCCAGCTTCCAACTGTGAGGAGTAAATATGTGTTGTTTAAGCCCCCTAGTGTGTGGCATTTTGTTATGGCAGCCCAAGCTGACTAATACAAAGTCGTTCAGTGGTTTCTCATTGCCCCCAGAATGAAGCTGGAGCTCTTCACCAGGGGGCCCGTCTCTGGCCTCATCACCTTCTTTTCTTATCTGCTTCACTCACTTCAAACACGTCACCCTTCAGACAGCCCACTGTTTCCACTGCAGTGCCTCTGCCTTCACTGTGGCCTCTTCTCAGAAAGTTCAGCCCTTTAGATCTTAGCTCAAATGTGAGTTTTTCAAAGAGGCTATCCCTGTAACCCTCTCTTGATAGAATTCTGCCTCCCCCATTGCCCTCTATCCCTTAAAATGGTGTATTCATCTGATTGTTCACATCTCATTCTACTTCCCCACTAGATTGTAAACTCCATGATGGTAGAGAGACATCTGTTTTATACACTGCTATATTCCCAGTGCCTGCATCAGTGCTTGGTGCCTAGTAGGTACTCAGTGAATATTTACGGACTTAACAACCAGCTGGTATCTGAGGGGTGTTGGTTTTGGTGTGTTCCACATAGGCCAGGAAGCCAGAGTTCCACATCCTGGTCCCAACTCTTCCCTTTGCTTACTGAGTGCCTTGGGGGTATCCTTTGTGGGTGACATGCACGCATGTTTGCTGTAATAGGGAAAGCAACGTTAATTCAGCTTCCAGGAAGTTGGTAATGAGTCAAAAGTGTGTTTCTTTCAGAATGGATACCAACTATCCATTTTGAAGATGATGGATGGCATGGTTGGTTTTCAACTGATGTTTATGGTATAAAACCAGCTATATAATGTTTACAGTGAGTAGTTTCTTATCCAAAAGTGATCTCTTTGGAAATTGAAGTATTTTTCATTCATTCCAGTTTGTCTACAGTTTCCCAAACCCAGTTTTAATGGCCCTGAGTAATGCTACTATCTTTAAACAAAAAAAACCCTTCATTTTTATATTCCCTAATTGATGCTCTTAGGGCTTTTAAAAGTCCTCCTGAAAGGAATTTCTTTTTGAAAACATTAGAAAAAACAGACTGTGAGTATTAGGTTTCTTCAATATAAATAAGTGGGGTGGGGTGGGGTGGGGATGAGGGGAGAAAAAAATCCCAAATTGTTACAGGATAAGATTTCCAAATTTGAGTGCATGGGAATTGTATTTTCAGTATTGCACTTAAGCCACTTTAAAGTTGAGTCTGGATGCAGAAAAGATGCTTAGTTCATGGTGGAAACCCCACTAAAATAATGAGATGCAACAGCCATTATGTAGCATGTGTTTTCTCTCTCCCTCATAAATGAGACGGGATATGTTGGCTTCCTCTTCTGTACCCTCTTTGCTTTAGGGAGAGATGCCGTCTCTTCCCTAAATCACAGTTGAGGCCTGCCTCATATATTCTGTTCTCACTAGAAATTTCTCCACTGCAAAGAGGCAGAGACTTGTTTCCAGAGTGCTCAGCGAGGCCTCTGTGGCTGAATCTGGGGTTATTCTTGAACCATATCCTGCCCACTAGTGTAGGTAACATGAATATTCTCTCAGAAGTCTGGGGAAGTGCTGCTGAGGATGCTGTCCCACTCAGCCTTCAAATCCCACCTTTTCCACAAAGTCTTCTCACCTGCATGTGTCTACCTGTATGCATCAAACTCAGATACCTACAGATGCCAAAGAGAAACATAATTTTATGACTTGGGCAGATATGAGTCAATAGAGAGTGGTGGGGGCCTGTCAACAGAGAGTACTTGACTCACTTAACAATATTCAGTTACTTTTGAAAACTCAGATTGCTGGCTAGATTTGATCTTCAAAGATGGGTCATGATTTCCGTCCTATAGCAGTCATTAGTCTTTTTTTTTTTCTTTGTCTCTTTTTAAAAATTTAATTTAATTTAATTTAATTTTTAACATTTTTATTGATTTATAATTGTTTTATAATGTTGTATCAGCAGTTATTAGTCTTAACTCATTTCCTTAACTTAGTGTTAATTCTGGCATCTTAAATTCTGGGGGCCCAGGCCTAAAGGGGTGTTTTCTCAACTACACTAACTATTCCAAGGGAAGGGATTTCGCCTCACCTTTGTTGCATTGCCTGGGATTGGCTTATGGAGCTGCCCCAGTGGCCACCATAGTGCCCGCAGCAGATGCTCACTGATTTTATGTTTATAGGTTGCTTGATTGACACACTGAGGCCCATATGTATATGTGGCTTTATGGCTGCCCCCAGCTTGCTGCAGTGCAGAGTTTTCCTCAGCATGTTTAGCTTAATGAAGGGCTGCTGGATAAGAAGTTGCATGGTCAAATAATTTTGGAAAAAGCTGAGTTTAGCAGGGTTAAAGTTTAATGTTTCCTTTACTGTAGGATTTTTTAAAAAATAGCCTTAAAATGTTGATGAGTACCATGCATTTTTAAAAGGGTTATGATTCAAACTATGATTGGTGGGCTCATCCCCATTCTAAAAACTACATTCCCCAGACTCCCTTGCAACTGCAGTTTCTGGTTGAGAATTCAGTTCTGCCAATCACATGCATTCCTATGAAATTTGGGAAGTGAAAGTGAGATGCGGGCAAGTTTCCTGCTGATGCTGATGCTGAGAAACAAGGTAATAGGGACAATATTATTTACAGGCAGTTTTGGCTTTGTCATGTGACAGTAGCTGCTTCTAGACTCCGGTATCGTGGAGACAGTGATGGACTCTTGAGTGGAATAGCCTGGGGCAGCACCTGACTTCTGCTCCTCCAGCCCTTCCAAAAATTTTGTAATCAGCCAGTTTCTCATATTAAATTCCTTTTCTGCTTAGAGTGGTTTCTGTCTCCTGTTCTGAACCTCAGCCGATAAAAGAAAAAAAGAACACACACACACACATATATCATTTGCTCAGAAATGCACATGGTTCTTCAGGAAAAAAATTGGGAAATTTTCTATGGAAAGAACACTGGGACATTTGCTGTGGATAAAAACACTGAAATCAGTATCAGAAGGTCTACGTTAGAGTCATGACTTCATTATTTGCTAAGTTGGGGAGGTGACACCCCCTCTGAGCCTTGAGTTCCTCTTCCTCGTTTGAAATATGAGCAATAATTCCTGCCCTCCAGACCTCACAGGGTTGTCATGAGACTCAAATGAGATGATGAATGTGAAAGTGGCCTGGAAACTGTAAATTGTTATAGAAATGCAAAGCCTTGTCATTAGTCATGCTGCCATCTACAGAAATGAATGTTAGACTCATGATGCAGGAACATCATCCTCATAAGGATTGCCTGAGTAGTCTGTGGTTCCCTGAAAACATTGGGGGTTTGATAGATTAATCCGTTGGGAACAAAAATACCACCAGCCTTGCTGAAAAGACAATAAAATGAAGGGAATGTTCCCAGCTTCCAAGGTGGCCTCTTTGACAGTGGTTGAACACAGACTTCTCTCTCCTCCTCATCTCTTCCAAATTAAAACTTTTGGGGGAACATTCTTAACAGAATCCTTTACATCTTCAAAATAGTCCAGAGGAAGTACAGCAAAGTATTTCCTTCATTTGATGTTCTGTGGGTGAAATGGGTCCTTTCATTAGCAGACTGAGTACAAACAGCCCCCACAGTCTGCTCTAGTAACTTCCAAAACACAATTTACATAAATTTAACTTAGTAATCTTGCGGTTCTGTTATTGCATTAAAATGACAAATAATGTGACACGTGAAGCAGTTTCCTGTGTTGAGATGGCAGCTGACTGTACCAGCAGCTGCTCAATTGAGGTGTCTCTCACTTCTGATCCTTTCCTTTCTCAGGATTTGGATATTCATGAAGTATCCTCAATTCTTGTCTTTTTTAGAAACAAGAGAGACATATACCCTTTTGCCTCACAAACAAGAAAATTTGAAGTTACGAAGTGGCTATAAATCATCTGCTTTACTTAGGATTCTTTGAGAAAACTCATCTTAGCTGTTCAACCCAACAAACATCTGTGCACAACTAATGTGGGTAGGAAGGACCCTGCTATATGGAGCTGATGACTGAGGTCCATGGTGTTAGAGAAGCAAGCAAAAGATTCTAGAAGTTGCGTAGTTCAAAAGTTTCTTTTTGTTTTCACCACCAACCTGTAAGAAATAGAAAATAACTCCATCTCAGTATCTCACATACAGTAGGTACTTAATAAATATCCGTTTTGTGAATCCATCAATATTTATACCATCAATGACATAGGAGGTAATCTGATCCCTAGCTAATGTCCCTTCTCCTTTCTCCTTCCTTGCCCTCCCCTTCACTTTCCTTCCTTTCTCTTCTCCCTCGTTTCAGGCAGGGGGTGCCCGCTGTGTAACAGGCTGTGCTCAAGCCACCAGGAATATACAGGATATGGTACTCTCTCATATTACTCTTTCCTTTTTCTTCCACATGTCACAGTTGAAATTACGTGTCTGCTCTTCCAGACTGTAAGCTCCATGAGGGCAGAGTTCTGCTTTGTTCACTGCTGTATCTTTCGTATCTAGGGCAATACCCTCTTCATAGTAGTTGCTCAATAAATATTTATTTGAATGGCTTTGATCTTCCTAGAATTGTGCATTCCCCTTTTCTGTCTTATGTCTTATCTGGCTCCTGCTGCTCCCTACTGAACTCCATAGAGTCAATGTCAGCCTTTGCCAATGCTTTTACAAAACCACTCTGTTGTAATTGCCCCTAATACAAGGGCCCCACAGTCAAAGCTGGGGATTCTCCAGATGCTGGAGGGGCAAAACTCTTTATGGGTTTATGACTGATTGTACACAGGAATGTGTACATAATTGGGTAAATAATTATACAAGTCAGGAAAAATGAAGAACCATATAAATGCCATGGAAGTTCTCTATAGGGAGTGATTGCTGTGAACTGAGGAAGTTGGGGAAAACTAAGAGGAACTTGAACTAGGTCTTAAGAAATAGATGAGTTTATCTATAAGCAGAGAGACAACAAAGAGGTAAGGAAAGGCCCCCAGCATTATTTTGAGTAAGACTTCTGGGATGTAATATGGGAGAGCATTTAAATGCAAGGCTGAGGATTAAATTTTAACCTGTGCTTAACAGAGAATTACTGAAGGCGTTGGAAGTGAAACCGGGTGAAGCCCATGCGAAGCTGTGCTCTTGACAGAACCCAGTGGAGGTGGTTGGAAGTTTATCCAGCATTACAATCTCCCCCTCCCTCTCCAATTCCTGGATTTCCCGCTTCTAATTCCGTATTGGTTTTTCCCCCTTTAATAAAGAGCCTCACATTTTCTCCTGGCTTAAAAATGAGCACCCCTTCAATCAATCCAATAAAGAAGCACTTTGTTACCCCTCATCTGCAATTAACTATTTCTACCCACCTCAGTCAAGTTCTTAAAACAATGGCTCATGTTCTCTATATTTGCTTTTCTACTTGGCTTACTTCTTTTTAAGTGAGATGATATTTAATTAATTAATTAGTTAAAATGTTTTGTGGTTATATTTGTTACTAAATTTTACTTTGTTAACTTTTCTAAATTTTATTTTAAATCAGAATAATACATGAACATAGTTAGAGAGAAAAAATATACGGGCTTATAACCCAGCACAGTTTAGCTTATGCCTAACCACTGAAATGTCTCTTGCCCAGATGACTTTTAGGTATTAATTTAAAAGGGTAGTCTTCAGTCCTCATGGCACTTGATCTTGCATATAATACTTTTACGCCCTTTCTTCTTTCAAAAAATCTTTCTGGTTCGGCTGCCAGGAGATCACTCACCCCTGGTTTTCGTACATCTCTGAGCCCTGAGCGTTCTTCTTCCTCCGTACATCTGTTAGATATTGCTGTTTCTCTGGGATCTTCCCCTAGTCCTCTTTTCCCAAGCATAGGACAGACCACTGGAGATGTCCAGGGGCAGTTTGATAAAGACAAAGATCTCGGATTGAGATAAAGATCTGGGAGCCTCCAGCGTATAAAGGGAAAGTGAAGACATAGGACTATGGGAGATTATGTGGAGTAAGAACCAACACAGGGAAGTCATATTTAAAAGGTAGACAGAGGAAAGGGAGCTGTGAAGGAGACTGAAATGCAGCACCCAAAGAAGTAGGCAGAAAATTAGGAGAGATTGGTGAAACGGAAATCGAGAAAGGAGAGTTTCCAGAAGAGAGAACATAATAGATACATAATAAAATAAGGATGGGAAAGGACCTGTTGGATTTGGGAAAAGCTCATTAGTGAGGGCAGTTCCTATGTGGTAGAGACAGAAACCAGTTTTTCATGAACTAGTGTGTGAATGGGGGCAGGAGTGAAAAAGAAGAGACAGCTAGTGTAGACTGCCTTTTCTAGAATCGTGGTTGTGAAGAGAGGGAGGAATTGGGTGGTAGAGAAACATGTTGTACTTAAGCTGGGAGAGACTTGCTTTTTCAAGTTCTTTGGGCAAAGCAACATGTAAAAAGCTATTAATTTTGTATATCACTCAGTTCACAACTAGTCAATAGAAACAGAGAAGAGCACAGAGATCTATATTAAGGAAAGCGGAGTATCTGAGATTCCAGATTTTCTTGAGTTGTGGGTTCATTTCTGTTCTTTAAGTTTAATATATGTCTGGTGTTTCATTTCATTTTTTCACAGCAGTATGTCATAATTTAATTTTTTCCTTGATGTAGGTATAAATGGAGATGCTAAGGCATATTTATGCATACAGGGTCATTTCTACGTGCATGCACTAAATATTAATATTTCAATATCCTCTTCCCCAGCTCATGAGCCAAGCAAGAAATGCATTTTTCATAGCGATGATTTTTTTTTCCTGAAGCACAAGGCTATTTGAGTGGGCTCTCTGTGCTCAAAGAAAACAGTGGTATTTTTATTATTGCATTTTCTTGCAGAAGAAACATTATTTTGAAAACATAATTAGCACAGGGACTGGGTTCTATACTCTGTTTCTGGTCTATTCAGAGACATGATACCCAAATGCAACTGATACAGATGCAACAAATACTAACTGAACCTCTATACTATTGGGTTTAGTTTGTTTTTTGTCATTTTATAGTGTCTCCTTTCTTACAACAGCATTATGGGTTTCCTCTGGGACATTATCTTTCTCTCCCTTAGTGTCTGTAGGTCATTTGGGGCTAACTTTATCTCTGGCTCCAAAACAAGGCATATGGCCCAAACCAGGCAGATCAGGGCAGTAAATTGCCTTGTCCAAGGTAACGGTTGGTTTAGAGGTAGCCCTGTGGTCCAGTCCAGGCCAGAGAGAGCACTGTTAAAACTTTGGGTGGAATTATGGTGAAAAAGCTCTGTAACTGTGAAGATTTATGTTTGGAGCTGCCAGCCACCATTTTGTTCCCTCAAGGGAAGAGCCAACCTGAGGATGCAGTTAGCACAAATGAGAGCATAGCCAAGAGATGGAGAGAGCTGGGCTCCTGGTGCCAGCAGTGGAATTCTTGCCTCTAGACATACTTAAAGCCCTAGCACTGCATTTTATTTTATTCATGCAAGCCAGTAAATAATGTTTGGAGTTGCATTTCTGTCGCCTGCAGTTGCAAGAGTTCTGACAAAAATGCTCACTTGGTGCCACATACACATGTGTGACCTTATGAAATCCCAACCCCGATGGGTAAGGATTATTAACTTCATTTTATAGATAAAGGTCACAAAACTGCTAAATGACAGAGTGAGGACTGGAAAGTCTTAAATCTTGTGCTTGGTCCATTACACCATAGCTGTTTCCCACAATGTCTCTCTTTAAGGTTTTTAAAAAAGAATTTACAGTGATTAATGCTATTGCCTGACTTCACCCTACTGAACTTACTATTAAGGTAATGGGAGCACTTTCTGATTTAACACTTAATTCTGCCCTTAGTTCTAAATTTAGTTTATTTACACTTCCTATGTTATTTCTTCTTTTTCTCCGTCTATTAGTAACTTTTTCCCTAGATCTCTATTAAAGTTAATAGGCCCATAAGACAATCATTAATATGATATCTTATTCTTGTTTAAAACATTCATGCCTCAGCTTGACACTGTATATTGAGTTAAATCTACCATGTATGCAGATGACTCTTAGCACCTAGCTCATAATAGACACTCGATAAACATTGTCGAATGATTACTTGAGCACCTGGAGTATCCACCAGAACGGTTTACCTCATGCCTTTATGAATGATTCTTTTGCCATTTAGCTGAGATATTCTCTCCACCACCTGGCCTGATATTCGTACCTTTAGCTTTTCTTTTGTGTGTCAAACAGTGAGAGTGACTGTGTATACAAAAGTCCATGCAACTTGGTTTCAAAGAATCTGGATTCAAGATTCCTATTTGCTATTTAGCAGCTGTTTGACCTTAACCAAGCTATTCACTTTTCTGAGGGTTGTTTTCTTCGAACAGATTGTTTTGAGAATTAAAAGAAATAATAATTATGAAGGCTTCATTCAAATATTAGTTATTATTGGCACATTGTACACACTAGTGGGAAAGCAAAGGAGAAAGAAAAAAAAATTGCTTTCTCCCAGCAACAAATCAAGCTGAATCAGTGTATCAGAACAGCTGAGAAATATAAGAAAAACAGAAGGAACACAGGAAGGTTTTGGTTCAGCCCTCTGTCACTTTCACATATTTTTCACCTTGTTTATTTTTCTCTAAAGCTCTTAGCACCTTCTAACATAATTAAATTGCACATATATTACGTTAATCATCTGTTTTGCCCAGTTTGAATTTAAGCTCTGTGTGGGCAGGGAGTGATAAGGCATTAAAAAATTTGTTAAGTGAATGAAAAATTGGAGAGGTTTATGACAAAAAATCAGGTTTAGGAAACTGCAAAGTAGGGAGAGGAGCAAGCATCTAGGGCATGAGTGTTGCTGAGAAGGAGGGTAAGGACTACATAAAGAGGATATCTTTACAAACATCCAGGGTCTGGAGTGGGGAACATCCTGCCCATGATTATTTTCCAAATAAACATTTTTTTTTGCCCTTAACAAACCTTATTATAAAGCCACATTAAATAACCTTTGCAATTCAACATTCCTCCCAAGTAGCAATGCATTCCTAGAACAAAAGGAGGGCAATCTAATCACCATAATATTTTGAGAGTTGGGACACCTCAGATCTTGTGTCTCTTCTGCTGGGCTTTGTATTCCCTTCACATCAAGCACACCGTGACACTCCTGTCATGTCATCTTATCATTTTTTTTTCTTTCTTTTCAAAACCATAAGACCTGATAGAGTACAAGTTTAGCAGTTTAAGTAGCTTTTTACTGGCAAGTAAACAAATACTTCAAGCTCATAACAGATGCACAAGTCCACTTTGGGAGAGATGCATTACGGACTCAGGTGCATCCTGAGTGCTCTCATAATCACATTTGTTCATTTGTTCATGTGGTGTACACCTGTACAAATTTGGCACAAGCCTGGGTACAGTGTGGGAGACTCTCAGGTTCAGCACGAACTTCTGATTTTTGTTTAGTTCTCTGAGAGTTGCAGATTGTTTTCCTCTCAATCCATAAAATGATAGGATTCTTAGCATATCTAGAAGCTGCTCTTGCCCTTTGGTGAAAGTATTAAATACAGACACAAAGAAACCAACATGGATCCAAGACCACAGATTTAATGTGCAAATACTTTAAAGTAGGCAGCAAAAAAATAGATAAGAGTTTTGTTTTAAAAAAAAAACCCAAACAACAGAGAGAGTTCATGGACAGGGTATAATCGGAGGGAGAGGATTTCTTGTGTACATTATGTTAGTCTCTCTTTAGGAGAATTGTATTAAGATGTTCTGACTTGCATTTGAGGCCTCTCAAAACTTCAACACTGGATATTTTGGTAAATACATGTTTAAAAAAATATCTGATAGCCAAGAGTATGGAAGAGGGAAAGAAAATACTGAAAACCAAGACTATTTCAAGGCTAAAAACTGTTTCTTGACTTTTCAGAATGTTTAGCAGAAGGTTAATTCGCACAGAAAATGTTGAAAGACTTAGGCTTTCATTCTTGTTTCTCAGCATATACATTATACTCTTCTGTTATATGTGGGATTGAAAAGTATTGTGCTTTATAGACCTAAAATCAAGACCTCAAAGACATGGATGATTGCACTTCAGTTTTATCCTTCATTCTAAGAGTAAGGAATGTGAGGTCCCAGAGAAGTACTTCTTTTCCTTTATGAAAACACAAGCAGAACACACACACACACACACACACACCCCAAAGAAAGGTCTGGCCTTTCGCTGGGTCCTGAGAGAGAACCTCTGAGACCTTAGAATAGGATACTTGACAAGAGTGTCATTGTTTACCTGTGGCCTTGAACCACACTGGATGGCTTATACTAACGGTGTGATTTATGGTGGGGGTCTGGGACATGTGGTATCAGTTTGACCTCTAGAGTCCTGGAGGCTGAGAGACAAACGTCAGCCACAAGGGTGCTCCATGCCTATATGGCTGACCCTCAGTAAAACCTTAGACACTAAGAGTTGGTGAACTCCCCTGATTGGCAATACTGTATAGGTGTTGTCACACGTTGTTTCTGGGAGAATTAAGTGCTATCCCTATAACTCCACTGGGAAAGGAGAGCTGGAAGCTTGTGCCTGGTCTCTCTCCTGATTTTAACCTGTGTCCTTTCTCTGTAGTTAACCATGGCAGTGCATATAACAGCTTTTCTGAGTTCTGTGAGCCCTTCTGGAATCACTGAACCAGGGGGTAGAGTGGGAAGCCTTCAACAATACCCTCCCTCCAAGGAGAGGAGCTGTCCTTGCACTCCCTTTGCAGCTTGTGTTCCTAACAACTCCGGTAAACAGCTAGCGCCCACATGCAGACTATTTGGCAACCAACTTGGGCTGTTTCCCCTGCTTTCAAGGCTGTTCTCATGCTGGATGTTTTAAAAGGGAGAACAACAGAAGCTGAAGTCCCTTTTGTGAGTGTAGCTGACTTACAGACCAAGCCGCCTATCTGGAGGATGCTGAGAGACTGGGGAGAATCGCTGACTTCTATTCCTCAGTTGTGTCTGGCTGTGATACTTCTTGAAGGCTCTTGAAGACAGCAGCTTTCAAAAAGTCATTAATCTGCCACCGGGAGGACAAATGCGTGTCTCTCTTTGTGACCTTCGTATCATGTTTCTGTAGGGAGGTGTCAATCATTATCAGACTCATTAAAATCACCCTCAAAACAAATGTTGATTTTCTTTACCAGTGTCTCCACAAACTTGCATTAGACCTGGGTGCTGATGCCAAGGCATTTAATATATCTGTCCTCTCTTTTTTGGGGGAGGACGGACAGATACATTAAAAACAAACAGCAAGGCTGACAAAACTTCACAGGTCGACACTAACACACAGCCAAGCACTGAGAACCATACTCTCAATCTGGGCTAATAGTTCTGAAGTCTGGCAGGCTGATAGGAGATTGAGGTGGACCCATCTAGCTGGAGTAGAGGAGGCTGGAGAGGAGTGGGATGGGTCTAGGAAGGCCATGAAGGCTAAACAAATGAGTCTGATCTTCATCTATAGGTTTAGGGAGCTTTCAAAGGTCTCAGGATTCTGCCCTCAACTCAGCTCTTTATTCCAGCTGCTAATGCTTGCTGAGTATACAGCATATAATAGACCATCTTCCTTGCCAGTTCTGCACTGTCCTCTCTCTCTCGTTCAGTCTACGTCTCTCTACTCCCACAAATCCAGCTTAAGTTCAGTCCCATCAGAAATATGTTTGGCCTGCCTAGACTTGGTTATTTCAAAGGCTTCTTAGTAATTCTGTGCCCTCTACACTTTAGCGTTAAGCTGAATTTTTGTAGTAGATACACTCCTGAAGGCAGTCTGTGGAGTCAGTTTTGGTATAACGACCCTCTACTTTGCCATACATTTTCAACATAAAATTGTACGTTATGTTTCACTGGAAAACTTTTTGGTATCCAAATCCAATCCAGTCATGTTTATGAACTCAGTCACCTTTTGGAAATCATATCTAAAAGTTATTTGAGTCAATTTTTTCCTGATGAAATAACAATAATGCAAAAGTAAATCAATATAAATGCAAAACAGCTAAGGTTTTTTTTTTAAATTACAGTAACTCAAAGTTTTAGCAGTAAGCTTATCTGAACAGAGCTTATTGATAATAAAAAAATCTCAAGTGGTTTATGAAACCTGTAGGTGAAATGCATATCCCTCTGGATACACTGAGTTTTTTTCCTCCTGAAGAATTTTGTAGGCATGGCTGATTTTATAAAATGAACAGAAGATGTAGACTGGAGGAAGAGGCAGCACTAAAGCAAAAGCAAGATAAGGATTTAAAACATATCAGTAAATGAACAATTGGTAACCCCCTGTGTTACCACATTTTCTTCTCTGCTTTATTCTCATATTTTCACACAATTAATAAGGGGAAAAGCTGGGACTCCAGCAGTTCCAGCTCCATAATCATGGTTTTTTCCAATTTATCACAGCTGCCCTCAGCAGTGCTCATTAATCTTTGAAAATTTTCTTCTTTATATGGCAGATCTCTCTACTGTTGCAGGTACCTCTAAATGAACATGACAAAACCAGAGCTCATTCTCTCTCTTTGCCCCCAAACTTGCTTCTCTTTGATGATCTGTTACTAACAGTGTCATCAACTCAGATGTTCATCACACATACTTCAGTTCACATTTGAGTCTTGTCTCTTGCCCAGCTCTTATATCCATTCGTTCGTGTAGATTCTGCTCTCATGATGCCTCTCAATCCCTTCCTTTCTTGCCTTCTCTGCTGCTGCCATCTTGGCTCTAGTCCTTATTTTATTTTAATTATTTTTTGCATATGCACCTGTAGCAGCTCCTAACTGGTTCCTTAGCTTTCAGTTTCTCTCTTTCTGCCAGTCTCTCCTTTGCAGTGAAGAAACTGTTCATCTGTTTTTCTTACACCTAAAATACCCTTTCCCTGTCTACACTTTAAAATATTCTATTCATTCTACAAAGTCACCTCCACATATGCTTTCTTCTTTCTCCACTGGGTAGAGCAATTTTTATCAATGACCCTAATTAAATGTCCTCTTGTGTCCATATCCTTTGTTCAGTTACTTGATGATTTCTTCTCAAACTGACACTAGGCTTGTTCTTGTGACTTGGTTAGGCTAAAGGGACAGTAAAAAGTCACTCAAGCAGAGGCTTAAAAAAGCCATATGTCAATTTTGGCTTTTTTTTTTTCCTGCTTGATCCTCTGCATTTTCTCTGAGAACATGTACAGGGGGTCCTACTGGAAATGAGACACATGAAACAAAGCCAAGTCATAACCCAGGTTGACCCAGACAAGGCTACCCTGGACTGGCCATCCAGCATCTGACTGCAGATACATAATTGAGCCAAGCCAAGATCAGTAGAATCATTCAGCTGACTCCTATACATGTGAGAAATTATTAATGGTTGGAATTTTGTGTCCAAGTTTGGGGTGCATTATTATGCAGCAGTAGCTAACTGACAGATTCACTATGCCTCTTTCTGAAATACTCCCATAGTATTTTGTACATACTGTTACTATAGCATTTATGATATCTTATTCTTCATCAGACATCATGAATGTTGATGGACTGAGTCCTTTTAAGTCTGGGGCTGCATTTTTTATACCCCTAGTATCTAGCACACAGTAGGTACTCAATAAATATTTATTTATTAAATTAAGGCATGTAAGTGTACATCAACTTACCTATCCCTACTCTGTTACAGAACAACTGAGTCAAATGTGGGGTTTTTCAGCCATTCAGATTTAGCAAGAGCTTCTGTTTCAGTCAAGTCTGTGCTTAATTGTGAAAGAAAAGTGTTTGAAAATTAGTTTTTATTCTTTAAAGTTTTTTCTCTCAAGCAATATATTTGGAGATTAAGTAGCTTTTGTCAAAGGGAAAGAGCAGTCAGTCAACTCAGCTCCAGTTCATGGCTTGAGACTTCCCAAGGGGAGGACATGTGCTGGATCTTGATTTTCCTACCTTCCACGGTAGGAAAAGTACTGGGATCTAGGGAAGGAGGAGGAAGATGAGAACATATGAGTGATTTCTACAAAGCCTTCATTTTCCTTTTACTGTAGACAATGGTAAAATATGTATTGCCTTTCAACTGAGCCATCTTTTCCCTGTTGGCAAACCTAAGTCAAGTTTCATAGATGAAACTCTATAGGCAGCACTAATTTATTCTGAGCAAAGAGGTAAAAATGACTATATATTTTTGAATTTTTTCCAGCATGTTTATGCATATATTTGACAGTCTACCAACCTTCTATGAAGAGACTCTATGTAACACAGGGAATTTGCTTTTCCTATTTATAAAATATTAAGGCTGTAATATTTAAGTTATACTAGTACCCTAAATACCAGCCATTGATTTACAGATGTATTTTATGGTTATTTTGATTTCCCAACCAGTGGCAAGTCATATATCATATATATACATATATGAATATATATGTATAAATGCATATTCATATTCACATATATGCACATTATATATTATTAACCATTCATATATTTAAGGTCGTAGCAAGGGACAACTGGGAGAACCTCAAATTGTACCCCCAAGAAAACCAGCTAACCAGCTAGTGACATAGGTACTCCTCTGACTCAGCAAGACTCTCCTCACATGGACAGCCAAGGTCCTGGTAAAACAATGCCGCAGATCAGTGGCTTAATAGGACCTTGGGGGGCTATAGCAAGGGACAGCTGGGAGAACCTCACATTGTACTCCCAAGAAAATGGGGGTCCATTGTCTCAATTTTCTACCCCTCCTCCCAAGCTCACAGCCTGCCTAGTAGAGCACTGTATACACAGCAGACATTTAGTAGATTCATTTACCACTTCTCAGCCAACCTCACCTTCTGCCCCTTTTGAGTTTTCTGAAACATTAGACGCTCCTGTCTTCAACCTCCTTGGTACCAGAACTGGCACAATATTTGCTACACATCGACACTTGGACACTGACTAATGGCATCATCTAGGGAAGAACTTCATTTCTTTTCAGGCTTTTATTGCCAAGGCTAATTGCTTATTTAAGTAAGTGCATCTGACTTGAATAGCAATTGAGGATGTTTTGGGATAGTTTGAGTATTGAATTTCACATGCAGTGACCAAGAATAAGAAAATTCAGGTTAATGTTCTGAAAAGTTTTAATCAATAAAGAGGCCTTTCCTTACAGAAGGAAATTGGCCTTGGCAATAGCAGACATAATCAAGTGCCCACAGAGGTCAGGCGGGTAATGGAAATGAGTCAAGTAGGTGGGGATTGTGGTGAATTGGGGCTGACCACTGGGCCAGCCCTTCCTGACTGCTGTAATGTGGGAAGGCAGGTCCAGGGTGGCCAGGTCATCAATTTTTAAAGCCAATCTGGAAATTCAGATTTTATTTAAATGTGAGATTTGAGCTTCAGTTGTTGACAACTAATTAAAGAATATGGATTATTCTCATGGCTATCTGTTTTCTTCCTTTAAGCTTACAGAGAAACAGTTTATGGATTTTCCAACTATTGTTTTTTTTACTACAGTAATGAACCATTATTCCATTTTGACCTGTGACAGCTATATCACAAGGTATAGTGGGAAATTACCTGGGGGAATGTCTGAAGCTATGTTTAAAGTAAGCATCATCTATTGAGCAGAAAATCTGTATGAGTGTCTTTGAATATATTTATTTCCTGTAAAATTAGTGCTTCCTGTAAAAACGCCACATCTTGTATTGGAAATGTCTGGGAAACACCACCTTTTGTGAATAGGGGCTAACCGTCTAGTGACATAGGGACTCCTCTGACTCAGCAAGACTCCCCTCATACGGACAGCTGAGGCTCAGGTAAAACAATGCCACAATTCAGTGGCTTAATAGGACCTTAGAGGGACATAGCAAGGGATAGCTGGGAGAACCTCACATTGTACCCCCAAGAAAATACCAACCAATATCCTTTATGGTAAAGTGTGTCTACAGATACTTACATCCAAGGCGAGCTTTGGGATATAAATTTGCAGTGTTGGGCTGTACCTGGTTCTCACGGGTACAATTGATCAGTTGGTAAATATGATCCTTTGTCCCTCGAGTGCCCCTTCTTGGACATCCGTCTTCTGGACGCCTCAAACCTCCTCCAGCATCCAGGCACTAACGGGTTAATGCCTGTCCCTGTATTGCAGAGAGTCCATTGTCTTTTCCTGTTTCCAAGCCATACCAGTAGCAAATATCTAATTATTATTTTGGAACATGTGACCCAGAATGCCAGGACTTCATGAACAGCAGTGTGGTTTGATTATTAGAATGTTTTATTCTTACTGCTTTCCTTTTAGTAACCATGGGCTATCGGGAAGCCTGAGATGAGTGAGAACAAACAGCTTAAGAAATGCAACACTTATTTTACTAAAAGCCAGGGGTCCTTTGCTCCAGTCCCAATATATCCAATAGATAGTAGATGCCCTAAAGCGTATTTTATGGGTTTCGTCTCACAATTTTTCTATTATTGGAAATTTTTGACTGGCTAATTTTAAAACAGATTTTTTTTCTCCCCCTGCAAATATGCAGGCTCTGCAGACATACCCTGTGGTAGCTGTGAAACAGTTGGAGAATTCCCCATGTTCAGTGACCTCGAAGTCACACTTCAAGCTGTGCGGTGGTCTCTTGCTAGTACAATAAAACATATATGAGTCATGACTGGCTGCAGTGTCAGGAGCGGGCATTTTAGTGTTTTAATAATCTGGCGCCATTAATTTTGGTGGTTGCTGTACATGTTTCTATTTTTGTCTCCAGTTAGAATCATCAAGAAAGGAGTCAACCGCAGATGCTTTTGTAAAACTCTCATTTACAAAAATCAAATGTCCAAGACAGTGATCACACTTTCACAGTGAATCATGCCTATTACGTGCTTTCCCGTAAATGACCACCCAAGAGCCTGACCAGAGAGCAAGGAGGAAGCAGGAAGTGGGGGAGAAAGTAATGAGGCGGCAGAGCTCGGCTTTCACAAACAAGGCTTTTCTCTAATTGCTCCCTCCTGTCGCAGCCACCGTGGCAGCAGTGGCAGCCTCTGACCTCAGCCACTGTGGTCTACCCGGGTAACAAGGAGCTGCGCATCAGCAGAGAGGAGTAGGACCTGCACAGACATAGAGATAAACATCAAAATCACATATTTGTAGTATGAAGATTGTTAGTGGTGGAATTGTGGCCCCCAAATTCATATGTCAAAATCCTAATCTTCAGTACCTGAGAATGTACCTTCTTTGGAAATAGGGTCTTTACAGGTGTCATTAGTTAAGTAATGATGAGGTCATACTAGACCAGGGTGGTCCTTTGATCCAGTATGACTTATATGTCTTTATAAAAAGGGGAAATTTGGAAACAGATACACAAGGGGAGCATGCCACGTGAAGACAGAGGGAGTGCTGGAGTGAGGGAGCTACAAGCCAAGGAACACCAAGGATCGTAGCATCCACCGGAATCTAGCAGGAGGCAAGGAAGGACTCTCCCCATCAGGTCTTGGAGGGAACACGGCCCTGCTGGCACTTTGATTTCAGACTTCTAGCCTCCAGAACTGTGAGATAATAAATTTCTGTTGTGTTAAGCCACTCATTTTGTTTTGGCAGCCCTGACACTGATACAGAGACCATGCCTCAGTCGCTGTGGCTTGAGGTGAAGGTTTGAATGTAAGGGTCTGTTACATCTCAGAGCACTCCAAAAATCTGAGTTTGGGGGAATGAAATCTGTTGGCTTGCTCTGATGTTATATTTTCCTATCTGTAGACCTTACATCAGAGGGGCATGAAAGCTTGGAGACTGAGAACAATCACTTTGGGGTCATGCTCAGGCTGAATCACTTAAGGGCTGTGTGGTCCTGGGAACATTACTCAATCTCTGTACTTTTCAGGTTCCACATCTGTAAAATGGGGATAATAATACCTCATGGAAGCAGATACAATTCATAAAGATCAAGTGCGATAGAGTATTAAACCATGTTCATTCAGTAACTATTTATTGGGTCATGGTATGTGCTGCATTTACAGACAAGTAGAGAAAAATGAATGAGAAAAAAGACAAAATAATTACAAACTCTGACAAAAGCTTGGGAAGAGGCCAATAGGGTCTTGAAAGAGAGTCTAAATGGTGGGGGGGAGGTAGCAGTGGGATCCCCTTTAGAAAGTCAAAGACTGCTTCTATGAAGTGGTAAAATTTGACCTGACACCAAGTATGCATAAACAGTGTTAGCTGGGTGAAGAGTTGGGGAAAGAGCTCATAGATGGAGGAATCAGCCTTTGCAAAGGCCCTGAGGTAGAAAGATGATGGCATGTTCAAAAACTGTCTCTTATAATAAGGGACAGATGGCTATAGTAGTTTCCATTACTGCCCTAACACGTGACCACAAACTTAGGTGCCTAAAACAACATCCGTTTATTATCCCACAGTTTCTATGGGTCAGAAGTCTGGGCACAGCTGAGTTTTCTGCTTAGTGTCTCCTAAGGCTGAAATCAGGATGTTGGTCATGATGCACTTCTTATCTGGGAACTTGGGAGGCCTCGCTGGTGGTTGGCAGAATTCATTTCTTTCTCACACACGCCTTCTATCTTCAAGCCAGCAACAACAGGTTAAGTCCTTCTCAGATTTCAGTTCTCTGTCTTGACTGCCTTTGCTTTTAAGGGCTTGTATGATTTTTATTGGACCTGCTTTGGATTATCTATGATACTCTATTTTAAAGTCAATTGATTAGTCCTTTAAATATACTGATTGTAACATATTCATGGGTGTGATGTCTCATCAGATTCACAGCCTTGGATTGGGGATTGGGGCATGGAATCTTCTTGCAGCTGTATTGCTCCCTACCACAAGCTATGATGACTATGGAAAGGCATCTGTCAATGCAGGGTCATGATGAAGGTTCTGAAATTTAATTTAATGGCAATAATTATAGTATTTACTATTATCATGTAACTGCTATGAGTAGCATCTATGCATTAGCACTAAGCACTGTGCCAGACACTATAAACATAGACTCATTTGATCCTCCGAATGGCCCCTTGAGAGAAGTACCACTGAACTTAATTTACAGATGAGGAAACTGAGGCTCAAGCAACTTACCAAGGACCACATATCTCCTTGATGTGTGATGAATCCCACGTTTAAACCCAGATCTGTCTGGTTCCAAATTATTAGCATTTTAATTTAAAATCCCCCCTATTTAGGCTTCTGAGATATATATTTTTAGAGGTTTCAATAGGAGCTTTTCTGTTCTTATGGGAAAATGCATAATTGCATCTAACTAGACATTTTTCTGTTTGAGTCTCTTAACCATGCCTAGGGGGAGCTTGGTAATTCCAATCATTAGGTCATAGCTCAGGACTAGAGCAGAGATGGCTTCTTATGTGTGGAAGAGAGTTTTAAGGAATTACTGGAACTCAAAGGAAAAGATCAAAGCTTGCTCAATTTTTGATATACTTTTCTTAATATTTGGTTGGTAGACTTTTAATTTTCATGGGACCAGTGCATTCCTGAATACTATCTCCTGGTTTGACTTTGGAAATAAATACCTTGATTTGGTTGAGGGGACTGAACTTTGAAAATTTTTCAAAGTAGGTAGCAAACACACACCAGTGTTTAATAACGGGACCATAGTATCCATCTTCTAATCTTCTTCAAGGACCTCATTAATTATCTGTATTTTAATGACAGAATCTTGGTCATTTCTATGAATTTTTTCATAACCCCTAAAGAGAACCTTCTAGTCCAGGGGCATATTATTACTTGAGGCTAGAGAATATGGCCTGCTCTTACCCCATTGCCCTCCCTGTTCACCTCTTGGTCCAGCCTGCCAAGGATGAAGTTCTAGGGTCTGACTTTATGTTGGGGACAAGAGGTGACATTCACATATTAGTTCCTACTTCCTATCAGCTATCTATACACAGTGATCTCTGCTTTAGGATCTTGTAGGCAATAAACATAGAGGACTGTAGTTGTGGAACCCACCTTCAGAAGGTAGCTAAATCTTTTTCAAGGACATGGGGGGAAGATGGACTCTGCTTCTCTTTGGGAAAGCAGGTGGGAGTGTTGTGGGGAGGAGGGAATAGGGAGAAGTCATGTCCCATTGACTGCAGCTGCCTGTGTCCTGGGAGATTGCCTGGCATACATTTGCAGAAGTGGTCTGGCCCTAAGCCCCAGGTACCTGCTGACTCAGGGCAACTCATCATTAGTTAATATTTCAGTGCCCATTGGGTGCTGCTTCCCTGTGCTTGCTGTAGCTCTATAAATGCTTGCTTGGGGATATGCTGCTAGAACCAGAGCTCCAGGAGAGAATAAGAAACATGTATGCATTTGCATTGCCAAAAACCATTTCTTTGCAGCTGCAGTACAGAAACAGATATCAACACATTTAAGCCATGCAGGAGGGGGAAGAATTCCACCCAGAATGAAACTTTGTTTGCCAAATTTCTTGCTAGTCTTTCCTATACAGGGTATAGGAAACATTCCCAGAAAGAGAATGCCAAATGAAGTTACAACAAACTAAAAAAGACAATTCACGAGGGAGCAAGATCTTCAGCAAATGAAAAAAGTGTAAATGGTAATATTCCAGTAAATTAGCTCCTAGAGAAGCCCTTGGGCAGAACAGTAAGCCATTATAATTAAGGATTTGGAAAATATCAGTATTTAATTAGAGCCTCTTTTCTTGGTAAAATGCTGTTGTTTTGCTGTAACTTCAGGTGTAAACAACTAAACATACCCATTTCAAAAACACGTTTTGTTGCAAGCCTAGAATCAGTGCTAATGTTAATTTTCTTATCACGGCTTCCTCGCCTGCTTTTTTGTTTGTGATCAGAGCTGAATTTTAAGAGCAGGTTTTATCTTTAGTTCCCAAATACAGCCATCTTTAGCTCCCAGGCTGTTATAAGTACTTCTTCACAAACACTCAGGAACATCCTAATAATTCAGTCCAACATCATAAAATACCTACTCCCCCATAATCTAATAAACACAGTTCCTCTAATATTTATGCATATTTGCGGTGGTTGTTTCAGATAAGGAGTTTTCAAATCCATTTCCAGTGTAATCAAATATCTTGACAATAGCAGAATGTCTTGCTTTATCCCGTAACAACAGCAAACATTTCGGAAATTGGTCGTGCCACCTGAAATGTTGATTTAAAAAAAGAACGCAACAATCACACAGGGAATGCCTAGTGCCTAACTCACCATCAGTCTTAACCTCCACTTTTCACACCTGTAAGTCCTGACAACAGATAAACCTTTATTCCTTTGCCCATACTGGGGCGCATGTAACTCAAAATGTTTTCCTGCCGTGATGGAGAAGATGAGGCATTATCAAGACTAACACTACAATTTAACGCTTCAGAGGAGCAGTGTATATCATTACTCCCTCTGTAGCCAAGCACACTAATTAATATTTATTGCACCTGTCAAGCCAGAAGGCACGGCCAATCCATTCCTGTGGCAGTTCATTGGGAGACTGGACACCATATTTCTCCTTGGCAGACATGTTTGGGTCATCGGCAAAGACAGGAGCCCCTTCCCTCAGTGAGACATCGTAAACTCTCCCCTTTCTCTTGCAAAATTAAACCATTAATTCTACTTGTGTTAATTTTTATCCTTGTTCGGAAGCGCTGTAAAAAATAAGTGAGGGGAGGGTGGAGGAAGAATGAGAAACAGCTGCATGTTCAGGATCAGCTGTCTAACGTATTTATTAGAACAAGGGCTTTTGGAACCCACGACCTCTGCTTTTTATCAGCCATCCCTTAAAGGTTACAGGCATGTAGGGGGAAAGATGGTTATAAATCCTCATGAAGTTTAATCAAAAGTGGCAGACCACCCAGCAGTAAACACGTTATTAAAACTCTTTAGATTAAAACTTTGTTCAGCATTGTCAACAGAGCTCCATCATCAACAGGTAGCTGGCAGTGGAATTAATTAAGTGAGGGTAAAATAATAAATGGATTCTGATATCGCACCTACAGCAAGGAATTTGGCACTTGGAACGGAGAAGTTTCTGTCGAGGCTGTGAATCATTCTATAGTGCATCCGAGCAAACCCAGCACGGTTGTGGAATGGAGTTTACTCAGAAATTTAATTAGGAGAACATGTAAATGGTACTGGAGAAAAGTAGGGCACCAAATGCTGCTTTATTTATTTTATCTTACTTTTTGCTAATTCTATCAGGCACACCTGTGTCATTAGAAACCACACGACCCGAACTGCCAAGCTTCTGATTAACAGAAGGAATACCCGTGAACTTTTCACTGAAGATGATCTAAGCCATTATATCTTGCCTTTAAAAATAATTGTTCTTCCCTTGAGGATGATGATATTAATGATGATAATAACCGAGCAACAATAGCAATAATAATAAAAGATCCAGCATCTTCTGAGCTGGTACAATGCCCCAGGTACCAAGTGCTTTACATACATTACCTCATTTAATTCTTACAACCCTTTGAGGTAGGAATTATTAGTTCCATTAAATGGATGAGTCATTGAGGTATGGAGGGGTGTTGTAACCAGTGTTACCCAGGCACCAACTGTTACACTCTAAAGCCCGTCTCCTGACTGCTGCCTATTTTCTAGGATGTAGGTCTCTTTGGAGAGCAACGACGGTAACTGTGAAGAAGAAGAATTCATTTACATGACATAGCAGCACTTCTACAACCTCCCTGCTGCCGTTCCCTGGTTCCTGCATTGGTCATTATGTCACCTTGGCAGTGTTCTTCAAGACCTGAACTCTGATTTCTAAGTTCTTTCTATTTTGACTGTCCCCGTCTCTTCTCCAGGACCCTTGATGGCTCCCTGGTGGTCTTCTCTGTTACTCATTCGCGGTAAGATCCACACTTCTCAGTCCCTAACATGATTCCATTGGCGCCTTCTATTCTTTTATTCCATTTCTCTCTCCCTTATGTCCTCGCACATCCATCCAGCTGCTGTATGCAGTGTCCTTAATTATCCTTTCACAGTGCATTACTACAGACCAATAACATTTAACCATAAGCATCTTTCAGTGTGTCTGTGGGCTTACTGCTGCCATAGACTTTGAAAGTCAATTTAGTGATTTTTAATGTTCGGCGGGTCAGGAGGAGGTTGATGATGATTTATTTGGAATTGACAGTGCCCTGGTTTATAGGAGGGCTTCTTAAATTTCAGCCTAATGCCAAGAAGACTGTACAGAAGAGCAGTTAAGACTGGGCTTTATAATTAGACCGTACTTTCCACTTATTGAGCTGGCCTGTCACCTAATGCCCCAGCCTGTTTCCTCCTTGTAAGATGGGGATATTTATTTCCCCTTGACAGTATTGTCATAAAAATTAAGTGAGATGACATACATAAAAGTCTCAGCACAGTGTAAGCAATCAATACTATTAGAAGTTTTGCATGTGGTTTTCAAATGGAGGTCCTCAGAGCAGCAGTTGCAGCAGCAGCATTACCTGTGAACATGTTAGAAGTGCAAGTTCCTGGGCCCACCCTTGACCTACTCAACTGGAAATCCTGGGGGTGGGTCCCAGTCATTGCATTGTAACGAGTCCTCAAGTGATTGTGATCCTCTAGTGTTTGGGGACCACTGGTCTACGTTCCAAGGTTTCTCAATGACCAGAGTTAACGTTTTGACTTCCCCACCCTGTTGTCTGGAGAATGATGGTGGCAGCTTGCCCAACATCTTTCTCCTCTTCACTCTTGGTGCCTGGGGGTGGGAATTCAGCTGGCTTCCCTATCCAGAGGGAAATTTTAAGGGGAAAACTTTGCTCCATTAGGGGCTCACTTGTTTTTCTAATAAATGTCTCCTGTCTCCCTACACTGTTCTAGTGAAAATTGTGGGATCCTCCGGGTAGGAGCTAATTCCATGCTCTGTGGATTGTTCGTCCCACTTTTTACTCCTAATGATCACTCCTAATAATAATAATTACTGAAAGCTTTTCTTTGACTTGATTACTGCCTCATGCTGAAGAAAAAAAATCCCTTCTATTTTTCTTTCCTTTTCTGAGGTCTGACAAATGACTATTACCATGTTAAATCACTCACCTGTGTAAAGCAAAGATTTTTACCCATGTCTCTGATGTTTGTTCTTTAACATCTTTAGAAAAACATAGAACTTATATTAAATTCTAAACAGGGACGTTCACTTTAAACAAAGGTCGGTGGCTTTTTTCCCCTTTTTACTTGTTTTACTGTTTAATTCAACCCTGGAAGACTGGCACACGCCTCATTTCCTCCTCATCTCTATTTCACTGGTGACTGAAGTGTTTTGAATTAATTTTGTTAAATTATTAATAGCTCATGATTGGAAAACATTCCAGCATTGGAGTTTATGTTGCATCATGTGCTGTGCACTAATATGACAGATTTCATGCACATGGATGCATATGCACCTACTGGTTAGGTGAAATGCTGGCTCCAGCCTCACCCACAGTAGAATTCTCATGAAGACAAAATTTAATAATGAAGCAGATATTTTCGTTTTCATTAAATCGGGACAGTTTCCTGGGAATCAAATGATTAGAGCTGGCATGTGGGTTGGGTCATTCATTTATTCAGCAGAAATGTGCTAGGCACTCTGTTAGGCAATGGGAATACAAAGAGGGTACAAGGAGACACTGGCCTTGCCCCTGTGGAGCTTACAGTCTGGTGGGGAGGACAGATGTTAATCAAAGAGTCACTGGAACAAATGTAAAATGACAGCCATGATAACTGTTACAGAGGAACGGAGCATATAACTGGGAAATTGACCTGGTCTTTCCTAAGAAGTGGTGTTTCCCTAAAGCGAGGCAGGAATGTGATTTATTTCTGGTAAGGGGGTGGGATGGTCATGGGAAAGGGCATTTTAGGCAGAAGGGACAACATGTACAAATGTCCTGTGGCAGGAGGGAGCGTGGTATCTAAGGGGGCCTGAGAAAGGGTGGCTAGAGGTCAGGGAACAGTGAGGAGCCATTGAAGAGTTTAAAGCAGAGGAAGATGTAAATAGATTTAAGTTAGGGTAAGATCACTCTGGTTGTAGTGTGGGGCGTGGATTGTCAGGATGGATGCGGGCAGACCAGCCAGCAGGCTACTTCAGGAGAGATGGCACAGAAAGGTTGGATTGGGATAGGAGTGGCAGAGATGGGGAGAGTGAGTGAGTAGAGATAATTACGAGACAAAAACAACAGGATGGTGATGGGCAGAGAGGTGATTCTCAGATTCTGGTGTACATAGGGGTGCTGTTCAGTGAGCTAAATGGACCCCTGAAAGAAAACCAGGTTCACCAGGGAAGCTCATGTTTCTTTTTAGGCTGTTGAGTGTGATGAGCCAAGGAAGTAGCTGGATATTTGGGCCTGGTGGTCAGAGAAAAGTCTGAAATGGCATATGTACGTATGCACTTGTATGCACGTATGTGGTGATGTAGCCACAGGCATGGATGAGAAGCTGGGGGCCTAGACTTTAAGGACCAAAAACATTTAATTCTAAGTAGAGGAGAAGATAAAGGAAGAATGGCCAGAGGGAGAGAAGGAAATCAGGAGAGTGGGGTATCGCTGAAGCCAAGGAAAGAAGGTATTTCAAGAGTGCAGGAGGGGCCAAAAGAGTCAAAGTATATCCAGAGAAAAGGCCAGACCTACTGGATATGGAGAAATCCATGGTTTGGTTAATTTGACATTGGATTTTGGAAAAATAATGAGTGATGATGAACATAACAACAGTCCCTGGAGAATAATGGAGGTATGTCCTACTGAGATTATCCCTCCCTCCGCAACCCCGTCCCTGTAGGGCCCAGAGAGGAAGGAGAGCAGAGGACCCACTGAGGTAATGAAGGGTATGAAGTCCATGTAAAAGGAGGCTTGGAGGTAGACACCAGGGTTTAAACTCTGACTTCAAACTGCATAGCTTGAGTGGATTTATTTTCCTAAGTTTGTTTCTTTATCTGGAAGATAAGCGTAACTACTTTTTAGGTACTTTTGAGTATTAAAGATGAATGTATCAAAAGTTTAGCATGGTAACTGGTCCACAGTAAAGGTTAACAAATGTTCATTCAATAAATAAATTTTGGACTTTAAGCAAGGGAATGATGAAGAGATGTGCATTTTAGCAGAGTGACTATATCTATGTATCTCTCTCTCTCTTTCTATCACTTCATCATTGAAAGGAGGGTAAATACAAGGGACACTCATTTCTGGTACCTTCCAAGGGGGTTTCCAATACTGTGCTCCGCCCTCTGCCCCAGATAGTGTAACTTTTTCATTAATGTCTTCAATGGGGATATAACAACAATTTTATGAATTTACAGATGATACGATGATATGAACATGGAAGCGATGGTAAATATAACTTGTGACAATAAAGATTATAAACCAAACAGAACAAATAGTCTGAATTGAATCAGACAAAAATTTAACAAATATCTACTCTTGAGTCTAATAAATCAACTGTACAAATTTAGGGCAATGTAATTCATGTGGCTTTTTGTAAGAGATTTAGGGTTTAAACGGGCAATGAGTTCTCAAGGCCATGGTGAGTGACAGCTGCCGAAAAAGCTGTGTGGACACTGCTATAATCAACATACTTCAGGTTCTCTCTTCTTTCTGGGTACAGAAACCATCTAGACTACATTTCCCAACCTCTCTTGTGACTGGTTTTTGACCTTAGAACATGAGAAGATGTGCTTCCCTTCTGGGTTAAGAGAGTTAAGCATACTAAGCCTCCTCCATAATTTCTCTTTTCCTTTGACTTAGGGCTCATTCCACTGGGGCGCCCTGAGAACCTAAGAGATGCCAAAGTCTGGGCCCATCAAAGATTGTGTGGAGCAGAGCCCCTCCCCTGCCCTTGCCTCCTGACCTGTGGCCTCATGTTACCAAAAAAGTGAGCAAAAGCAAACCATTAAAGGATTAAGAAGTGGAGATTTGGGGATTGTTGCCACAGTGACCACCATTTTTCCTGATTAAAAACAACAACGGTAGAAATAAAAATAGGAACAAAACGAAACTGCTGTAGTCTTCAGTTACATTAATAAAAGTATGGCTTCCAGATTAATGGGAAATGATATTCTGGAAGAAACTCATCCAGAAAGACACTAAATGACTGGACTAAGTTTTTGTTGTCTGATAGCAGAACTATAGATCACATCTGTAGCATGATTTTTAGTTCTTGGCTTCACACAAGAATATATGGACCTATTGGGAGAGTTCATGGCATGCAGTAGGCACTCAATAAATATCTGTCAAATGAGTAAATATTGAAATGTATGCATTCTGTGGCATGACCACAAGGAGAGATGGTAACCAGAATCCAGGCCCTAGTAAAAGTGGTTAGAGGAGCTGGGATTGTTTAGCTGGGAGAAAAGGAGACAAGATGAGTATCACCAAATATTGAAAGTACTGTTTTGTAGAAGGATTAGATCAGTTTTCTGGGAGTCCACCAGGTGGGACTGGAATAGATAGGTCGAAGTTAGAGTAAGACATTTCTGTTCATTATATGACAATGAAATGTCCAGAAGTCCCTCATCTGTCAGAGATGTTTAAAGGAGAAATGCCCCGTACAGCAGTGGAAATGTTTAAGCCAAGAGTGAGTGACTATCAGTTGGGGGATATTAGAGAGGAAATTCAAGCGTTGGATGGAATGCTGGATAAGACTCCTTACAACTCTAAGATTCTGTGCTTACATTTATATGGTTCTAACTTGAACTTCATCTAGAGCTAGGGTCATCAGTGGCATTGAAGACAGAGTCCTGTGGTGGATGAGAAAAGTCTCTTCCAGCTTTTCAGTAGTAGTCACTGTTCTGCTCCTTATAGACAGGGGTTATTGACGCTTCCCAGCTGTCATCTCTAGGTTGCTAAAAGTGGATCTGCCGATAATTTTCTATCATGAAGACCATATTCACGAGAGGGCTTTGCTTTATAAGTGGTCCTGAACCACTGTAGAGGGTTTTTATTGAGGTTCAGTTCACTTGAAATCTATTGCCACATCAAGTTGAGGAAGACTGAGTGCCCACAGAATGCCAGGAGCTTTGCAGATGACAGGCACCTTCAAGAAGGTTCCATCCCAAGCTGTTAATATCATATCTGCCCCTACAGCTAGTGAAGGTCTGGAGCCCAGCTCTGTGCACTCCATAGCTTGTAGGAAAACACATACCTTGCCTTGTGTGAGAGTTTCCATTCACCAGAGGCAACTAGGTTGGTTTTCTGCAGAGGGATGTTGTAAAGATAAAAGAGAACACTTGTGAAATTGCTTTGAGTATTTAGAAGAAATAAAGGAAACCTTGGACAGTCAAGCCAAGATTTACTCCAGCTGTTCTTTTAAGAAAACACTTGGAGTCTGAAGGCTGGGCCTGATTCTTTCATGGGCTCTGCATTCATGCTTACCAGCTAAGTCTTCAACTGAAAAGTTAGTATGTTAGACCTAAAACATTTACGATTCCCTCTATTGCCATGCTAATAAGTGAGAATCAGAATTCGTTACTAAAATATAATTATTTGTCTGAGGGTGAGTTGGCTGAATGGCTGGTACTTAATAAAACCAATAAGGGGTAAAATTAGGAACTTAGTGGAAATTTCCATCTGGCACAATAGATAAAGAGATATAGAAGCTGGGGAGAGAAAGCACATGTCAGATATTTCTCTAAGAAAGGATATAAAGGTAAAAGAAGTGGTGTGAAGTCTAATGAGAGATTTTGGGAAATATTTAGATCATTTCCATGGGGTCCCTGACATTCCAATGGGCCTGTTAATCCCTCTGAAACTTTTAATGCCTTAATATGCTCTGCAAATACTTTCTGAGTAAACACTGGGAATGAATAAATTGAATTTTAAAGTGAATTCTTCATTTTATTCACAGTTGTCATGCATTCAATTTCAAATACCACTCTGGCAGAAAAAGCTCTAATTTGTGAGAAACACCAGATAGTTCCACCTAATTTAATGAAATCAGCAGGACTTGAGGCTCTCCACAGTCTCTTCATTTGCTCTGCTAACAAAGGCTTTGCTTCTGTTTAGGAAACACATCTCCCTAGAACGTGTCAGGTTCTTCTCTGGGCATGGGGGATGTGAGGGATGTACGCAGAGTCCCTGCCTCAGAGGACTCACAGTCTAGAGCTGCTGTGAGGTTTATCTGATGCCCTAATACTGGGCTTAGAATGCATTTGAGGCTAGATTAACCAGGAACATCCTGTGAACAGTAACTTAGCTTTGATTATCTATTTCTTGAATCTTTCTTTTTTTTTTTTTTGAAGACACTGTCTTGGGCTGTGAATTCCATAGATTTTCATGTAACCTTTTCAGGCACAGAAATAAAATACTTCAAGTCCAAAGGATGGGCCTTTCTTTATTGTTGTCCAGTGGGACACTGCATCTTGGGCACATTTAATTAATTTTACCCTCCCTGGCTGCTCTCTCCACACTTAAGATCATTTGCAGCTGGTATGGACTGAATTATGCCCCCTCAAAATTCATACATTGAAGTCCTAACCCCTAGTACCTTAGAATATGACTATATTTGTAGACAAGGTGTTTGAAGAGGTAATTAAGGTTAAAGAGGTCATATACGTGGGCCCTAATCCAACATGCCTGGTTTCCTTGTAAGAAGAGGAAGGGGACAAGGGACACACACACTCGGAGGAAAGGCCACGTGAGGACACAGTGAGAAAACACTGTCTGCAAGCCGAGGAAAGATCTTGGGAGAAACCAGCCCTGCCGACACCTTGATCTTGGACTTCTGTCCTCCAGAACTGTGAGAAAATACATTTCTGTTGCTTAAGCCACCTAGGCTGTGGTATTTTGCTAGGGCAGCCCAAGCTGACTAAGACAGCAGCTGTTTTTGTTACTGTTTCATTTTTGGTAAAGTTGCCAAATTGAGCAGTTATCCCCAAATTCTCCTCCAGTTTCTGCACATGGCCCCTTTGAGTCCAGCCATTCTTTTGTGCCTCTGTGATCAAAATTCTTTAACTTCTTCCCATACTTGCCATAGGAGTTGAAAAACTTCAAGGCTAAAGAAGAAGAAAAAATCCATTTTTTTCCTATTTCAACTCTGCAAATGTCAACTCTAAGAAAAGCTTTGATTGTCACATTGTTCTCTCCCAGGGGACAGGGATGGAGAACTTGGCTAAGATGTAAGGCTAAGTCCCCACGGTGATGTTCAGGTCTCAAAATGTACCACAGAAAGTGCACTAGATGGTGTAGTGAGTGGTCTGGCCCGTCCCACCTGTAGTGGGGCAATAGTGGGTTAATTTCTTACAGCCCCAGGCGTTGGAAATGTACCTCCAGGAACTTCATGAAGACAGGTACATTCCAAGGCAGAAACACTAGTAGGAGTTCAAATTAAAGAAATGACACAAAATTGCATTTCTTAAGGAGGGAAATAACACTCAGGAACATTAAATGATTTAATTATGCCTGAAAGAGCTTTTTGAGCTAAAAATGCAGTAAAAGCGAAATGTGTCTGGATACAAGTTTGAGAAAGGAGCTGTAAGAAAAATCTCGAGACCAAAGTATGCAGTGTCTGTAATCACCCACAGCCATGCTAAGGGCAAAGAGGACCCTCCATTAACATCCATTTTACTTTTTCTAGGACAAAGACTTGGGAGTCAGAACAGTAATTTTGTGTATTATTGAGGCTTAACCATCCTCAGTGAAAAGAATATTGCTAGTCTTAAGATTGTTCAACTTACTAGTTCTCAAATATATTAATGTATATTTTAACATATAACAGTAAAAGTAATCAATCCTTATTCTAGTTTCCTTAAAGACACACATGTAAAAGATGACCACTATCAGAACCAACACACTGTTGATATGGAGGCAAATGTTTTCTGTCATTAACACCTGAAAGAATATATATATATATATGTATAAAATATAGAAAAATGTGAAATTATATATATACTACACAAGAAAATTAAAGATTATATAGTATATTAAATGTTTATAATATATGTGAAAGATTAGGTATATATAAATTGGAACATTCCCTGTATTCCAGCCACTTACTATGTTCTGATTTTGTTTGGAAAAAGTTCATGGGCATATTTACCACCAAATGTTTTCCTAGTAATGAATGAGTGTTATGAATGGTATCTGTGATTTAAATAGATGCTTTAGCCATGTCTGCACCCTCAGGTTTCAGTTTAAAACTTTAAACAGAATACAAAATTTTCCATGTGGAATGGGAAAGTCTCCCTGGCCGAACAGTTCCTGGTATGGTGCGAATTTTCTTTTATGGTGCCAATTAGTGTCTGACTTGTCTTTTTGCCATATGATGAATTAAAAATGCATGATTTGGATGTTGGAAATCTAACCAGCTTCTGGACAGAATCCCCTGGACACTGCCATTCTTCCAGCTGATCTTTTTGCCCTCCCTGTGTTGGCAAGTACCAGCTCTCTCGTGCCCACTGCTTACATCTTTCCCTAACAGATGGTTCTTTTTACTAGTCAAGATCCAATCTGGTGATTTACTTTAATATGCTTTGGCCTAAAGAATACCCATGACAGACAGCTAGCACAGCCTCCTGGAGCAAAATTTTGCAAAGAAAAAGTTAAGTAGACACATGCTATCTAGACGGCGTTCCGTTTTATGCACCCCATAAATCAGAATATTTGTCAACAACAATTAAAATGTAGTTTCCCTGGTAATAAACATTACGGGGAGGAACAAATCAAGTTTCATTTATTCTGTCAGAAACCGAAGGCAAGCGCTTCATATTATTTTGTGAGTAATCTCTGAGGAGTAAACTAAGCACAATTACATTCTTGATTTTAATTAAAACTCTGGGTACCTTTCAAGATCCGTTAGGAAGATGTCCTGGGTCTGCTAAGCTGAGGTCTGCACTGCGAAGTTAATTTGACACATAACATATTTTTCATGAGGTAACTGTCGCAGGAAGCTGTTTGTCAGAGCAGCTCTCCAGTGCCTGTGGGCCCCACAAAAAGTAATGACTTCTCTTGAAGCAGCAGCTTAGCCAGGAAGTGCATCTGCATAACAGTCCCGGACGCCTGCACAATAATGTCATTAAGCTGGAGAAATCAGAGAAAGATGCTGTGCCCAAAGTGCCCAAAAGATGCTGTTAAAAATGTTTCATTACTCATCACACACAGAACAACAATAGAATTGAGTCACGGAATCGTTTCCAAGCACAATAAAAGTGAAACCGTCCCCCAAATACCTGAAGGGTGGCGGAGGCAGAGATTTGGCATTGTGAGCTGGAGCGTTCCTGCTTCTGTTCGGGAGTGGGCCAGTTCAGGCGTGTTAGCCGTTTGTCTCTATGTTGCTTGACCAGGGGTTGTCTTTTAATCTACCAATTTCTCTTTCACCTGTGTTTTTTCCTACATCCTGACTACAAACCAGGCCAGAACTTGGCCACACTATTCAGCTTGCAGAGTCATGTATAGTCTTGCTTTTCTGTAAGGTCACAGATCTCCACCTTTTGGCTGAAAGATGTTTTGACTTATTTCTGCAAAGTAGTGAGCAAAAGTGCAACAAGGGCGCTGACCCATGTGAGCTGCGTTTGGGAGGTGGTGTGGGTTGCACTGTCGAGGGGAGAGGCCACGCATGTGGCCCCTCATCCCGACCTTCACCGTAACCCTACTCTCCACCCATCCTAACCAGGGTTTTCCCACACTTGGGTCTGAAAAGTCGATGCTCCTCCAGGGTGTTTCTTAAAATCATAGCCAACTGGGGCTACTGTTGGCCTTCGGAGACCATCTTGTCCAGCTGGTCTGTCAATTTGTAGCTGGTGAGGCTACAGCTAAAAAGAGAAATGACAGTCCTCCTGGGTTTCTCCAGCCACATGTAGTTATTGCCACCTTTGTCTCTGAAGGGCATGTGATTTATACTCCCATGTTGGAGCTTTTCACTTCCAAGCAAGTTTTATTCTATCTCACACTAGTTTGTAAGAGTTTGAAGTGGCTGACACACAAGAATTTCCTTTAACTTACTATATTCCTCAAATCAACCAATCCTTAGTGAGTAGCAAAAGTTACACATTGCCCACAGAAGGAAAGTTTTACAGGACACCATCCAAGCTGGGATTCTGCAATATTCAGCAACTTCTGACACTGTTGCAAAGTCCTTTATTCCTTTTTTTTTTAAGGGAAGGTGTCCTATTTTCATTTGGACTTAACTTCAGGGCATCAAATGGCTTGAAAGAGTTAATGCAATTCCCCATCAATCTCTCTCTTTGAGTCTCAGTTTTCTCATTTGTAAAATGGGCTGCTATGGTCTGAATGTTTGTGTGCTCCCCAAACACATAATGTTAAAATCCTAATGGCCAATGCAATGGTATTAGGAGGTGGAACCTCTGGGAGATGTTTCGATTATGAGGGTGGAGCCCACATGAGTGGGATTACTGCCCTTATTAAAGAGGTCCCCCAGAGTTCCCTAGCTACTTGCATTGTGTGACGGCACAGTGAAAAGATAACCCTCTAGGAGGCAGGCTTTCACCTGACACTGAATCTGCCTGTGCCTTGATCTCGGACTACCAACCTCCAGAACTGTGAGAAATAAAATTCTGTTGTTCATAAGCCGTATAGTCTCTGGCTTTTCTTTATAGCAGTCTGAACAGACTGAGACGTGAGCACAACAAATTTTACCTTCCTTGATTTAAGAATTAAATGCAACATTCTGAATAATAATAGCTCCCTTTACTATCCTGAGAAATATTTATATCTATCTATCTTGATCTCTCTTGATCGATCTATCTATCTATCTATCTATCTATCATCTATCTAGTTGTTTAATCCTTATAACAACCGGTGTGAGATAGGAATCATTTTCTCTTTGACAGATAAGGAAACCCAGTTCAATAATTTCCCAAGATCATGCACAGAGGCATGTCTGTGAAACCCCCTGGGCTGACCATCTCTGGAGTCTGTAAGGCCTTCTGAGGTCTAGCACAATGCTTAGGGGCAGAGTGGTACCTGGAAATGTATCTCGACTCTAAATCTTGATGTCAGTGTTTTTCTCTGCAAAGTCAGATCTGAAAAATCAAGAAATAGAAGAAGAGCATGCACTTTGTAGTTTATGTTGTGGATTTTTATCCTCCTGCCTGGCTTATGGCTATCTAGTTATAATGTCAAAAACATCTGTGGGCAGCATGTCTACCCCTCCTCAATCCTTGCTGGCATTCCGTGACTTCTTATCTGATGGAATAATGTCCCATCGTGGCACATGAATAAGCCCACTGTGGCTTTCAGGGCAGAGGGTGTAAAATGGAGACAAACCGTCTGGGCTGACATGGTGTGCCAGACTGCCATTATGGATGATCTCATTGTCCTCAATACAGTACTTGGTTAGACTTGAAAAATTCCCTAGTTTCCTGCTACATGCAATTCAGGGTTGCCATTTAGCCTCTGCAATGTTAATCCATATAGCCACAGGATATTTTCAGTCATAAGAGTACAAATCTCTGGTCTAGAAGGTCAAAAACCACATCACCATCAGTCTAGATCCCTCATCCAGCGTCCCTCCCCGTCACCGCTAGCTCCTTGGCTCTCATCACTTCAAATCCCCTGAAGAAATGGAACATGCAGTCATTAAAAAAAAAATGTATCATTGCAAAGGTCATATCAGTAAACTCCAATTCAAGAGAATCTAAGAAGGATTACAATCCTGATCCCCCTGCCTGGTGACAAACGTCATCTTTGGAGGAGAAAAAAGCAGCCAGCCATCAATCCACTCTAGCAGAGAGGGCAGGAGGACTTGTGAACTTAACTATTCTGGTCCCAGGAGGACTCAGGGAATCTCCCAAGGATGTGCTGTGAACTAACAGGGCAGCAGCTCTGGCAGAGTTTTTTGTCTCAGTCCATTGTTAACACAGAGCCTGGCAGTAGCTAATGAGTGCCTTTGAAATGACTTCTTTGCATTGTGGAAAGAAGTTCACTGTGGACGGAATGCCATCTCCATTTCTGAGCACAGATGAAAAAGTACCGCTGCATAATACTGAGTTGTAAAAGATGTAAGAACCGAAAGTTAAACAGAGATTCTATTGCCTTCAGTAGATGTGGGTTGAAATTTAAAAATAATCAAACTAAACATGGTGACTCTTCATATGGGTCAGGCTGATTATTCTTGCTTTTTTTTTTGGATAAATAGATAAGGAAACACTTTAAATAATACCCTGTGTATATCTGAGAGTGCCCCTTTATCCTTATAAGAAGTGAAGATTTTATTAGGAAAGAAATCATGAAAAGAATAAAGTAGTTCTACACTTTCATGAAGAATTTCAAATTCATATTAAATTTGAGGTGTGAGGCAAATTGGAATAATATAACATTAGGTTCATAGCTCATGCAAAATTGAGAGTGGCATGTGAAACTCAGAAACAAATGTGGGATTGGAGAGCAAACTCTTTGTATCTGCTAATTTACACAGTCTGAAGCTTGAAAGAAAATTGGGGTGTGCGAGGAAGATGTGTCAAAAGTTTTAGCAAAAGGGAGAATGTTCTAAGCAGACCAGTTGACAATGCTCTGGGTGGATCAGAACTCATTCAGGTTCTTGCTACTTACAGTGGCTCCATGTGGGAACTTGTTTGATATGCAGACTCTCAGCCCTACTCATTGAATCAGAATGTGAATTTTTAACAAAATCTCTAGTGACTTGTATGCACATTAAAGTTTGAGAAGTACCAATAGAGTCCAGTACTTTGAGATATTAGGTGTCTCACCTTTTCCTCCCACCACTTACTTACTTTTCAATCCACCATACAGTAAAGAGATCTCAAACCCATGCTGTCTGGCAAATATTTTTCTTCAAAAAGGCAGACAAAGACTGAGGCTATCTAATGAAACTTTCCCTTGACCTTCCCTCTAAGATTTTGCCCCATGTGTTAGCAAGTCCAATCATAAATTGTTGCTGCATTGTCAAAACACAGAGGCTGTGCCAAGTGGCAGCGATGGCATCCAGTGAACTCTGTTAATTATACAAAAGGCTAGTTAGGCTCATTGTGACTGGAAGGCTGCAGAGAGAATGTTCCTTGAGAATGTGTATCTTTCCAAATGACAAAATAGAATTAAACTTTGAACTACTAAATGATCTGTCAAGAACACAATTATTTCTCTCTCTCTCATTTCTTTTTAAAGCATAGCTGGGCTACGTGAAAGGTGAAATTCAGATATCAGACCTATATAGTATTTATTTCCAATGAAAGGGTTTTTCCAAGTTACTGTCTCCTATAATAAGCCGCTTTTCTGAGTCCTGAGATTGTTATAAGCATATGGAGAATGTGGTCTGCCTGTGGTGACTTGCTGAGAGCAAATTTTTGTTAAGGGTTTCTGATTTGCTTACAAGTTGATTTTTAGAAAATGTATTATTCCAGATTCTCTTGTTCAGATGATAGAAAATGTGATGGAATAATCCATCCTGCCACCAACATGATGTTCAGGCAAAACTCCTTGTTCTTGTGGATTTTCATGTTCCTAATATTCAGACACTTAAGAGTGTTTATGTCTCTGATAAACTGGTCCAGGCTACAGTTAAGGAGAGCAAAAGATGAGTAGATGAGAAAAATGAATACAGAAAGGTAAAAAAGTCACAAGGAGGAAGGAAAGTAAACTGATCTAAATATTGGGGACAGTTTGAAAAATTCATTTTTGGAGAGATTTTAATATATATATTTATTGAAGTATAGTTGGTTTACAATGTTGTGTCAATTTCTGGTGTACAGCATAATGCTTAAGTCATATAGGAGCATACATATACATACATATATTCTTTTTCACCATAAGTTACTACAAGATATTGAATATAGTTCCCTGTGCTATTCAATATAAACTTGTTGTTTATCTATTTTATATATAGTAGTTAGTATCTGCAAATACTAACTCTAACTCCCAATTTATCCCTTCCTGCCCTCTTCCCCTCAACCCCGGTAACCATAAGTTTGTTTTCTATGTCTGTGAATCTGTTTCTATTTTGTAAATAAGTTCGTTTGTCTTTTTTTTTTAAGATGCCACATATGAATGACATCAAATGGTATTTTTCTTTCTCTTTCTAGCTTACTTCTGAAGAATGTCATTCTAAAAATTCATTTATTAATTTTTCAAATATTTATTAAAGGCCCCTTATTCTGGATACTCCGCTAGGGATTGAGGATACATAAAAGTAATACATAAAAGATACAGTCCCCACCGTCATGGAGGTAATAGTCTAGTGAGCGGTGAAGGGAAGTAGTAAAATGTGTATACTGAGTTCCTGCTCTGTGTTCTGCGCTTACTTTGTGGCTAGGTACTCTGGGGAATACCAGAGAAATATGGGACAGTAAAGCTTCCTAAGAGGCATTCAGAGCCTCTGGAACTTGTGTCATTTACCTTTTTTTTTTCCCCTTTTTGCTCTTCAGCATCCGTTTCCCTTTTTCCTAGTAACAGCACCTCTTTTCAACTTTGAGTAGCTACAAGCTACCCATCGGGTATCATATGGACGGACTGTGAATTGAGGCTCCTTGATTTCCCTTACAAAGAGTGGGTGCAGACTAAAGCACAGCCAATTGGATGTTCTCTCTCTGGAATTTCAGTCATGAGAAAAACTGCAAAAAGACTGAATCGCTGATTTGTCCCCAGCGATGGTGTCCTGAAAAGCTAGTTCTCAGGGTGCTGGACCTACATTCTCAGAGCTTCCCTGGTTTCTGGCCTTTCCAAGCCAAGTCCTCTATCTATGGGCTTCTCCATATATTTAAAATAAAATCCTTTTTTGCCTAAATTAGCAGAGTTGGTTTCTGAATCTTGCAATCAGAGAACCGTATCAGATGGGATTAGTATCAGAAGTGGGGAAATGGATTGCAGGTAGCAAGGAAAAGTGCACTAGAAGTATGGCCACAGCCCTCAGGGAGAACACAACTCATGGAGAGCTTCCCTGGTGTGTTCTGAGAGCTTTGGGTTTGCCAGAATTAACTATATACAAGTGCCAGTACTAAAACCCTGATCTTACCTTTCTTACTTCCACAGGCAATTTCTACAGGGTTTCAGAGTTTAATGAACTTGAAGGGAGAAATAGCTGAATAAGATTATTGAAGAAAATAAATAAGTAAAGGAGAGAAAGAAGAAAAAGAGCAAGAGGGGATGGGAGGAGAGAGAGAAGGGAATTTTGTTACATGTCTTAATTTCAGTCTTAATTTTTATTTGTGGTTCTGAAAATATTTTGTGAAGATTTGTAGAAGAAGGCTCCCTCTGGCACAATAGATATTGTTAACTGTGAAAAGCATTATTAGAAGAATGAAAAAGACACCCTTCTCACCATCCATAGCCCGTAGCTTCTGCATGGTGACTCACCTATGAGAGATTTTAAAAATAGAATCAGTTTGAAGACTCTTTAGCCAGTAAATAATACTTCATACAGAGGAACTTCAGTCACCCAAAGGCATCTGTCTTGATGACTCTATTTGTGGATAGTAAAATTATCAATGTTTATCAGAGGGTGAAATATTGGCAAGTCTATTCTGAATCTTACTACCTGAAAAAAAATTCTATTTTTTCAAGCAAAAAAGTTCTGACAAGCAAATCACATGCGATGACATATATCAGGATTTTACTGCACAGTCTCTTTTCTAGACAATTTAAATTAGATTTGAGCAGGGAAAACTAGATGCTGATAAGAATATAAGCCAGTGTTTTTAAACAGCAAGTTTGATGTCATCTCTCCAAAGATACATAGTCCTTAAAGCACAATTAGCCGGGAACATTGCCCAGAGTTACCGTGTTGCTCCATGTGTGTGTGCCTGTGTATTCTGCACTGTTGAAAATACTCATCTTCTTAGTCTTCATATGCTACTTTCTCCTTCCCTTGTCCTCCATGGAAATAAAAGACAGTTGCCTCAAAGGCCTTATGTTCCTTTTTATGTAGCTGGATGTCTTACCTGGGGAATGTCATGCCTGGGACACCCCACCCCCACCCTGATCCCCACTTCATTACCTACAGAAGTTGCCTGTTAGGGATCAGACCATGCAAGGGTTAACATCACGTGGTAATCATGGATTTTAGCTTTTCTCAGAAAGGTAGCTTTTGGCACTTAGTCTGTTCAGGCTGCTGTAACACAATAAGATAGACAAGGTGGCTTATAAACAGCAAACTTACTTCTCACAGTTCTGGAGGCTGAGAAGTTCTAGATCAAGGCACTGGCAGGTCTGGTGTCTGGTGAGGGCCTGCTTCCTCACAGACTGCAGTGTCCTCATCTGGCAGAAGGGGTGAGGGAGCTCTCTGGGGTGTCTTCGTGAGGGCATGAGCCCTATTCATGAGGGCTCCATCCTCATGACCTGATCACCCCAAGGGCTCCACCTCCTAATCCCAGCACAACAGGAGTTAGCATTTCAACAAATGAATGTGGGGAGGCAGGAGACACATTCAGTCCACGACAGGCACCGTAGAAGCACTAATAGCTTCTCTAGTAGAGTTATGTAAGAAAAGTGGCTGGAATGATCAGGAAACAAGGGTATAAAGAGACTTTTTTTTTTGTATTTTGGGTGGCAGGGAAGCATCCTCATCCTTTGGGAGATATAAAAATGGTTTTAGGTATAGGGATGATTTAGACCTCATACCTTTGGTGGGAAGGGATTAGTTTAGGTGCCATATGCTGACTTGTACCCTCGCAGTTGGGAATTATGTGAACTGAAAGGATGTCCACCAGAGTTACGATCTTGGAGCACTGAGGAAATGAGGCCACAGGCCCTGGACATGTCATCACCTACAGGGGACCTGAGCCCAGGGACTGTGTGACTGTGTAAGGATGAACTTTAACATTGACACTACTCAGTCAATGAGGAACTGTGGTGGTGGTGACCCGCAGAGTTCTCTGTGCACCTGGGAAAGGAGGAGAAGGGATTTACCTTTGGAAGCTCTCAGGAGTTCTTGGACAGCTGGCAGGGACACAGGATAATATTGGACTTCTCGCTTGTATGGCAGGTGGGAAATTAAGTGATTATTGGCAACAATGAAAGAGGTTTGACTTGTACTGTTATTTTTGGGAGTGTTTCTTACCAGTGAGATTTAACAAAAATTATTTTCAATGGGTAACTTACATGTTCTTCAAAGTAAATAAAAACTTTTTACATCTTGATAACAATTATGCTATAATTCATGTATAAGTACAGTTGTCCCTTGTTTTAGGCATGAGATTGACTTTAGACGCCCCCATGGATACCAAAATCTTTTGATGTTCAAGTCCCATAGCCATCCCTCCTTATCTGCATCTGTGGACTCAGTGGAATGTGGATCATGTAGTACTGTGCATATTAACCGAAAAAAATCTGCATTTAAGTGGACCTCTGCAGTTCAAGCTCCTGTTGTTCAAGAGCCGGCTGTATTTCATAAAATAATATGTATTACCTAATATGTGATGATAAAGCTATGACTATGTGGTCAGTTTAGAATTGGGTTCTGTCCTTTCACTGATCTTCTTGGTGATTAACACAGTTTTGCTAAGAGAATGAATTCTCTTGGCTAAATTGAAAAATTTGCAAGCACCATATTCTTATCAACTACATATCATTTATTGGTTGAGTCATTTATTCATTCATTGACTAAACATTTATGTAATATGTATATAAAACATTCTGAGGCAGTGCTCAGCCCAGAAGGGTCTGTTGCCACAGAGTCTAAGTGGGCATCAACACTTCTAACTTAGGAGAGAAAAGAAAGCATTTCTTTGCACTTGTAGCAGGCATAGCTTTCAGAGTGAGCAGTAAAGGAAAGATGTATTCTCTGAAGTTCCCAAATCTGTAGTTACTAACAGCAACAGACATGGCTATGGTTAGTTCATTAACGGTGCTTACAGATGTTTCTGAAAAGAGGCATCTGAAACAGAAGGACACAGCTAATGATCACAGTTAAGATTCTGGTGCCATAGTGGACAGACCTGGTAAACAACATACATATTACATGAATTACATACTTGTTATATACATCATATAAAGTCATAGGGAGAGAGATTTGGGACTATTAAGAATTTTAGTGCCATTGAAGGGTTGGAAGTGAGAGAGAGAGATGAAAAACAGTATGCCATACTTAGAAATCTAAACTGTATTTTGCATTTCATTATTTCCTGAACAGTGCTCAGTATCTGTAAGATGTTTGTAATTGATTAGAGTGGTCTTTTAAAAAAATACATATAGCATGTAATTCATCATTTAAACCATTTTATTATTTTTTTGATGGAGGTACTGAAGACTGAACCCAGGACCTCATGCATGCTCATCAGGTGCTCTTCCACTGAGCTATATCACTCCCTCTGTAATTGCTTAGGATTGCATTCAGCTATAAGGAACAGAACATCCAACACAGAGTAGCTTAAATGATAAAGGAAGTTAAATTTCTTGTGGGAAGTCCGGGATTGGCTCATGGGTCAATGATGTCATTAGGGAAACAGGCTCCTCCAGTGTTCTTGCTCTTCCATAGATGGCTCCCATTCCTCAGGAAGAGAAGATGGGAAAAGGGGTAGAAGGGAGTGCCCTCCATGGCTTCTGTCTACTTTCCATTGACCAGAACTGTCACTTAGGCACCCCTGGAAGCCAGCAAGTTTAGAAAATGAGTATTGTTATTTTTCTAACTTCTGTAATAGAGGAATACAGAGAATTAAGAGGTGAACACAGATAACAAGTGAGCCAACCTATGATATTAGACTCAGTTCCTCATGAAAAAACGTCTCAAATCAAATATGTTCAGAAATGTTTCTTCCTCTTGGAGACGCACCATACAGGATAGGGTATCAAAGTCCTTAAGAAGTCCTGCAACAAAGAAACCTGTTTAAGTGTGTTTAAGCCAATGCTGCCCCAAGTTATTTCACCATAGGACACTTCCTCAGTGAAACACCTTCTAACGATGTAATTTGGGCGTCACTGAAGATTTTTATGAGAATGACCTAAAATGTGTGAAAGATGAAATTGAAGGTTGTAAGGAATGTTGACGGGGATTACTGGAAGCCACTTCAGTGGTTCAAGCAAGACATAATTAGGCTTGCTAAGGCTGTCACAGTGGGGACTGAGGGGAAGAGAAGAATTCAACTAATGAAATAATATTTATGAGAAAAAACATAAAGGAGTTGGTGAGGATTGGAGAGTAAATAAACGACAACCAAAAAAGAATGTGGTGAGTCAGGAGGGACCAGAGTTTCTAATTTGAGCAGCAGGGAGGATTTCAGTGCCATTAAATGATATGAAAACAACAGGAGAAGTAGGTTTGGAAACAAAGTAAAAAGTTTTGATTCTGTTGAGTTTGGGAAAGCTTGTCAAATATAATTGACATTAATATTACCATATAGAAGCAAGTTGAAATTCTATCATAAAAATAATTTTACTTATGGACTGGAGTAGCATTAATCAAATCTAGCTTTCTTCTAGGAAAGGAAGAAATAAACTTAACCATTGTGATATACAATTATCCTTTTATTTACATCTGCTTAATTGAAGGATAATTTATTAAGTCTGTGCTAAATACTAGGTGCTGTGTTAAAGGATGGACAAGAGACCTGTAATATATAATGGATTTAAAACATGAATACAACACAAGGTAGAGCTCTGAATAAGCAAGATATTTATAAAACGGATATAGAGGAGGGAAAACATTGGTATCTGAGCTGACTCTTTACAAAAAGGCAGTATTTCAACAGGGAAGGGTGGAGGAGAAAGGGCACTCAGAGACCTATTTCCCTAAGTTTTTTACTCTCTTGGTAAATGTTAGTATTTAATCTTCCTAAATGTGCGTAGTTAACATTCTTCCCTAGAATGTCAGGCTCCTGTAGAATGGGCATATTATCTGTTTTGTTCACTGCTGTATCCCTATCACCTAGAAAAGTGCCTGGAACACAGTAGATGTCCCCAAAGTTTTGTTTAAAGAGTGAATAAATTAATGAATGGACAAAATGCCTGCCCCTGATCTCTTTATACTGCACTTTGTCGCATATCCATATGTCCTTTTTGGGAGACAGGTATAGGTCTCCTTTTCTTTTTAATAAAGTTGAAAGAATATGAAGAATCAAAGAATATGGAGCTATGCAATGGGAATCTTTACTAGTCCTTGTCAACAGATTTCCAGGGAAATTTTAATTTTGATTCTTCTTTTCCATTTTTACATGAAGGGTAAGGAAACTACTGTGTCTGTCTTGTCCACTGCTGCATCGCCACACCTAGCACAGTGTTTGGACTGCAAGTAACTGCTAAATGAATAAATGACTGAGTATATAAATGAGTGGGTGAATAAAATAATAAGTCAACAAGTAGAAAATGGTCACTCTATACCCTTCAGTTCAACAACAGAGTGAAGCATTTAAAATCTTCCTGCTGACCAATTCAACACCCCAGTCCATTCCCCCCAATAATATTAAATTAGCCACCAAAGTTGATTTTTTAATTCCCCAAAGTTGGGAGAACTCATTAGAAATGTGTCAGAAGCACTATCTAGTGTCAAATTTGAAAAGCAGGAAGCAGCTGTAGAACTCACAGATCCTCATAATACATGCTAATGAATTTGGTTTACTCAAAAGAGGAGAGTTGACTCAAACAATTGGACCAAATGTCTCCTTTTCATTGCTCTATTTCTTCATTGTTACAGTGTAACCCATGGACTCTTTGTACCACTCCAGAAAGAACCACATTACTGAGTTTTACAACAATCTCATTCTGTGTGGGAAAAATATAATAGAGATTATTACTTCTCAATACATATTTACAGCCTCAAGCTCTCAGGATTTTGTTTTTTTCTTTCTTTTCTTTTTTTTTTTTTTGTGCTCTTTGGAAATTCTAAGTATTAGTCCTTGGTCTGGGTTGAGGACAAGAACTTTGAATGTGCTGTGGTCATATTTTCTCCTCCACAGATACACTTCAGATAAGGCTGAGAGATAATTACTAAACTTTTATCTGTGAGGCTAAATTGTTTTTGTTTTGTGCAAAATAAAAACAGTTTTTTAATTTTTATGTTAAATATCATTTATACTTATAAAGTTTGAACAATACAGAAAAGCAAAAATAAGATAGACTTACATGTAACACTCAGGACAAAAGAGTGGGAGAGTGCCCATCTCCCCATATCTTTGCCCACACCGAGTAGTGTCAAACTTAAAATCCTTGCTCAGGTGATAGGTTAAATCATTCTTGAAAGCATGAGAAAGCTATCGAGTACAAAAAAAAAAAAAAGGAAAAGTATAGAATTTGGTGGTAATGTGGCTTAACAGTGCATGATCTATAATACTTCTTGGGTTTTCTAAAGCAGGCTTGTCACCAATAATCTGTACTATTGGATGCATTAATGATAATAGTAGCTAATACTTACTGAGTATTTGTGACCTACTTCTAAGTGTCTGGGAGACAGTGAACTATTATTATAATACACATTTTATAAGTGGGAACACTGAGGCATAGAAAGGTTGAGTAACTTGTCCAAAGTCACATTGCTAGGACACATACCTACAGTTTTCATCTCAGTGTTGATTCAAAAATATGCTTATCATGTTTAATAGTTAATATATAGATGGGAGATGGAGAATGTGCGTTTTTTGTGTTGGGAAAGAGGGAACTATAACTATATAAGTATATTGGCAAAAGAATAGCTGCAAATCACTAAGAGAGTAACGGGGACAATCAGGAGAGGTAGTATAGCCTGGAACATAAGTGTATAGATGTATTGGTTTTCCATTTCTGCTGTAATAAATTATCACAAGCTTAGTAGCTTCAAACAACACAAATTATTATTTTTACAGTTCTGTCGGTTCAAAGTTCAACATTAGTTTTACTGGCTAACATTAGGGTTTTTTGGCATGGCTGTGTTTCCTTCTGGAGGCTCTAGGGAGGAATCAGAGATTTTGATCCAAGGAATGACTGTGATCTGATTTGCATTTTGAAAAGATCATTCTGCCTAGTATATGGTCAAATGCCTTTGAGAAGGTAAAAATGGAAGCAGGAAGACCACCCAAAATACCCCTACAATAATCTAAACAAAAGATTATGATGCCTTGGACTCTGGTGGTGAGTCATGGAGCTGGTAAGATATTCGATTCAAGACAGAACTTGCCATGGGTCATAGAGGGACACAGAGGAATGAGAGTGTGCCTTATGTTTTCAGCTTGAGCAATGAGATAATCACTTCTACATTCTGACACAGAGATGGGAAGTTCTAGGAAGGAACAGATTTTGGGGACTGGTGAAATCATGAGGAATGTTGGACATGTAGGGTATTTATTAGAGATCCAAGTGGAGATGGTTTGAAGACAGCTGGATACCTGAAACTGGAATTTAGGAAGAGGTTAGGTCTAGAGATATGAATTTGGAAGTAATCAGTGTATGGATGGTTTATGCATGGAGACTGGGTGTGAGTATTGAAGAGTGGAAGAGTGACTTGCTTGCTGAGTGATGCTGAGGGACCTTTGAGCTTTGGGGTCATTTAAGGTAATACATGTTAGCACTGCTGTGTGTTCTCCTTCAGCCACATGCACTTGGAAGATGACTGCAACAAGGATTTAGGAGCTCTGGATTGGAATTCTAGTTCTTAACTTCCATGTTATAGCCTGCAGCTTTCCTTAGCTCCATTTTCCTGACAGTGGGGACAACAGCAACACCAATTTTTAGGGACTTTTGTGAGGATAAAGGATACAAAGGGCTTGGTTCCACATCTTGAGCAGAATAAGAGCCCAATGGTTGGCAGCAGGGATGACAGTGATGGTTTTTATCATCACCATCATCTTGATCAATAACACTGCATTTTAGTGTCCCAAAGCATTGAACTTATTTTTAAGGAATAACACGTTGGGAATATGTCTCTAAAAATGACAAACAGTAATGTGAAGTGAGTATTTTGACTTCATGTTGAAGTAAATCACTCATGAAATAATATTTTTTTAGATGTCCAGATGACCTCACTCTCCTTTCCCTGTGCTTTAACCAGTTCTTTGTATTTCACATCTAGTTCTGATGAATTCTACTGATTTCTACACTCTCCTCATCTTCTCTGCTTATTTCTAAATGCTATTAATTATACTTAGTGTCCCTTTCTCTATAGCACTTTGGTACCTTTCATATGACTCCTTATTCTGAAGAAGTGTGTGTATATATACTATATAGTATATATACCCCTCCACCTGTCATAGAAGGCACTCTGAAGGAATGAAATAATCAAGGGTCAAGAGTTGCCATAGACTGAATGTTTGTCCCCCGAAATTCATGTGTTGAAACCTAATTCCAATGTGGTGGTATTAGGAGGTGGGACCTTTAGGAGGTTATTTGATCATGAGGGTGGAATCCTCATGAATGAGATTAGTGCCTTTATGAAAAAAGATCATATGGCTATTATTTTCTTTTTTTAAAAAAGAGACAAGTGTTGGCAAAGATTTGGAGAAAAGGGAACTCCTGTGCACTGTTTGTAGGAATGTAAACTGGTATTGCCACTATGGAAAACAGAATGAAAGTTTCTTAAGAAATTAAAAACAGAACTGTCATATGATCCAGCAATCCCACTTCTGGGTATAACTCCAAAGGAAATGAAACCACTATCTCAAAGAGATATCTGTACTCCCATGTTCATTGCAGCATTATTCACGATAGTCAAAGTATGGAAATAATGTAAGTGTCAGTCAGTGGATAAAAGATCAAGAAAATGTGGTGTACACACACACACACACACACACACACACACACACACACAGTGGAATATTTTTCAGCCTTAAGAAAGAAGGAGATTCTGTCATTTGTGGCAACATAGATGAAACTGGAGGACATTATGCTGATTGAAAGAGAGCCAGAGGGAGAAAGACAAATCCTGCATGGTATCACTTATATATGGAATAAAAAAAAAAGGGGGTTCTATTCCCCATAGAAATGGAGAATAGAAAACTAGTTGCCAGGGGGTGGGGGAAATAGAAGTTGATAAAAGAGTACAAACTTTCAGTTATAGGATGAATAAGGTCTGAGGATCTAATGTAAAACATGGTGACTATAGTTGAGAACACTATTGTATAATAGAAATTTGCTAAGAAAGTAGAACTTAAGTGTTCTCCCCCACCCCTCCAAAAAGGGTAAATATAGGAGACATGGATGTGTTAATTAACTCAATGGCAGAACTCCTTTCACAACATATATCTATGTCAAATCATTAGCTTGTACACTTTAAATATTTTATAAATTTATTTATCAATAAAACTGGAAAAAAAAAAAGATCCCAGAGAAACCCCTTACCCGTTCTTCCATGTGAGGACACAGCAAACAACATCTGTCTGTGAAACAGGAAGAGGACTCTCAGCAGACTGCCAGGGCCCTGGTCTCAGACTTCCTGCCTCCAGAGCTGTGAGAGATGAATGTTGTTTATAAGCCACCCAGTCTATGGTGTTCTGTTATAGCCGCTTGAATGGGGACAAGGATTCATTTCCTAAAGATTCTGAGATTAATTAGAGCACCAACAATAGATGATGCAAATTAGATAAATTTGAAGAGGGCTTTTTTTTTTAAAAAAACAAAGAACAAAAACAAAAAGCAAAGAGTTGGATAGCGTGTGAGAACCCCCAGAAACAGTGCAGTAACCCAGGGCTACTAGCAGAGATGCTGTAGATTTGAAGAGATCAGGGGAAAGGTCAATGACTGGACTCAGCACATGAAGACCCTACAGTCAAGGGACCAGGGAAATATCCTGACCTCACTCCCCTCCCACTGCTACACCCCACATCTCCTGTCAGGACTCCCTATGGACTGACCCAGCTGGAAGCCAGAGGGTGTGGGAGCCCACTGACAGGGTCTGCCACCCAGGCTAGCACTCTCTGGGCAGGGAGCAGGGAGGAGGATTTAGAATGCGTCTGGAGGGATCAGTAACTCAGTAAAGATCTCTGGCACAATGCCTACTGAACACCTGCTCTCAATACAAACATCTCCTGCAGGAAGAAGCCCTGTACATCTCCCGAGCCCCCTACGCGGCACACCTGGGCTACCGTCACTGTAACATTGGTCTTCAGCCCTCACGTATCTGTTCTCCTCTCGCCTCCCTCTCTTTTGAAAATGGATTTATTTAACTAGGCCTTAAATGAGAACCCTTCACTGAAGGTCTTCATCCAAGCAGCTCAATAAATAAAACTGTAGGAACTTAAATGCATTCAACTCACAGCATCTCCTTCCCACCTAATGTACTTTACATTTGAATTACACTGTCTACGTGTATTACTTTGAGAGTTCCTGGACCAGGTCTGGTACCATGTCTGACGATATGCAGGAGTTAGTGTTCTGCAGGAGGTAATGAGAATCAAATGAATCTTAAAGCTGTGCCATAAAAAGCCATTTTAAAATGTTAGCTCCAAGTGCCCTTCTAAAGCCAGTTTCTTAAGAAGACAGTGTTTTTAAAGAAATGTTGTCATGTTAGTTCAGTCTAGCATAACTATAGACTTTTAAGTTGCTTTTGGCCCTACAGTTGTTAACAATGTCCCTGATATAAAAATACATTAAAGAAATTGCCAACACATACAATGGCCATACCCTTCTAAAAATCATTTCCAGCTTTCTCTTTCCAGTGCTAGGACTCTGAATAAAAATGATGGTGTTCTGCTGAGTCCCCACACTGACAAGAAACAAGCAGTGCTATTTTGGCTCCAAAAGGAAAACCAGGACTATTTCCAGGGCTTTTCTAGATGGCAACTTAGTGAGAAAAACTTGGTTTGGAGATTGAATTTTGTTTTGAAAGTGTCCCCTTGAACAACTATAGGGAGAAGAGAGAGAATGGCGTCTGAGGAAGACACTGGCAGAAAGAACAAACAGGCAGCCTCTGAGGCCAGAGTCAGCTTTGTGGTCAGACAGGGTGACACCGAGTGTGGTGCTCGAGCAGGGAAGATGCAGCCACACTTTTTTTACTTCCAGCTTCAAAAGATTTGGGAGTGGGGGGATGGCCTTGGAAGCAGGTGGGACTGCCATTCTTCATCCTCTTTTCTAATTATATGAAGTGTAGGGAAAAGGGATATTAGAAACAGAGACCCAGCTGTGCAGAGTGACAGTTCAAATGTAATGAGGACGAAGAACAGCAAGTGCAAGAGGGAAGATGTTTAAATCTCAGGTGTCTGTGCTCTTCCAGTGTTGTATAAAAGGGAGCAAGCAGAAGTAACAGAGGAGAAATAATCACATGAATGGGTCCCCCTTGTAGTTCCTTCTGGTTCCAAATCTCGAATCAGTCACTCAAGAGAAAGCCCATGAGATGAAGCGAAGAAGATGGAGTAGGTAGCTTGCTATAATAGTATTTAGAGGGTGTAGATGAATCAAATGAGAGTAACACCTTTTCCCTATATTATTATGCCACAAGGTGGTGGGTTTAAAGGGACTGTCTGAGAAAAGGGAGATGTTATCTCATGGTGAGAAATTGAGGAGGTAAGTACTTATCTCCTTCCATTCCCTTCTCCCCCTCCTGTCCCTTCTTCCCCATCTCTCTCTGCCTCTCTCCTTCACACAGTGTTAGAAATAATTCCAGAGCATGAACAGCTTGGGAGCTGCCCACAGAAGTGTCTAAGGAGCTGGAATCTCGGGCATTAAAAATAATTCAGACTATTCTTTTCATGTGTCATAGACACAGCTTGGACGACAGAGCAAACTTCCTACAGAAATGCAGATCCATTTTGTCTAGTTACTTTAGCAGCTAAAGTTTTGCTGATTACATCATGTGCTATTTTTAGTAAGATTTCAGTGTAACCATGGAAACTGCTTTTGCTGAAAACTCTCACACTATTTCCTTCGAAATTAGCCACAGAGAAGAAAACCTTTGCAGAAAACTAATAAGGAATAAATGAGTTAGATTCAAGGGGAGGCGGGGAAACAAACTTAGCAGGTCACAATAACATTTATGTGTATGTAAACACCGATACATGTGTTTGGGGGCAGCTTTGCCACCCATAGGTCTGTATTTGTATGTAAAATCATTTGAGTTTTTACATTCTGTTTTGACTGGCAACAGCCTGAGCACATGACCCAGTGTGGTTTATTACAGTGGTGTAGCACTGCATGTAAATCTGAAGGGAAGAATGCTCCTCAGGGAATGGGTACCGTGGTTTCCTAGCAACGAGAAATGTTGCAGTTTCACAAGACAATCCTTTTGACCAATTGGGAGCTTGCTGGTGTGTGTGCAGTAGGTGTGAAGAGAACATCTCTCCACAAGTGCTTGAAAAGACTGAACTAGTACCCCAAATATTGCTGTGGGGTGGAGAAGACGGCTATTCCAGTGACTGGTAGATACAAAGTTCCTCAGTGCAGTTTTGTGGCTCTACCCTGTGGTAGGCAGGATAGCCACCTCAGAAAGTATTCACACTCTAATCCCTGGAAACTGTAATACATCACGTTACATGCCTAAAGTGACTTTGCTGAGGTAATTAAGGTTATGGATCTTAAAAGAGGGAGATGATTCTGGATTAATGGGTGGGCCCATTCTAATCATAGGAGCCCTTAAAATCAGAGAATGTTCTTGTCTGGAGTCAGAGAGATGTAGCTGAAAAAGCCAGACATTCCAAGTGTGAGAAGAACTCCAGTTGTTGGTTTGAAGTTGGAGGGAGTCATGTGGAAACTGTGAGAAGAAAATGAATTCTGCCAACAATAGGATGAGCCTGAAACAAGTGTGGAAACAAGAGGGTCCCCTAGAGCCTCCAGATAAGAACCCAGGCTGACCTACATTTTGGCCTTGTAAGACCCTAAACAGAGCACCCAGCCAAGCCCACCTGACTTCTGACCTAGAGAACGGTGAGATAATGAATGGCTGCTGTAAACTGAGAAATTTGTGGCAGTATATTAACTACAACAATAGGAAACTAATATGTACCCCAAAACTTTTATGTTAGGAATGTAGCTTGTTAGTGAATCTTCTTTCCCAGTGGTGCAAAAAGGGCCAGGAAAGGAGTTCTTTGGGTGACTTTTAAAAATCCCATTTTCATTTATCAAAATTCTTGAAAACTTCATACCCTTTAGCAAGCATGTAGGTTCCAGGAGTATATCTTGAGGATGAAGATCTATGTAAAAGTTTATAATGTGTGTAATATTATGTATGCCAGCACAATATTGGGAACAGTCTCAAATTTTGGCAACAGGGTTCTTGTTAAATAAATTATGGAATATCTGTTTGATAGAATATTATGCTTCATTAAAGTTACGCTGCATAAAAATATTGATCTGGGAAAATGTTCATGTTGTATATAAGTTAAAAGGGGGAAGAATAATTTTAAAAGATACATATACATTTAAAAAGTTGGAGGCATGTTAAATTGTTTAATGCTGTTTCCCTCTAGATGGTGGGAACACATTTTCTGTTTTTCAACACTTTCTATGATGAAAATATGTAACTTTTGTAATTAGAAATGAATCATATAAATGTCATTACAAAAATAAATAGAATAGCTTGATATTGTGCCGAGTTGCTGGTGAAGGGGCAGTTTGAGGTTATGCATCAAACAGAGCTTCTTTCTTTCAAAAGACTCACCATTTTGCTGGCTTGGAAATGGGACTCTATGATTTTAATTTCCTTCTATTTCTTAATTGTTTTTCCTCCTATTTCTTAATTGTTTTTCACCAAACCTGGCTTAGTAATGCATTTGGAGCATACTTTCTTTTGTGTTATATATGACTTGTGCAGTTTCAAGTAACAAATCTGATTTCAAAGTCGCTACGTCTCAAGTAAAAAGCCCAGGGGTAGATTCTAGCTTCAGGTAGGGCTGGATCCAAGTGCCCTGACCATGTCTTTATGGCTCCATATTTCTCTCCACCTCTTGAACAAGCTCTCTTTCAAGTGCAGCAGAAAGAGAACTCTGACAGTAAAGTCTAGGACTCTGATAATCTGGTCACAGGAACCAGGGAGATGAATATTCTGAAACATCAGACTGAAGGCAGATTTAGTCTCACCCAAGTTATGTGGAATGGCTTTTCTAGAGGAAATAGGGGTTCTGTTAGCAGAGGAAGGGAGAAGAGACACTGTGCAGGGAATACAGGAGCCATCCATCGGATCTATGCAGGACCCTGGCTTGGGACAACTGGATAACGAGTCTTCACTTGACAACAAATCACAGTCTACTTGTTGCCTTTCCAGTGGAGGCACATACTTCTAAGAGATGTTCGACTCTTCCTTGTCTCCAGCCACCATGTGGGCTATTGCCACCACCTGTTCCATAGCCTCTTTCACTACCCTCATGCGTCACCACTTCTGAAACTTGGGGAAAATTCTTACCACATTTGAGGAAGGCCATGCAATGTCACATTAAAAGTGATTCATACTGTAATAAGGGCTGAATCTTATGACTTCTTCCTGATTCATAATGAGTTCTTGCCTTTCTGGCCCAGGGTCTAATTCATGGCAGGGCATCAGCAATTATTTGTTGAGTGAATGGAAGTCTTTGACTTCTGGGCTTGGGGTGAATATTTGTTGCCATTCTTTGTCCATTCTTAACCTCATTGTCACTGGATCTTTCTTGTCATCCCTTCTTCACAGAGATTCCCAGGGGTTGAGGCACCTCCTGTGTTCCATGAAACCCTCGGCTTGTAGGTGCTCCTTCAATCTGTGTTCTTCATTCAAACCTTACAATAACCAGGTCAACCATTATTATGAATTGTGTAATCTTCTACAAAACGAAGACCTTCTGTTTTTCCATACTTCCTCCCTCTGCGTAGTCCTCAGCTACTAAGTATGGGTGTGGAATTTTGAAGAAAATATTGTAAAACTACAATAAACTTACCAGTTTTGAGGGCATATGCAGAGTTGCTGGGATAGGAAGAGGAGAGGCTGAGGGGTCTTTCGAATGACCATTGGATATCCTGATTTTCTAACCTTATTTATGTTTCTTTATAAATGTCATTAAATATCTGGTTATTTTCTGCTACCAGGAAACTTGTGCATGATGGGCCCCCAAATTTAAGGTGGTAAACAAACAGGAGGAATTGAGGAGCTGAGGGCTTGTATTATGTTATACATATTGATAATGACCCGCATTGCTGCAGAGAGCAGGGCTGGGTGACCTCTGGTCCCTTCCACTTAGCAATTCTCTGTTTCTGATGCTCTGTGAAGATCTTTGCACAATATCTTCTTGGACTGGCAGCAATTGTCTTGCACTTTCTTGAACACTCTTGAAAAATACTCTTGAGTATATGAAATGACCCAGAAATCAGAGGCAGTGTGTACTTTCAGATTATTACCCATGCTTTGAATTCTCTTTGGAGGATACTTACTAGATAATTACCAGAACAAATCACTGAGTGACTGGAAGACCCGCAAGGCAAAGGATGTCCCTTGACAGAATGGCAAAGTACGCAAAGTTGTCATTTGGTGCATTTGGTTTGCCCATTTCCATCCCCACTTCCCACCTCTAGTTTTCCCATGGCTTCATGCTATCCCCTGCTCTCCAGGACCCATCAGCTATACACTCCATTGAAACATAAGCTGGTCTGCTCTGATCACTTTCCTGGTAAACACAGATTTGTGCTATATTTCAGTCCCTTAGGCATCCTTCTTGAATGATAGCTCTTTATGAGTGACAGCTCATCTGGCAAAGCCATTCAGTTGTGTTTCCCATATCATTTGCAGGTTAGCAGGGGCTCTCTGGAGATAGCTTGTTAACATGCTAAAGCCTAATCAAAGTCTAAAGGACTTTTTCTTCACACTGTTTACTTCAGACTACCTCTTACAACATTCTCATGTACCAAAATAATCTTAAGGGAGTACATTATACTTGATATTTCCATTTGATTTCTTACTCTCTTATAATTTCTATGTTCTTCCTGCTATTCCACAGCTACTGGGCTCTCACAAATCACTCTCAACCACCTAATCACCAAACTCTCTGTTAAGCCTGTTGACCTGTCTGTAACGTTAGACAGTGCCTGCTCCTCCAATCTTCAGCCTCCTTTGGTACTCCACTAGTTCTCTTTCTCCTTCTCTGGAGGAATCCAAATCTTGTTTACTGGCTCTTCTTCCTTTGTTTAAACCCTTAAAACTGGAACTCCCATGAGAATCACTTGACCTTTTCTCTCATGCTACCTAATGCATCTAGCTAATCACAAAATCCTCAGCCCAGCCCCTGCTAGATCTCAACTCTGTCGTCATCACTTCCATTTAATCCCATGTTACTTTTCCTTGAACTTTTTCAATAGCTTCTTCTCCTGTGAATCTCTCTCACACAAAACCAGAATTATCCAGTCTTGATACTCCTACTATGTCTCAGATGTTTGTGTGTTTCTCCATTTCCTATTCAAAGAGCTTACCACATCACTGTGGCTTTCTTTGAAGTCTTATACTTTCATTATTCTCTTTCCCTTTCCCCCTTAGTCTCCACCTTTCCAAAAAACACCACTCCAGAGAGAGCCAGGTGCACCTCTCATATTCCATTCCTGAGACCATCCCCTGTATTTGTTCCTCAGGGCTTCTATAACAAATTACCACAAGCTAGGTGGCAAAAACAAACAAACAAACAAACAAAGCCCAGAAACTTATTCTCTCAAAATTCTGGGATCTGCAAGTCCAAAATCAAGCTGTTGGCAGGGCTGCACTCCCTCTGAAGGCTATAGGGAAGAATTCTTCCTTACCTCTTCCAGCTTCTGATGACTCCTGGTTGTCCTTGGCTTGTGGCAGCATGGCTCTAATCCCTGCCTTCAGTATTACATGGCCTTCCTTGCTTTGTCTCCATGTGACCTCTCCTTCTCTGTCTCTTGGATTTATCCTAATGCTCAAGGTGATCTCATCTTCACATCCTTTACAGAGATCCACATCTGTAAGGACCCTCTTTCTAAAGGTCACATTCACAGGTACTGGAGGTTAGCACTTGGACATATCTTGGCGGGTGGCTGGGGCAGGGGGGTAGTATTTAACTCATTACTCCTCCCTCCTCTGAATTTTTCCTTTACAACAGCCTTTCTGAAATGGCCTCCTTGCCATTTTAGCTTGTCTAACTCCAACTCAGTTTTGAAACCTAACTCAAATCCCAGCTTCACCATGAGAATTCCCCAGAGTCCTCTAGAATTACTGTCTTTTAAAAACTCTCAGAATACCTTGTACCTCTTACTGTAGAACCTACCATCATATGTCTTGAGGCAGAAGTATTTTTGAACTTATCTATCTTTCTTCTTCAAAAGACTTTCAGTTTTGGGAGGCAAGACCACCTTTATAGCCTCCACCAGAAATTTCTGAGTTGGAGCCATTTGTGCATTAGCTGAGTTGAATAAACTGTAAGGGCATGACTCTTGTGTGGGGGACTTCACGTCCATGGGCAGGCAGAGGGGATCTCTATGGGCTGAATGGAGCTGTGCTTTCTTCTGCCCTATTCAGAGAGCGATGCAGTTTAAACAAGGTGAAGCGGCCAAGCAATCTCCATTAATCTCAAAGAGACAGGCAAAATTTCAAAAGAAGAATCCAGAAAAATCCTTTTGAAATACCTGCATCCAGCACGAGCTTTTTTGTTTGTTTGTAACTTTTTTTACTTTATAAAATTCAGCAGTCTTATAATTCATAGGTTGCTGAGCACTAAAGGAGCTCAGCCATCTTTCAGTCCAGTCATAAAGATGAGTGTATGATTTGTTTAAGGCCACATAGTTGCACCATGACAGTCAGGAATGGAGACTTCTCACTCAAAACCTAAAGAGCAGTTTCTTCTAGTATTTCCTGTTGAGATACAGCCAATTTAATCTCCTTCTGTGAACCCCTCCACATTCTAATTAATAGCGAGGATGACAAAAAATTTACTTAAAGAGTCTTTGGATTCTCAAATGCCTTTGGCATGAATATCCTGAATTGGAAAATAAGTACAAATAACACTAAGATGTATTTCTCATATTTTTAATGCATAAAATAGCCTGTTGTTTTTCATCTCATCTTTTTACGTTCTCACTAATAAGCCAAAGTCAGTAGATCATGTATTCATTGGGTCTTGTGGTCATTAGTGTGAATGAGAAAGGTTGTACTCTAATTGCTTACATCCTGCATAAAGCACTCTGTTGGCTAAGGTGCAAACAAGCTTCCTTGGCGACAAAACGAATCTCTAGGTCAAAAGCCCTCACCACATTTTTTTTTTTTTGTAATTCTTAGTTGTGTTGTTACCAACATGGGAACCATTAGAACCTATTCTTTTAAAACTACACATACTCATTATAACCATTTTCAGAAGGAAAAGTCAGGGCCAAAAGATTTCTGCTTGATTTTTTTAAATTATGTATTTGGAAATCTTGCCATGATACAAAAATTAAATCCCATTTAGCTATGTATTTAGAAAATCAAACCTCTTATGAAAAAAGAATAAAATTAGGTTATCCAAAAAAATCTGGGACATGTGGTCACTGTATTATGCTTTGACAGCATTACTAAAAGCCATAGATAAATTATAAATATATATACATACACACACACACACACATATATATATATAAACTCAAGAATATCCTAAAAATGAAGGTTAATCATAGAATGATGAGTGATGAGAAGTAGAGTTGAAAATGATACTCAGAATTCAGGGATTGGATGGTCTTTCACGATCCCTCACAATTTGTGATATTAAACTGTTGTTCATATTAACAATAATAATAGTAATAACTAATATTTACTAAACTCTAACTATATGCCTGATCTATGCTATTGCAATAGTAGAATCTACTGATCCACTAGCTTTATGTCTATTCCCTTAGTCCTCAAAATAAACCTATGACACTGGTCATAATAGTAAAGTATGTGCTAATATCCACATTTTACGATTTTACAGACGAGGAAACTGAAGTATAGAGAAATTAGCTAACAAGCTCAGAGTCACACAACTTGATAAATGACAAAGCAGGGATGGACTGTTGGTGTTTAGACCCCAGAACCTGTTCTCTTAACTTCTGTGTCATCATCATAGTGAATATAATGTCACCACGTATTTGGCTATATGTTCTGTAATGAAATGTAAGGTAGGCTGAGAAGACCAGTTAAAATGTCTCTGAAATAGGGTGTGTGGGTAACTAGGATGTGTGTATTCACTTTCTTGCTAGGGGTTATTGGAAAAGGTACATGAGGAGGGGATCCTTTTCTTTTCTGCATCTTTTATTTATTTCTGACCCTCTACAATGACTACGTTATTTGACAGCCACACATGCAAACACAACATGAAAAGTCTGGGCAGTTACTGAGGCGTCTGGCACCATGTGGAAGGAGCATACTGATGGCTGAGCTGTTTCACTGTGAGGCCAGGTGCTCTGGCACCATGCAGGTGCAGCGAGACAGCAAGCGGGCCCTGGGTTCTTGGCGCCACTCTAATTGCCATTCTCGCCCCTCCTCTTTCTTCCTAATCCCTTCTACTTCCAGCACATTCTGGGTGGCCTCGCCAAGAAGAGCAGGAGAAGAAGCCTAATGAGTTAGTGATCAAATGTAGAGTGGAGATGCTTTGGGACTGTCTTCTTTCAGTTAAGAGTTTGTCTGTTTTCTTTCTTCTTCCTCTTCTCACACCTAGGACTCCAAGAAAAAGATCTATAATACTGCTTAGTTATGTATTTCTTTCTTATTGTCAGACAGGTTGATTTTTTTTTCCCTTTAGTGATGTGCAAGACCCAGGAGAGCACAGCCCTACCTCATCAGGGATTAGTTATCAGCATAGTCATCACTTAGAGTTGTCTGCAGATCTGTGGTGAAGCAAATCCATGGGGTAGGTCAGGCTTGTCCCTCTTACTCCTAGTCTTCAGGAATTGCTCCCTTTTGTTCCTGTAGAGAGGGGACAGGGGATGAGTGGCAAATATCGATTCTAAGGTTCTCATGTGCTGTGTGGTCTACATCCACTGCTTCTTTTATTTCTTATAAAAACTCTGCCAGAGAGACATTATTACCCTGTCTAACAGATGTGTAAACAGAGGCTTTGAGAGGCAAGCTGAAAGAGCTAAAGCAGTAAAATTGGGATTTGACTTCCAGCTGGGCTGATTCCAAAGTCAGCATGCTTTCCAAGGTGCCACTGCCATCGAGGTTACATGCATTTTAACAGAGAGTCTCAACAAGAAGGAATTCAGTCTTTCAGTAGAGTTTTGGGCATCAATCTGATGTTTCCTGTGAGGAATCCTTGTCCTGAAATTATGGCATGGAAGTAGTAATTTGATGTTCCTCTGTGGAAAATCTGCCCTGGTGGTCCAGTAAAACTAGTTTTGTGCTACATGAAGGGAGAGGCCCTTCCCAGGAAACACACGATTGATACATTTCGTACAAGCCATAACTCTTACAGACAGGGATGACCTACTAAGCAAGGGCATCTCTGTCTAGGCAATTGAGTGCAATTGACCACAGATATAAACAGGACTCTTTTTAATGAATTTGCTAATAGTTGCTTACTTTTGACTTACACTGGTTAAAGTTCAGTCATTGCATTACTGTCTGAATGCTTGACTTTTTTTTTAAAAGGTTTTTTTTTTAATTGAGGTATAGTTGATGTATAATGTTGTGTTAGTTTCAGGTATACAGCAAAGTGATATATATATATGTATATATTCTCTTTCAGATTCTTTTCTATTATAGGTCACTGCAAGATGTTGAATACAGTTCCCTGTGCTATAGAGTGAGTCTTTATTGTTTATGTATTTTATATATAGTGGTGTATATATGCTAATCCCAAACTCCTAATTTATCTTCCCCCTCAACCCCTTTCTCTTTTGGTAACCATAGTTTGTTTTCTATGTCTGTGAATCTCTTTCTGGTTTGTAAATAAGTTCATTTGTATCATTTTTTTTAGATTCCACATATAAGTGATATCATATGATATTTGTCTTTACCTGATTTGATCACTTCATAGATCATCTCTAGGTCCATTCATGTTGTTGCCAATCACATTATTCTGTTCTTTTTTATGGCTGAGTAATATTCATATGTACACACGCCACAGCATCTTTATCTGTTTATCTGGTGATGGACATTTGGTTTGCTTCCATGTCTTGGCTGTTGTATATAGAGCTACTATGAACATTGGGGTGCATGTCTCTCTTCGAATTAGAACTTTCTCTGGATGTATGCTCAGGAATTGGATTGCTGGATCATATGGTAACTCTATTTTTAGTTTTTTAAGGAACCTGCACACTGTTCTCTGTAGTGGCTGAACCAATTTACATTCTCACCAACACTTGTAGAAGGGTTCCTTTTTTTCCACACCCTCTCCAGCATTTATTATTTGTAGATTTTTAAATGATTGGTGTGAGGTGATACCTCATTGTAGTTTTGATTTGCATTTCTCTAATATTTAGCCATACTGAGCATCTTTTCATGTACCTATTGGCCATCTGTATGTCTTCTTTGGAGAAATATCTATTTAGGTCTTCTGCCCATTTTTTGATTTTTTTTTTTGTAATGAAGCTGTATGAGCTATTTGTATATTTTGGAAATTAAGCCCTTGTCAGTCACATCGTTTGCAAATATTTTCTCCTATTCTGTTGGTTGTCTTTTTGTTTTGTTTATAGTTTCCTTTGCTGTGCAAAAGCTTCTAAGTGTAATTAGGTCCCATTTGAATGCTTGACTTTTTGAGTGATGTGATAGAGGTACTGCTAGAGAAGCACCATACCTGGGTATTTCCTAACTGGGTGGCTGTTGACCAGATACCTGCCCCCTCCTCTTCAGTCCTCATACTCTCCCCAGTGGAGAGCTTGTTCAAATTCCATGGCTTTATTATCCTTTCTAAACAAATAACCTCAAATTGACATCACCTCTGTTCTGTTTCCATAAACATCCCCCTGCCTACCAGATATTTCCAATTGGACATCTCACAGTCACTTCAAGCCCAGAATTTTCAAAACCACTAATTATCTCCCCTTGAAGCAAGGTTTTTCTCCCAAACAGTCCACCTGCTGATAACTCAACATGCTAGACGTCCTTACTTTGGAATCCTTTATGATCCATCTCTCTTCCTCATCCCTTACTTTCCTTCCTAAGTAAAATTTCTGGGGCCCATTTCCTTATACTGAATTCCATGGACACCACTCTGCCCTGTAAATGGCCTGGCTCCTGCCCTGCTAGACCCCGATTCTCTTGCACCTGCAGACTGGGTTCTGTCTTCAAGTTCTGGAACTCATCCCATTTCTAGACAAAGGAAAATGAAAGAATACTGGACTAATTGTTTTTCTCCCCGTCAGGAGCAAGCATCATAGTTTTAATCATGCATTTAAAATTTTTTTAATTAACTTTTTTATTAGTCAAATTATAAGTAAATATTCTCCTTGTAATGATTAAAACATTACCATTAAATCTAAAGTCCCCATTGACCCTCCCTACTTTGCTCCCAGTGAATTCCCAGTTTGTTTGTATCCTTCCAGATCTTTTCCTAAGCTTTAACACACATACAAGCATTCATAGAAAATACTGTTGCTTTCCTTTTTTCTAATACAATGATCACATATAAAAGTAGATACATACTCATGATGTGATTTGTTTACTCAATTTCCATTTATTCAGTGAGTATTTATTGGGTAGTGGCTAGGTGCCAGGCACTGGTCTAAATTGTTAGGAATACACTGGACAACCGATAGAGAAAATCAAACCTTGCCTTAATGGAGTTTGCATGGACAATCTATTCATGTAGTACAAATAGATACATCTCATGTTTTTCAGTGACTATGTAGTATTCCATAGGATGGGCATGGAGTTTATCTAGCCATTCCTGTATTGATGGACATTTAGATTGTCTATGGCTATGACAAAACCACCATAGACACCATCATAGTTGCCTCTGTGGACAAATGTGTGTGTCTCTCAGGGGTAAATGCCAAGAAGTGGAGCTGCTGAGCCAAGTGCCCTCCAAAGAGGTTCCAGCACTTCCAGCAGCGTGTATGAGAGGACTCACTTTTGCACAACTTTACCAATGCTTGATATCATGCAAATTTTATGCATTTTACCCATCTCATGAATGCAAAGTGATACCTTGCTGTTATTTAACGTCAATCAAGTTTTCATAAAATACCCATTTATACTCTGTTGTGGATGAAATGTACAAGTTGAGTTAAATCACCACCATCCCTTGTTTTTTTTTTTAATAAATTTTCATTGATGGAGACAGATATGAAAGACAATGCAGGTAATAAATAGATATCAAGTGACCATATAAAATAAATAAAGTAGCTATCTTTCTTCTCCCTCTGCCTTCTTTGTGGATAGACTTCACGATCCTAAAGCTCCCCAGAAACCTAGAGATCCATTTCTCTCATGGTCTTCTCTGATCTTCCTCTGGCCTCAATATCTGAATCTCCATTCTGATATTCTGCCCATGAAAGAATACTTGGCAAAGCCAGAGGGAGGGGGTTGGTGAAGGGAAGAAATAGCACATGCAAAGGTCACTGTGCAGGGAATGACTGTTCCGGGCACAGAGGAGGTCCCACTTAGTATTGGGTCAGTGTATGGGTAAGTCATGAGTAGCTCAATGAGTCAAAACCTGAAGTAGGAGGCAGAGAGCAGCGAGCATGAGGGTACAGGGAGGGCAGGAGCCTGATCACGAATAGCACAGTATAACATCCTAAAGATTTGGCCTTGACCTTGTGGACAATGGGAAGCCCTTTCATATTTATTATAACTCACCTATCAAACTGTTGTCTGTTGTCTGAGCCTGATTATTAAAGTGAAAAAAAGAAGGGGGGAAAAAAGCTCTCCAGAGAAATCTCCTGGTGTCAAGATCACTGAATTAGGACTACAGGTGGTTTGATCAACACAGCATTGGAGTGAAAGTTATTAGGATGGCTTTGGGGGAGAGTGTGAGTGTATAAACAGGGCATTCTTTGCTCAACAAGTATTTATTGGTGCTTACTCTGTGCCAGGTACTGTTTAAATGCTGAAGATATCAACTTCACAGAAAAGATGAAGTTTCTACTCTCTTGGAGTTTATATTCCAGTGGGGGCAGGTGGTGTAGGGGACAGACAGTAAACAGCCATATGCTATGACAGGTGGTAGGTGCTGTGGAAAAGCTCTAGTAAGGAGGAGTCGTTGAGATTGGGAGGAAGAGTGAGAGTGAGCAATGCAGATGGAAGAGTGGGAACATCCAGGTAGAGGGAACAAGACATGCAAGTGTCCTGAGACAAGGTGTGCTTGGCATGTGCAGATAACAGGCATTTGTGGGGCACCTGCCATGCATCATCCTGGAGTTGCTAGAATAGAACGGTAACAAAGGGAGGCAAGATTGCTGCTCTTAATAAGAAACACCTTCATGATGTACTATCTTTTGTCAGTTTCTTTCTTAGAGGGTATATTAGTTTGCTAGGGCTGCCATGACAAAGTACACAGGCTGGGCGGCTTAAACATCAAAAATGTGTTTTCTCACAGTCCTGGAGACTAGACGCCCAAGATCAAGATGCCAGCAGGGTTACCTTCTTCTGAGGCCTCTCTTTGGCCTGTAGGTAACGGTCTTCTCCTCACATGTTTTTTTCCCTCTATGTCCTAATCACCTCTTCTTTAGACACCAGTCATATTGGATTAGGCCCATCTGTATGATCTCATTTTACCTTAATTATCTTTTTAAATGCCCTATCTTCAAATACAATCACATTCTGAAGTACTGGATTTAGGATGTGAGCGTATGAATTTTGAGAGGACACAGTTTAGCCTATGGGCTAAACAGACTTACGTTTTTTCTAGGTTAAGAATAATGATTGGGCCGTCTGTTGTTGGCCCCGTTTTCTGCTTGACACGCTCCTACTTGTCTTTTGAGACTCAACTTAGTCGTCATCTCCAGGTGCCTCTTCATAGCCCTGGTCTGATTTACTGCCCCTCCTTGTCTGTGCCCATAGAATCCACACCTGCCCCTGTCATAGCACTTGCTGTGTTTTAGGGTAATCCTCTGTTTATCCCTCCCTCCAACCAGTCTGTGAGCTCCTTGCCATGGTGGGGACTAGGTCTTTGGTGTGTTTGATCTGTACATTTTCTGATACATCACAGTTGCTCCACATGTATCTCTGCTGAGGGAATGAATGCCTAATCTGAATCCATAGCAGAGTCATCTCCAGAGGCTGGGAGGGCCATCCCACACTGTCCCTCCAAGTAAAGCACAGGAGAGTGTGGGAGCTGCTGAAGAATGTCAGGACGAAGGGGCTTTGCTGGGGAGGAGGGGATGGATCTCTGGCCTCCTCCCATTTCAACATGAGGTGGGGATAACTGGCCTTTCAAACTACTTCCCCACACCTGGACAAAGAAACTAATTCCTCACCAGGAATATAGGTGTGGGAGGGCCTTGGCTGCACACTGAAGCGGACGCGTCACTCTGCCTGGAAGGCCAGACTTGGCTGCTAATGAACACAGGCAGCATCTTCTCTGTCTCTGGTCACAGAAGGCACCTATTTTTTTCTTCAGGAAGTGGCTACTTTCCGTCATCGTGAGAGCTCAAAGGACCCCTAGTCCTTCAAGTTGTTGGTTGTAATGTTAATGGTTTTCCCGGCCTTTGCTTATCTATCTCTGTAAGCATGGCTGGAAGTTTTACTTGAAAGAAAGACAGAAAGAGAGAAAGAGAGAAAGGAAGAAAGGAAGAAAGGAAAAAAGTATAGAATCGCTCCAGTGGATGGCTGGCTCTCCTCTGAGAAGCAGTCGGTGTAAATCCTGTGTGTTTTTAATTCGTTTTCTTGTAAGATGAGACCATCTCTTGCTTGCGGTGATTGCTGTTCCTCCTGGCTTACCCTGGAAGGCTTGTGAGGTGGTTTTATTCCAGTTAACAACTCAGTAATTGGAAGTATTCAGGGTGAAAGGAACCTGTGACAAGAGGGAGGGATTAGCCATTGAAGGATAACTGGGAATGAAGGAAAAGAAAGGGTTCCCACCTTTCTTTAAGTTATTAAAGTTACTAAAAATATCACAGAGGAGGCTGTTTTAAAGACGTGGCTACACTTTTGATGGCCCCACAGCAAAGTTAAAATGGCCATCGTAAATCATCTAGCTGTCAGCGCTAAGAATCTTGAGCTCTGAATGGGTTTTTTCTTATGTGTAGACGCATTGGTAGGTCTTGGTGTCCACGTGTCTCTATTACGTTACTCTATAGGCGGTCCCTAATGGTGAATAAATTATGCTCCAAAGGTTAGATCCTAAGTTGTTAGTGAACTTTGTAACAGTTTTCTCCATCAAAGGGCAAATCCTACTAGTGAAAATGCTCACAGTGGACCCAGACCTTCTGATATCAAACCTTGCTTCCATTATTTAGCATTTGTGGGTCTCGGAATGAGTCATTTTGCCTAAATGTCTATTTCCTCACGAGTAAAATGGCAGTAACTGTCGGAATTCTTATCTTGTGAGATTGTTGTGGGACTGAGAGGATCTGGGGGAAGTGCTTCCTGCCTGGCGCATGGGACAGACCCTTTGGGACAATCACTGCATCTTTTTTCCCCATCTCATCACCTTCTCCTCCCTCTCTACTTGAATGGTTACTGCACATGAGATCTTTGCTTTCATAGGAGTTATTTCCAGAATGCATCTTTTCCAGGAGACAAGACCAATGAGAATCTTGCCATAGGTTATACCATAGTAAGCATCCTGGGTTGTCTTTCCATTTACCAAAAACAGTTAGCTTGATCCTTGATAAATTTCCAGTGAGGATGCTCATGACCTTTTACCTGACCAGGCATGGGCCTTCAACAGAGCTGGCTCTGAATGGTTCTGCAGCATCAGTTAATGTAACTGAGGCAACTCCTTACAACACTGGACGTCCCTTTCACCCTCTGCCCCATCTCCTTTTCAGAGAGCCCAATGACATCATAAAGGGGTGTTAACTATCTCAGGACCAGACCCATTAGGAAGAAGGCAGGTTACCCAGAACTGAGCCCAAAGCACATTCACACATTGGAAAACATTTCTTACTGCAGAAAACTGGGCACCTTCTGAGCTCAAAGGAAAATCTAGAATTCATGGTGGGTGGGAGCTGTTTCTTCTTTTCTAATCATTTTTCCAGTCTCTCATACCCAAACCCATTTCCTTCCTCCCCCACCCCCTCTTTTCCCCCCAAAGAAACAGGCTAACAACGTCCATAGAATTATTGAGCTTTGTTGTTTAAATTCATTTTCAGAAACTATTGGCCCAATAGAACTTAATGACACCTCAGAGTTGAGGCCCTTTTTGTAAATCCTTCATCCTTTGCAGATTAACAGCCAGATGGGATTTGAAAGGGCTCCAGTGTCCAAATACTAAAATCTATACCAGACTTTCAGCTAAAGAAAAGTTACTATTCCTGCCTACTAGCTTGATTTTTTAAAAACTAGAACACCACCAACACAACATAATTCAATTGATGTCCCTTTCCTTTCCTAAAAAAAAAAAAAGAGGTTTTTTTTGTTTGTTTTTTAAAGCCAAGAGACTGATCAACTGGTTGAAAATCAGAAATAGGAACAGCTTTCTCTGAAATGTGCTTTGTTCATTGCATGTAAAATCTGATTTCTAACAACATCAAATTAATTAAGTGTATACAGAGCAGCCACAGCCACTGAAAGCAGATTTTACTTTAACTTAATCCATGGAAAATAGGGAACAGTGTACTCCTAGGTTCTACATAAAAAGCCATCCCACTATTGCTAGATTCAGAAGTGCAATTTTTATTTGCATATTTTAGTAGAGACCCCCCTCCATGCTCCCCAAAAGAGAGTATGATGTGTGGAATTTGTTTGCCTTTAGCCAGGTTGTAGTGAAAAAACACTTCTACCTAAGTGTCTGTCTCCTCTGGGATTAGAAGGCGTTTGGAGACAGAGGAAGGGGTGCAGTCCTACTGTGCGAGCCCGTTCCTCTTTAAAATGAGCCCAGATGTGCAGCCAGCCGGGCTCTGTCTGACATGCACAGCTTGGGCTGACATCGTTATTACCCAATCAAGGCATCTGCCCATTTCTAATTCTTCAGTGAAGAGAGACAATTCCACTGTCCCACATAATATGTACCAGCTGAATGGATCCCAATTTATCAGGAAAACTATAAATTGCAGAACACCAGGCTGAAACTAAAGTAATAAACCCTGTGATCTCTGTACCATACATTTTAGGCCGTTATTTAAGGTCTCCAAGGAGATCGGTGCCATAAAAACTATTTCTCAGGAATTCTGCCAGCCATATGAGCGCCCTGCAATGGTTCCTGCTAATATATTACAACTTGTTTATCGCACTTCCAAGCAGCCGCGGCGTCAGCAGTGTCACCAAGGGAGGGGAAATGATGCACGTATCCTCTCGATAGGCAGCCAGAGTTTTGTTTCCTATGTATACATAAAAGAGGATGCTTTTCTTTTTTTCATCCTCTGACTACTCTACCCTTCTCCCCAGAAATAGCTCGCGAGCTCAAAGACGACAGAATAGGGCTCTATTAATCTTCATACCTCCTTGGGACCTCTTGCTACTTTCAGCACAAAAATAACATGCAGCTGTGTGGGAAAGGCTGTGCAAAATCTGGGGTAAACATATGAATTTGAGAGCCCTGTAGATTGAGATGTTAATTTTCACAAAGCATCCATGTGGCCTTGGGCAGGTTATTTGAGCCTTCATTTCCTCATTTGTGTTTTTGTTTGCTTGTGTTGTTTTTATTTTTGTTTTTTTAGAAACAACAATGCCTTTTGGAGGAGTAAGTGAGATAACAGACATAAAAAGCCGATTACAATGACTGATTTTACAGCAGGAATTTGAAAAATGTTAGTTCCTTCTGCCTAATTGGTGCACTGGCAGAATATAAGATACCAATTTGCTACTTTTACAAAAGAGTTGAATATTTTGGAAACAAAATCTAAGTACATTAATTCCATTAATATTTGCCTAGTAAAGAAATCTTCAGGGCAACTTCTAGGGTGCAGATAAGCAGAATCCCCTGTATTAGTTTGCTAGGGCTGCCAGGACGAAGTGTCACAGACTGGGTGGCTTAAGTAACAGAAATTAACTTTCTCCTGGTTCTGGAGGCTGGAAGCACAACATCGAGGTGTCAGCAGATTTGGTTTTCTCTGAGGCCTCTCTCCTTGGCTTGTAGATGACCGTCTTCTGCCTGTGTCTTCACATGATCTTCCCTCTGGGTGTGTCTGTATCTTAATCTCCTCTTCTTGCAAGGACACCAGTCATACTGGATTAAAGCCCACCAGGATGACCTCACTTTACTTAATTATCTCTTGGAAGACCCTGCCTCCAAGTACAGTCACACTGAGCCACTGAGCTTAGGACTTCAACATGTGAATTTCAGGGGCACGAAATTCAGCCTGCAACACTCTCCTTCCTTGCCAACCCTGTTTTAGCAATGGAAGGGGGATGAGAGGGCCTGATTCCACTTGAGGAGGTTTTATGTGAGTCTAGGTGCCATGATGTGCTCTTTATAACCTTTTAAAATATGAAGTGAATTTGGAAACTCACCCATTATATTGTTTAACACATGAAACAAATCTAGGGATGTAGAAGTTTCAATAAAAATAGTATATTCTTATGAGAGCCTCTGTCTAATTGACTACCTAGTGAAGAACTTAAGAAAAAGTCTCAAGCCTTCCCAGTAATGGATTAGTAAGCTGATGACTGTGAAATCCTTTAGGTTGCCAAGAAGTCATTTCCCGGTTAATAGAGCTGGTGGTTATCTAGTTTGTCGTCATGGTTGGTTTGGCCCGTGATGGATAATGGCTGGATCACAGAGTTGGACAGCTGTGCTGTGGAGAGGCTCTGAACATCAGTACAGGGACTTGCTTGTCTGCTCCAGGGACTAAGGGTTGAGGACCAGAGTGGCTTTTTTATTACTGTGTGGCGAGTGCAGTAAGCCAAGGCAGGGGTGAGCCCAGCAGCAGGGCCATGGAGACCAGTTCTGGGGAGGCGTATTAGTTTCCTACGACTGCCATAGCAAATCATTACAAATTCAGTGGCTTCAGACACTTATTATCTTCCATTTCTGGAAGTCAGAAGTCCCAAATCCATTTCACGGGGCTAAAATCAAGCTGTTTGTAGGCTTGTTCCTTCTGGAAGCTCTAGAGGAGAATCTGTCTCCTTGCCTTTTCTGGCTTCTGTAGGACACCTGGATTCCTTGGCTAGTGGCTCCTTCCTCCATCTTCAAAGGCAGAAGCATAGTGTCTTCAGATCTCTTTCTGATTCTCTGACCTTGCTCCCATTATCACATTTTCTCTCAGTCTGACTCTCTTGCTTCCTTTTTTCACTTATAAGGGACCCTTGTGATTACACTGGGTCCACCTGGATAATCCAGGATAATCTCATCTCAAGATCCTTAACTTAATCACATCTGCAGAATCCCTTCTGCCAGGTAAGGTGACATAGTCCCAGGTTCTGGAGACTGGGTTATGAACATCTTTCAAGAGGCTCTTGGGCTGTAAGGCAGATGGTCTGTAAGGCCGGGATGTAGGAGGCTGTCAGCAGCTCCAAAGTCCAGGCCAAGGAATTTAACCTGCCTTGAGGGTGGGGAGGTGGGTGAGTATGTGTGTGTCTAAGTGGAGGGTGGGGGAGCAGTGAGTGTGAGAGTGTGTGTGTGTGTGTATTGTGCAAAGATAGGGTTCAGGAGGCCCATGAATTACCATTCATTCATTCATTCCTTTGAAAGTGTTCTTCTCTTTAAATTCTCAAAGGTATCTTTACTTCTACTAGGTTAAGACCTGTGCTTTAGGCCCCAAACAAAAGAAAGAACAGCCAGACCCCACGGACCACAGAGCTGCCCCACATCCCTAGCTCCCTAGCTCTATTTCTATTTCTTTCTCTATTTCTTTCTTTTTTTTCCTTCTAATTTTTTTCCCTATGTACCATTACTGAGTACTTTCCATGAGTAGACAGAGTGCTATATATATACTTTATTTCTTATTTATCTTTTAACTCTTGCTGCATTTGTTAGCATGAGGCTGCCTGACATCACAAGTAAACTGCAAGGTTCAACACCACAAAGGCTATTTCTTGTCCGCATGGCCCTGTGATGCCGGAGCTCTGGTCCCAGGGCAGCTTTCCTCCACAGGATGCTTTGCTATGAAGGCCTTGTCCATGGTGCTGCCCCACATCCTCCAGGACCCAGGATCCTTTGAATCCAGCAACTAATTGGGAAAAAATGAGTAAAGAAGGTTCACATGCTTCTGACCAGAAAATTCTGGTCAGAAGAAGCACAGGTGTTTTCTGCTCACATTCTCTTGTCCAATACATGGAATACTTGGCCACAACGGGGACTGGGATATGCAGCTGCCTGGCTGGGTGGTTACCTCCCAGTAATGACTCAGACTGAGAATATTTTGGAGAGTGAGAGTTTTGGGTTGACTGCTGCCATCTCGTCCATTCTTTGAATAACCCTATTTGGTAAGATTATCTCTTATTTATCGATGAACAAATCAAGACCTGGAAATTCCTCATAAGTGACCTGGTTAAGTGAATGGCATAATCAGGATTCCTGTACAACCCTGTCAGAATTCTCTCTGATTGCAAATTCCGTCTTTGTAACCATGTCTCACTGCCAGCACTGGTCCTGGTGCAATACTTATCAACCTCCTTTTCACCTGATGGTTCTCGGGGAAGGGTGGTGGGGGTCAGCCACCCCTGAAACTGCGGGGTGTCAAGTCTACACACCCTGTTGTGAGAGGCAGCCTAGGCTCAGTCACTGTTGTTCTCCTTTCCTGCCTTCCCCTCTCCCCTGCCAACTCCCGGGCCTCTGGTGCTGGCCCCAGGCCCCATGATTCAGATCTTTTCTGATCTCCTGTTTCCCTCCATTGACAACATGGGCCCATCATGGTTCATTTTCTCAAACCTGTTCCAAAGATAGTGCCAGACATCTAACCCCAGACACCATCATCTTCAGTTCCTCCCTCTCCCCTATCCATCTATTTATCCACCTCTGACATTTATCCTGTTCCTACTCAGTGCCAGGCACTATGTGGTCTGCTTGGTAGAAATATGACCCAGGACTTGGGCTGAAGGAGCTCATGGTGCCTATTTCTGAACCCATTTATCCTCCTCTCTGTTTCCATCGCCAAATGTTCCAGCTCAGGCCCTTGTCCCCTCTTGCTTAGAACACTCAGTAATTTCCTCATTGCTCTGCTTCCTTATCTATCTTTAGTTTAATTGCTTCCATACATTGTTGTCAGGTTAATCTTTAGAAAGCAGAGCCTTGATTATATCAACTCTAGCTCTAAATTTTCTATAGCCCCCTACTGACTGTAGAGTTAGGTCCAGACTCTCTAGTGTGACATACAAAACCTTCCGTGATCTGGCCCCTCTTGAGCTTTCTAATCTTATATCCCGCTTTCCCCTTTCATGCATCATCCCATTCCAACCTAATACTCTGAGTCTCTCCATATTCTCCTTCCTTACCCCTCACTTGCATATGCATCCCATACCTACTATGTTTTTTCTGACATTAAAGTCTTTGGTCCTGCATAGCCTCTCATGTGAGTGAGTCCATTTGTGCTTCATAAATCAGTGTTGAATGAGTGACTAGGTCGTAGCCTGATCTCTAGCACATCTAAATCCCAGACGTAATACTTTGTACTTGTTACTGTAATAAATTCACTGTAAAATGTATTATATTTGTTTATGTATATGTCACATCATTCTTACTAGATGGTGATCAGGACCATACATGACTCACCTTTATCTACCACATGCCAAACCATCTTCTACCTGAGCAAAAATGTCCTGCACATAGTAGGTCCTCAAAAAATCTGTGTTTGTGTGTGCACGGGTGTATATTGAATGGTTAGACCCTGCTAGAATGTTTTAATGATGATAGAGTCTATTTAAGGCACACAGTAGGCATTCCTCCAGAAACCTATCATGCTAAGCTGTTAATGGCTGATAACTCTGCAGAGACGTTTCTATGGGGGCATTTAGTAAAAAACCTGGAAGGATAAGTGTCTAGTTTTAAGGTTCCTGGACTAAATGGGAGAGGTATTTGGGGACTGGGCCCCTCTAATCATCCCACATGGACAATGGGACTATCAGCACAGGGTGAGGGGGCAGCTGCTGGAATGCATGCCTGCTGGCATTAACATTGTAGACTGAAGTGCTCTGGCTACTGGTAGAGCCTAGGGTACTGGAGTGGGAGTGCCTGAGTCATCTATCACACAGCATAGGGGTGGACAGAACATGGGTTGAATGAGTAAGTGAGGGTATCAGAGCTGGAATGTGAATGAGAACTCTAGGGTAGGGCTCTTTGCAACAGTCACCTCTCTGGGCACTTCTCACTGAGGTGGAGACAGACTTAGGGTGCCAAATAAATATGAAGTGTCACTGTTGCTTTGTTTAGTGAGCACCCAGCTCTCTGACTGTGCCCCTCTGATAATCACAAGTGTTCCTGTCCTCTTCCTTTGGTGCCAGTCCTGGGGAGCACAGACAGGCTGGGGGTTGTGTCTTTATTAGAAACATTAGCCACCAAGGGAGCCTGCTAAGAGTTTCACATGATTTTCTGCTGAGCAGGAGGCCAGCAAAGTCACTAGGCACCACATGATTTAATTAGAGACAAGATTTCAAGCTTTCTTTGTGTTCCCAGAATTTGGCATGATGGTACAGCTGGGACCCTGGTATCTCGGCATCCTCTGTTTAGGTAATTGGTACAGCAGGGAGGGCTTCATTGGACCAATCGTAAGTTTTCTCCACTGAAGGTTTACAATACCCAAAATACGTTTCACTGATTTTAAATGAGTCACTAGACACAATCCAGCCAAGGAAGGCACATATCTTAGAAACTCTGTTGCTTAAATTCTTCTCTGAGAGTTGGGAAAGGCAGAATTCAAAACCCAACACAGCCAATTCTTAACATTAAAGATGTAATGCTCACTCTTTTCTTTCAGAATACTCTTTAGCTTATTGCCTTGGTACACTTCAGACTGTTGTCAGTCCGAAAGAAAAGTATGACGTAAGAATCCATCACATCACTAAGCCCGTCACTATTGTGTTTCTGTTTCCAGCCTATTCTTACTGTTGCTATTGCTTCCTCCTTGCCCTGGGTCATCCCATATCCAGATGACCTGGTGTTGCTCCAAGGACATGACAGTTCTTGGCATATGGGCTATCATCGATCCTCTCTGCCCCCATGGCAGCCGGCACTAATTAACTGATCACAGCACACTTTCTCAGAGAGCTGGGTCTTGTGCATGAAGTTCTACTCAGGAGAGCCCCAGGCAGCCACCACTGATCAGTGAAAGTTAGCATGGGAGAGAAAACCTATTTTCCCAATTAAGCAGTTTCTATTGACTTCGGGAAATGAAAAATGAGGATTTAGCTCACTTACAATATCCCTTCTCCTACCCTTTCTCTTCCAGGACTTTTTAGTTTTCCTACCAAAGCTCTTTGTAATTTTAAGTAATACAGTTAATTTCCTCTTTTTTGTTCAATCAAGTTTAACAATATTTCTTGATCTCATACTTCATAAGAAGGGGGTAATAGCTTTCTTGTAGCTTCTTCATTTTCCTCCCTCGTTTTACTTTCCCATGACTTTTATATTGTGATATTGTTAACGTCGGCATCCTTTTCTTTATATTGTGTGTCCTGCTCACTCTGGATGAGACAGTCTGCCCCCACCAATCTATCCATGGTAGCCTGCTTCATTTTTCTCTAGAGCATTTTTCACTACTTGAAATACTATATATTTATTTTTTAGTTATCCCTTCTACCCTCCCCCACAGCTAGAGTTTAAATTTAATGAAAGGAGAGGATTGGTTTGTTTTTAGTGCTATATTCCTAGCACCTCAAATACTGTTGGCATAGTAAATGAGGTGTTAATAAGTACCTGCTTAAGGAAAAATGAATTCTAAGCATGCTTCACACCCCAGTTAATTCCTGTTGGCAGAACCAGCCCTTTGTGCCTGAAGCTCTCTGACCAGGTGACATGAAAGGATCATCTCACTTTCTAGGGCACTGAAAACTTCCACTGAAGGGATTTTCCAAACTAGGATCCTATGAAAAGAAATTTACTTAACTTATTAAATAGCTTTAACTTTATAAATATATTGGCTTCCTGCCTCTTAAGGAAATGGAACCCAGAACAGGAACATTTTGATACAAAGGAGGAAAAAGAAGGGGAAATTTGAGAATAAGGGTTTGCTTAAGAAGGTCAAACTTGGGGAGTCTTGGGATTCTGCAGCTCAGAATATAAACTGAAAGGAGAGATAGAAAAGGAAAAGGAACTTTACTTACTGAAAATATTCCTTCTTGCTCTGGCTAACAGCTACATGATAGTAGCAGTGTTCTGAAAAGACTGGCCTTTGAGTCAGACAGACCTGAGTTCCTATTCTTTTCTGCTCTTGGCTGTGTGACATTGGATACGTTTCTCAACCTCTCTGAAAATTAATTAGCATTATTCATAAAGATGAACCTATGTTTAGTGACATCTGTATATTTCTCCTCAACTACTCAAGCATAAAATAGAAAGTCAGTGCCCTGGGGGAAGAGAAGGAAACAAGGGCTATATTATTCAGTTATAAATAATCAGAGGGGCTATATTTTAAATGATAAAAGCACTTCATTATCTCACAGGATAAGGAGTGTGGTGCTGAGTAATTTCTGGGTTAGTTCAATGACTCTGTAATGTTAATGAGCAAAGTCAAAGTCTTGTTTGGGCTGTTTCCTCAAGGTTTAAGATGGCTACAGCAGCTCTGAAGGATATCCTAACATGACAGGAAGGTTAGAGAACAGGAACAGGGTTTCTTCTCACATTCTTCTTCCTTTAATCAGGGAAGAGACCCCTTCCCAGAGGTTCCCAACAACTGTCATTTATGCTTAGCCACAAGGAATGCTGGGAAATGAGTGTGTGGCATTTCCAGCCTCCAGCATGGAAGCAGGCTCCACCCAGAGGAAGCAGTGGATAGACTGGCTATTGGGTAGACAATTAAACAATATCAACTCCAGAGATCAAGCGGATAGGGAATATGTTTGGAGCAGATACTGTCATTCATCTTCAACACATGGTACTGACCGGGCAACGGTAGACCACGCCAGAATATCTTTGCGTAAGTCTGAAGAGTAGGCTCTTAATCCAGGTTACTGAATGAGAGTCACCATTTCCTACTATGTACGAGATGCTTTATAAACACAAATGTATGTATGTTTTCCAGCAGTATCTCATAAAGTGGGTAGTATTATTTCTCTATTAAAGAGACCCAGAAATTTATAGCAAGTTGCCAAAGGCCCCCAGCTAGTAAGTGGCTGAGCTAGATTTTTCTCACTCCTTGTGTTTGTTATACTTTTTTGCCTCCACCACACTCTTCCCCAGATGCCTACCTGCCCTGGCCAGGAAAGAAGATCTTCCTCTCAGAGGCAGTAAGACAGCCAAATGACTGCCTCTGGGGCCTTTTCAAACACAAGTCATCTATGAAGCAAGCATTCTTTAATGGCTTGAAGAGGTCTTTTAATTATTTTTATTTTTCTCCTGTTGACCTAAAACTATTTTTTTTAAAGTGTGCTTAGGTATGATTCAGTGATTCTGAATACTTTTTTTCCCTCCTTTTTTAATTTTTCTTTCTGACTGCTCCACTCTTGTTTGCAACTCCCGTGGCTGGATAACGCCAGAGCAAGTCTTTGGATGTCATTCATTTTGAAGGATGACTTTCTTGCATGACTTGGTAAGATCTGAAAAGAGGATAACCACAATGGGGAGGCTGTGGTGAGGCGTCCCTAGGCAGCTGGCCGTCTTAAGCATCCAAATGTAATTGCTCTATTTTATTCACTGCAGCCTGCCCGCTGTGTTCATCAAACTGCCCAGTGAACAGAAGGTAATCAGGGCCGAGATGGCCTCAGAAAGTCAGGCACGTACAACCAAAGTTAAAAATATGTAAAAAAATGACTTGGATGTGACTTGCTCTCATAGAACTCAATTTCTGGATAAGAACAAGAGGAAACAGTGCAAAACTGGGGCACAAAAATTCATCTTTGCCGAACAAAATGCAGGGAGAGCTGTGAACATTTAATAACTTTGGTATCTAACTGCCCATAGTAAGTGCTTGCTTAATGCATAGACAAGACAGGGAGATTCAGAAAGCAGGCATTTCCAATTTATTTAAGGAACTCTTTGATCTGTTTTGAAATTTAGGATTCTGCTTTTGACTTTGCTAGATAAAGTTGGAGTAGAAATGAATTATTCATATGAAATATTGCCTCAATAACACTGCATCAAATAAACATAATGAAAAGCTGCCCATGTTATATAAGGGAAGCTAAGTCACAACTCTTTTGAATTGCAAAGTTAAGCGCTCGGGGCTATTCTCTTCTCCAACATTACTCTATGGAAGAATCCGCTTAGGAGGATGTAACGCTCAGATCCTTTTTATTTCCGGTCAGACGTGCATTTGTGGTTTATGGCTTTAAACTACAGTTGTAACCACGGTGTTATTAAATCTCATAGTCTCATCCAGATTCTGTCCAAGTCATCTGAAGCCTGAGAGCAATTTCCAGGACAATGTATCTCATACCACTTTAGCATTTTAAGTTCACCATAGAAATATGGTAAAACTAGTACGTTCCCCCTCCCTCCATGAACTGTGCATGGTACACTTTCAGCAACCACTGATAGCATAGGTACACCCATGCCTTGAAGGGAAAATTTTAAGGCAAATGGAACCATCAGTTACCGGCAATGTTTCTTTTCTGAGGATCCTTTAGATAATAGATTAAAAGAGAGAGAGAAGGATAAACTAAACGTCAACAGTGCACACCTAGGGAAGTGAGCTCTGCTGAAATTCAATAGATAACACTTGAATTCTTGCTGACAATCCAACTTTAAAGAATGGTAGCTCAATAAAGGTATAGGAAGTCGCCAGAGTCAGCCTTGGGCAAAATGGTGAAGAAGGCAGAGTCTATCTTCAGAGTTGTCCTTGTCCCCTGTCCTTCCTTTCTTTCCCCCTCTTCCTTCAAAAATATTTCTAGGCATATGCTATCTGCCAGGCACCAGGCTAAGCTCTGAGATTCAACAGTAAACAAGACAGCATGGGCTTTGCCCTAAGATAGCTGATGTTTTAGAGAGGAAGAGGCAATATAATAAGTGATGACCAAACATGTGCTCAAAGCACGAGGCCTGGGGAATTGCCAGGTGCCCTTGGAGTGCATGGCTGGGCATCCTAAGTGTCAGAAAAGTTGCCCTTGAGGAAGCCAGGACTAAAAGCTTGCATTAGCTGGGAGTTGGCGTCGTTGGTGAAGACTTAGGAAGAGTGTTTCATGGACAGAAAACAGCATGAGCAAAGGCCTAGGGGCAAGAGAGAGTGTAGCTTGTTGTAGAAATTGAAGAGTTTTCTATGCCTGGGTCTAATATTTCCAAGGGGGAGGTTGGAGAGAGATGAGAAGATAGAAGTTAAGAAGAGATTAGATTATAAAGAGTTGATGTTAAGGATGAATCTTGAGGACATTATTCCAAGTGAAATAAACTGGTCACAAAAAGTAAAAAAAAAAAGAAAGAGTTTATGTTAGAAAAGGTAAAGGGTTTGAACTTCATGCTCAGAGCAGTCGGGAGCTATTAAGGGTTTTCAGCAGGGGTGTGGTATGGTGAGATTAAAGATCACTGGTGACAGTCTATAGCAGTAATTGGAAGGGTGCGAGGATGAAGGCAGAGAGGATGGGCAGAGGCTGCAGTCACCTGATGAGGGATAGCAGTGGCCTGGAGGTAGGCAGGACTATGGGATGGAGAGATTTGGAGGAGGGACTATCAGCAGGACTCTGTGGCTGACTGGATGTGAGGGGTGACTGGGAACCTTCAGAAAAACTCTCTCTCAGAGAACTGAGAATAGATTCATTAAGAGAATTGAGCATATTTAGTCAGGAGAGGAAGAGTGAAGAGGAGACATGAGAGGTATTTTCAAATATTTAGAGTAGTATTGCTTTAAAAATGTTCTGATTAAATTTATTGTCTCCCTCTGAGTGACCAGCTAAGAGTGCATCTATTAAATTGCTGTGTTAACCAAAGACAATGAGTTGTGTGTAGGTGTTCTCTGAACTCCTGCCTTGCATCGTAGAAAATTAGGAGAGGCCGGGAAGTATGTCCCAGTCCAAATATTCTCCAGCACAAACCTAGGGGTGAGGAAGAGGAGTCAGGGTGCTGGTGAAAAGGGCAGCTGAGCTCCAGGGGTCTGCTGCAGCTGTTGGGTACACGTGGGTGCAGAGTAGGTGCTTCTCAAACTGAGCTGTACTGTGGGGCTTCAGAGGGTAGAGGTAAAGTTGAAAGGAGCCAGATACCAGCAAGGCACAAGGAAGAACTTTTTGCAGATTGTCTGGCAGTTGTTTCAGTGAGGTGAGTGCCTTATTCCTGAATGTGTTCAGGTGAATGTGACCATACGTCTGTCAGGCAGGGGTGTTTCTTACTGAGGTCCACATCACATGGTCTCTAGTGTCTCATGACTGTCTGAGAATAAATGATTCTAAGGAATCACGCTCCCTGCTAGCGAGGGGAAGCTGTCCATCTCTCACTTGCTGCTGCACTATCACAAGTCAGTGTGAGGAGCACAAGATTATTGTTACAGAGGCTTTGAGTCTCTCCAAAGATCACCATTGCTCTGTTGTTCCAGGTATTTGCTGTCTTACAGCTGCACTGCACTGCGGTCTCTAGATACCGTCTTTGCTTCTCTGAATGAAATTGAAAAGAGAATTCCCATTTTTTCAAGCAAAAGTGATCCCCCTAAGTTCTTTCATGGAGACATTTGTTTTATGATTCAATGCATGATAGCAAGTTGAGAGATACAATTAAGAAAGGTCCAGAGGAAAATATTGTATCAATTCTGCCTCTATGTTGACTACCTTACAATAAAGATGCAGAGAATCAATCTGATGTTAGGGCTTAAAGTGAGCACGAGTTATTTGTGTTGTTTATGATTCCTTCTGAAAGCACTTAGGTGCTCTTCATAATATGGACAAACAGCTACTGAGGACCCTCCTAAAACTGTCAAATTCATTTTACTTATGTCCAACTTTTTGCCCAGGTTTGCTAAGTAAATAGAAGCGTAACACCTCGTGTGTCACTCCTCTTCCTCAGGGTTATGCTTTTGAAAGCATTCTCAACAGGAGGTAAGTTTCATTAGTGCTTGGAAAATAAATTGGCGAGGTGACAGATTCTGTGCTTTGATGGAAGCTCAATTATAATTGTATAACGTAATATAGCAAGTGCAGATGAAATCCTATTAAGGTCTGGAAATCCAATATCTCATCTCTATGACTTTTAATTGATCTTTACACATATTGTCACTGCAGTCAAATATCTGAGCTGATTCCAGTACACGTAAACAAATGTAAGCACATTAACTCTGTTAATAATTTTAACAAGTAATCTGTATTTCCCATTAGACTGTCTCCAGTTTTGCCTTGGCATAATTAAAGATATCAGCAGTGATAAGCCTAATGTGTTATTTAAAATATGCATGTATTGAAGTCTTGCTTTTATCATTAACTACATCGTGGTGTAATCTGTGTAGACATCATTCAAAAATTAGACTTTCTCTTTCTCTGGAGTAAACACAGAATAGTGAGAGGTAGCAGAAGGAGGCCCCAAGGGGTAGAGTAGAAGCCACAGATGAAGAGTAGAAAGTC